>NW_006921623.1:1476732-1485267 GCF_000298275.1 Orycteropus afer afer | reverse complement strand
CGGAAGGAAGGTTGGGCATTCCTACTTCCGTAGTGATATTGCCTCGGAAACCCAAGGAGGGGTCGCTATGAGTTGGGTTTGACTCGACGGCACATAACAACAACAACAACATGGTAGTTCTAGGTAATTCTAGGGAGCTCTAGTGATACAGTGGTTAATCCTTGGCTGCTAACAGGAGAAAGATGTGACAGTCTGTTTCTGTAAAGATTTATAGCCTTAGAAACTCTATGGGGCAGTTCTACTCTGTCCTACAGGGTTGCTATTAGTCAGAATTGACTTGATGGCAGTGGATTTTTTGGTTTTATGGTAGTTCTATTTTTAATTTTTTTGAGGAACTGCTATACTGTTTTCCCACAATGGCTGTGCATTCTATAAGAGAGCAAAAGAAACTCTGACTCTGTTTAAGATTACATGCAAAGAAATTTATTAATGTTTAACACAATTGCAATTGGGGAGCTACATAGTCCATTGAGAATGGAACCATAAAGTATGAGGTGGGACAGTTACAGAAGTACTTTTGTGGGATAGAAGGAACAACTAACCTATATATTAAGTATTTACAGGAAAATCAATGAATATTGTAATAATCACACTCTGGATATATGTTAAACAGTTATAGTAAAAGCTATGCATATTAATAGGAATTATAGGAAAAACTATGAATATCCTTGAATATGTTAAGTAGCTTGGACAAAGGAACCACAATGAATTGGCTCCTCAATTTTGATTGTTATATACTTTATAAGAAACCACAAGTTTTTGTAATGACTTCCTTGGAACACTTTGTGAGGGGTGTTTCTTGCAAGATTGCCCCTCAAGTGTATATTCTTTCTATATCTATGCTTGACCACTGAGAAAAATATTTCTGTATCTATAGGATTAACTTTGATCATTACCACTCCCATTGCCATCAAGATGATTCTGACTCATAGTGACCCTGGAGGACAGAGTAGAACTGCCCCATAAGGTTTCCAAGGTTGTAAATCTTTACAGAAGCAGGCTGCCACATCTTTCCTCCAAGAAGTGGCTGGTGGGTTCTAACTTTCAACTTTTGGTTAGCTGTTGAGCACTTTAACCACTGCACCACAAGGGCTACTTACTTTGATCATAGTCGGTGAGAACTAGGGAAGTAACTTATCAAGCAGTAAAATGGATTCTGAATTTTATATCAATAACTCAGGATGGAGCTCAATTAGAGCTCTAATTGTAAGCTGCAGCTTTCCACAAACTAAGCTCTTCAGATTTTAAGCTTTTACTCAATTCACATCAGTAATGGGTAAACTCACTGCTGTTGAGTCAATTCGACTCATAGTGACCCCTCCTTGGATTTCTGAGGCGATATCTCTACAGAAGTAGATTGCCCAATCTTCCTTCCAAGGAGTGGCTGGTGGGTTTGAACTACTACCCTTCTGGTTAGTGTAATGCAGCGCTGCCGAGTCACCAGGACATGGAGTTGTTTCAGAGAAGCAGTTTATTAGCACTCCCGGGCGAGGTTCTCGTGCCCTAGCATCAAGGCCAGAGAAGTTGCACCCCCGGGCAGGGGGGATAGATTCTTATAGACACAGAGAGGACTTAATTGGGGACACTAAGGAAATGGCAGGGTCCAATTAGCTGTTGGCATGGGTCTGCGCTTAATTAGCATGAGGGGGCTTCACAGGAGGAAGTTTGTCATTATGTGGGACTTTCTAGCCTGGGTAGGTTTTGTCACCTCGGTTGTCTTATCAGGCTGTCTCATGGGGGCCTGACACCAGGAGGAAGCTGCTAACTGAAATGTTGGTGGCTTGAGTTTGCTCTGGCCTAACATTCTAACCTCTTTTAATGGATAAAGGGCGACGTGATCTTAGCTTCTTCCTGCTGAACGGGATCGGAGAGAGAGAGAGGGGTTTTATAGGTTGGAATCTGAAAAGCCGGGGTTGTTGGTTGGTAACTTGGTGTAAGGATGTAGGAGAGGTTGATTCACTGTGACCCGAGATTTTTCTTCCAGTCAGCTTTGGAGAAACTTGAGGAGGTAAGGGGTAAAGAGGAAGAAGATGGTAATTAGTATAAATGGGTTTATGAGGGGAAGTAGCCAGGCGGTTAATGGAGATTGAAACTATGAGTGAATGGGGAGTTGTTGATTTTTTTTTTTTTTTTTTTTGCGTAGGTTTTCACTCAGATGGTTTAAGGTGTTAATATTCTGTTCTACTAGACTGGATTCATTGATATAATAACAGCATTTTTTCTCAGGAAGATATAAGTTTTACTTTCTGCTGCTGTTAGTAGGTCTAGGGTTCTCTGGTTCTGCAAAGAAACTTGGGCTAAAGAGGTTAATTGTTGTTGGAGGGAGGTTAGGGAGTCTGTAGTGGTTTTTACTAGGAGCTGTAACTGATTTTTTAGTTCTGGTGTTGATGTGATACTGTGTTTCAACAGCCAGGGTGGTGGGGGTTAGAGAAAGATTAATTATGATAGGAAGGAAGGCTGTTTTTTTTTTTTTTTCTGGGTTAGTGTTGTAGAAAAGATAAAGAATTCAGTTTCTGTGTAGAGTGTAAGTTGAGGAATGAAAGTTACTGGGAGGTATGGATTTTTTGTGGAAGAATTTATGCAAGGAGTTATTGTACTATTACACTAAAAGAAGGTATGGTAAATAGTGTGTATGGTTAAGAGCAGAATTGGGGAGGAAGTCTACAGGTGGTAACGAGGAATTAATGAGGGTACTTTCTTCCTTTTTTTCTTTTTTGTACGAAGTGGAGCCAGGAAAAAGAAGGGGTTGGTGTGTGTTTCTGAGAGTCTGTGGATAGAACTTGTTGTAATGTTTGTTTTGCTTGTACTGGTAGGATGGGGGTGTTATAAGGGGATTGAGTGGAGATTAAGAGTTTTTTGGATAAGAAGTGCTGTATAAGAGGTTTTAGGTTGTGTCGGTGTGTGCGGGAGATAGGAAATTGGGGTTTGGATGGGAACTATGTGGGATCTTTTATATGTACCATGACAGGGGGGTGATGAGAGGCAATGGATGGGGAAGAGGTATTTCATACGTATAGATCAATAAGGTCGGGGACATGGGGAAAGTTGGTGCTTGCGGGGAGGTAGTAGTTAGTGATAATAGGAGAGAGATAGAGTGATCCTGAGTCCAAGTTAGAATGATTTTAATTTTTGTGAGGAAATCTCGTCCCAAAAGGGGGGTAGAGCAGGTTGGTATAATGAGAAATGAGTGTGAGAGAATTTTGTTATTTATTAAATAGGTGATGGGGCCTGTTGTAAGGGGGTTTGAGGGTTGCCCGTTAATTCCCATAACAGAGACTGAAGAAGGGAAACATGGTCCTGAGAAGGAGGGGAGTACAGAATAGGTAGCCCCCGTATTAATTAAAAAGGAGATTGACTTACCTGCTACCTTGATAGTGAACCTGGGCTCAGTGAGAGTGATCGGGGTTGTTGAGTCCGGGCTCCTTCAGTCGTCAGTGGCCAGGTCCAAGATTGTCAACAGTGCATTAGTGGATGGGGAGGATGACCCTCTGTGCCAAAGTCACTCTTCCAATGTCCTTTCAAACCACATGCTGGACATGGGCCAGGGGCCAGTCGGGGCTGCGGGCAGAATTTGGCTCAGTGCCCTTCCTTACTGCACTTGAAGCAGGATCGGGGAGCCACCGAGGAAGGAGGTCTTCTGTCACTATGTGCTGGTCTCAGGGCCGCTAGTAAGGCATTGGCCTGCAAGGCGGCCTTCTGGTGGGTCCTAGCTTCCCTATCTGCCTCCGCTTTCTCCTCCAGGGTGTTAAAGACTTTAAAGGCCATATTTACTAAGTCTCTGATGGGAGTTCTGGGGTCTCTCTTCAGCTTCCTTTAGTTTCTTTCTAATGTCAGAAGCTGATTGGGTTATGAAATGAGTGGTTAGGACTGTGGCTCCAGCCGGAGAGGAGGGGTCTAGGCGGATAAATTGGGTAAGGGCTTTGGTTAATCGGTTCAGGAAGGTGGTTGGGTTTTTAATCTGGAAGTTGGGTAGTCTCTTGGAGTTTGTTAAAATTAATTGTTTTATGAGAGACAGTTTGCAGACCTGCCAGGAGGCATTGGAGTATTTTATTTCTGTGGGACTGCCCAGTGCATCCGGACTGGGTGTCTGGAGAGGAAAGGGTAGGAGAGGCAGAGGAGGAGGTGGTGAGACGGGAGGACAGGGAGCTGTAGGGGTAAGAGGAAGGGAGGGCGGTGCTACCTGAAGGAGAGGGTCTTGTGCTGCAGAGTAAGGGTGAGGTCTGAGGGGTGAGGAAAGGTTTTCAGGCGAGTCAAAGAAGGAGGAAGAGGAAATTGTTTGAGTGGTTTTAGAGGGGGAGAGAGGTTTGGGTTTGTAAGGTTTGGGTTTTTTGTGAGCAAGGGGGATTTGGGTGGTATTACATTTCGAGCACAATAAGGGCCAGAAGCACAAACAAAAGAAGGCTTGGATGTAGGGGACGGCCATTTGCCTGTGCATTGGCAAAAATTGTCTAAGTCTGTAAGGATATTAAAGTCAAAAGTCCTGTGCTCTGGCCAGTGAGAGCCATTGTCTAGTGGGTATTGGGGCCACACTGTGGTGGACTAAAAGATGAGGCGTTTGGGGCGGATGTTTTGGTTTAGTAGTAAGGTTTGAAGTTTCATTAATAAACACCCAGAGGGGTTGTTGGATCGATTTTGGAGTTTTGATTACCCATTGGTTTTGAGTTTTTCAGATAGGGCCACCAGAACCCTATGGCAGCAGGATAGGGCCACCGGAACCCTATGCCAGCTGGACTGTTTTGCGTAGGTGGATGTCTCCGCCTGACGCTAGACAGTCAAACGAGGGGTACGCCCTCAGGGGAGGTAGGATATCAGGCGTCCCCGAACAACCAAACTCCCGGACCGTGAGGAGTTTCTGACGTGGTACCACGATTTTTCCCTGTGCCAGTGATGCAGAAAACTCCAGTGCAGAACTCAGACCTTTGGGCAAGTCAATTCCCCAAAAGTAATTACATAGGAGACATGTCCTGAGGACTAGTCAAATGCCTGGTTGTCCGTTCCCCTCTCGGGGATTTAAGTGAGTCTTTCACTAAGGTGTCTCCATATAAACCCTGGAGCGGAGGGCAGAACCACACTGTTGTGCCGATCCGACTTCACACGGAAATCAACTGAGGGCCCACTCAGCCTCCGCGACTTAGATCTTGGAGCGTCACAGAAACATTCACACAAATTCTCAATCAGACGCAGACAGGTTACAAAAGAACCGATTCAAACCATCTGGTAGTAGGCACTGGTTCATCACCCAGAACTAAAAAATTAAAATGGCCCACAGGATGGAGGACAACAAAATACAAAATGTATGTCCTCCGGTGGGCATTGAGTAAAGGATAAGATGTGACTTACTGGTGGTGGATGCAGGGGGCTGGAATTCCCTGGTCCGGAGGGAAGAGGGAGAAGGGGAATAAGAATTCCTTCAAGTTCTACTCCTCTTCCTGGGGTTCAGCACCAAATGTAATGCAGAGCTTCTGAGACACCAGGACATGGAGTTGTTTCAGAGAAGCAGTTTATTAGCACTCCCGGGCGAGGTTCTCGTGCCCTAGCATCAGGGCCAGAGAAGTCGCACCCCCGGGCAGGGGGGATAGATTCTTATAGACACAGAGAGGACTTAATTGGGGACACTAGGAGCTTTGGTAGCATAGTGCCTAAGGCACTTGACTGCTAACCAGAAGGCTGGTGGGTCAAACCCACCAGCCACTCCTCAGAAGGAAGGTTGGGCAATCCTACTTCCATAGTGATACTGCCTCGGAAACCCAAAGAGGGGTCGCTATGAGTCGGGGCTGATTCGATGGCAAATAACAACAATAACAACAAGAAAATGGCAGGGTCCAATTAGCTGTTGGCATGGGTCTGTGCTTAATTAGCATGAGGGGGCTCAAAATCATTTGGAGAAAACAAAAGGGGGGGAGTTACCAGGTTTGCTGGTCCAATAGAGCCTGGTGGAAACACAGAGACTATGGCCCCTAGATGCCCTTCAGGTCTGGAATTGAACCCACACCTGTGGTTTCCAGCCAAGCAAAAGACAGGCATAGGAGTTGAACATTTACCTGAGGTAGATACACTCCTTGGAGAGATCAATCATGGGAGAAAGAAGGGCTGCTTATGCACAGGGAGACAACTCAGGGGGCAGGAGTGCATGGAAGGATGGACACAGGGAAGAGATAACTATAGGGAGGAAGTGGAAGCTATTGCATTGTGGTAAATTAGTGGGTAAAATAGTGGGAGCTATTGAATTGTGGTAAATTGTGGTCAATGTCATGAGACAAAGTGTATGTGAAATGCTGTATGGAAAGTGAATTTGTTCTGCAAATTTTCACCCAAATCACAATAAAAAAAAATCTAATTTTCCCAGCATCATTTTTTGAAGAGACTCTTCTTTCTGCATTGAATGGACTTAGTAGCTTTATAAAAGATCAGTTGACTATAATGTTACACCAGAAACAATCAAAATAAAAAGGATAATAACAGAATACTATGAACAATCATACTCAAACAAATTAGCAAACATAGAAGAAATGGACAAAATTATATAAACACATGATCTACTTAAACTAAACAGACTGAGGTAGAAAATTTGAACAGGCTTATAATAAAAGAAGAAATTGAACAAATCCTTAAAAAAAAACTCTTCCCTCCAAAAAGATGGCATCACTGGAGAACTCTACCAAACATTTAAAGAAGGGCTGACACCAATCCTATTCAAACTATTCCAGAACATAGAAAAGGATGGAATACTCCCAAATTCATTTTTTGAAGCAAGCATGACCCTGGTACCAAAGCCAGGCAAAGACACCACTAAAAAGGAAAATTAAAGACCATATCCTTCACAAATATAGGCACAAAAATCTTCAATAAATTCCTAGCTAGTAGAATCTAACAATTTTTTTTAAATAATACATCATGACTGAATGGGATTCATACCAGGTATGCAAGGATGGTTCAACAGTAGAAAAACAATCAACACAGTCCACTACATAAATAAAGCAAAGGAAAAGAACTACATGATAATATCAATCAATGCAGAACAGGCATTTGATAAAATCCAACACTTATTCCTGCATGCAAAACCAATGACCAACATTTTTCTCAATGGAGAGAGACTGAAAGCATCAGTCTCCAATGGGAAGCAGATAAGGATGCCCTCTATCACCACTTCTAGTCAACATTGTATTAGAAGTCCTAGCCAGGCAATAAAGGCACTCTGGTGGTGTAGTGGTTAAAGCATTTGGCTGCCGATGAAAGGGTCAGCGGTTCAAACTCACCAGCCACTCTATGGAAGAAAGATTAGGCAGTCTGCTTCCATAAAGATTTATAGCCTTGGAAACCCCAACTGGGTCTCTATGAGTCAGAATTGATGATAAGGCAAGAAAGATAAATAAAAGGTATCCAAATTGGTAAGGAAGAAGTAAAACCATCTCTATTTGCAGATGATATGATCCTAAACATAGAAAACACCAGAGACAGCAAGAAAACGACTGGAACAAATTGAAAGATTCAGCACAGTGGCAGGGTATAAGATTAATGTACAAAAATTAGTCAGATTCCTTTACATCAACAAAGATATCTCTGAAAAGGAAATAAACAAAACAACTCCATTTACAATAGCTATCAAAAAGATAGGAATAAATCTTACCAGAGATGCAAAAGACCTATACAAAGAAAACTACAAAATAGTACTATAAGAAACTAAATGAGATCTACGTAAATGGAAGAACATACCATGCTTATGGATAGGAAGACTGAACATTGTGAAAATGTCAGTACGACCCAAAGAAATCTATAAATAAAATACAATCCTAATCCAGATTCCATCAGCATTCTTTAAGGACATGGAAAAACCAATCACTAATTTTAAATGGAAAGGAAAGAGACCTTGGATAAACAAAGCACCACTGAAGAAGAAGAATAAAGTAGGAGGTCTCACAGTTTCTGATCTCAAAACCCACTATAGAACCGCAACAGTCAAAACAGCCTAGTATTCATATAATGACAGACACACAGACCCAGAAATAGATCCATTCACCTATGGACAGCTGATCTTTGACAAAGGGCTGGAACCCATTAAAATGGGGAAAAGACAGTCTCTTTAACACATAGTGTTGGCAAAATTGGATGTCCACTTGCAGAAAAACAAAGCAAAATCCATACCTCACACCATACAAAAACTAATTCAAAGATGAATCAAAGACCTAAATGTGAAATTTAAGACTATAAAAATCATCAAAGAAAAGATAGGGGCAAATTTAGGGGTCTTTATTTATGGCATAAATACACTATCAAAAAATAAAAAATGCACAAACAGCAGAAGATGAACTAGATGACTGGGACCTTCTCAAAATTATATTCTTATTTTTTTTAATTATTTTTATGTTTTTTATTGTGATGTGGGTTAAGATTTACAGAGCAAATTCACTTTCCATACAGCAGTTCACATATACTTTGTCTCATGTCCTTGACCACAGTTTACCACAGTGCAACAGCTCCCCTCCCACTGCCTCCCCATAGTTACCTCTTCCCAGTGTCCATCCCTCCATACACTCC
>NW_006921623.1:1450645-1475497 GCF_000298275.1 Orycteropus afer afer | reverse complement strand
GAACATGGGTGTGCATATATCTGTTCTTGTCATGGCTCTCACTTCTTTAGGATATATACCTAGTAATGGAATGGCTGGGTCAAATGGTATCCAAATTATATTCTTATGTGCATCAAAAAACTTCTCCAAAAGAATAAAAAGAGAACCTATAGAATAGGGAAAAATATTTGGAAACAACATATTCAACAAAAGACTTAGTTCTAACATTTTTAGAAAACTTCAACACCTCAATATCAAAGACAAACATTCCAATTAAAAAATGGGCAGAGGACATGAACAGTACTTCACCAAAGAAGATGTTCAATATACCCATGACTGTATATAGATTTAACAAATGATATTCCTACATATGTATTTGTATGTGCTATAAAAATATCCATACATCTTATAGAGCTAACAGGGGACAACAAGGTAGGATAACTTCTTAGCCACAATGAAGCACCTTGAGGGAGTGAGTTGTTGGGCCTGTGAACTCGGGACCATGGTTGCAGGGGACACCAAGTTCAATTGGCACAACATAGTACACAAAAACCTTATTCTACATCCTGCTTTTGTGAGTAGTGACTGGGTCTTAAAAGTTTGTGAGTGGACATTGAAGATGCAACTATTGGCCTCTCATTTTTGCAGAACAAAGAAGAGTGAGGACAATCAAAGATGCATAGAAACAATTAGTCCAAGGGACTAATGAACCATGGGAACCTCAGGCTACATGACTTTGAAACCAGAAGAAATAGATGATGCCCAGCTACCAATTCCAACCACTTGGAAAGGGATCAAAATTGGAGATTCTGGATAGAGTGGGAGAAAAATGGGGAACACAATTAAAAAACATACAAAAAACCAGAATTACTGGTTAGTGAGAGATTGATGGAACTCCTGAGACTATGGCCCCTGGTAACCCTTCAGGCTTGGAATTGGACTCATTTCCATGACTTAACTCTCAGTCAAACAATAGACAGGTTTACGAACTAAACATCTACACCAGGAAGATACACTCCTTAGAACAATCAACCATGGGAGATTAGAAAGGCAGCATTTGCATGGGAGAAAGCAGGGAGGCAGGAATGGATAGGTAAGAAGGATATAGGGAAAGGGTAATCACAAGGAGGAAGTGGGAAGACAGCTGTTACATTGTGGGGATTGTACTCAGTGTCATGAAATCAAATGTGTATGAACTGTTGAATAGAAAATGAATGTGCGCTATAAAATTTCACCCAAATCACAATAAAAACTTAAAGAAAAGAAGATATTCAGGTGGCCAACAAGCACATGAAATGATCACAATCATTAGCCATTAGAGGGATGCCAATCAAAACAATGATGAGACACCATCTCGCTTCAGCAATGATAGCCAAGATCAACAAGACAGAAAACAACAAATACTTGTGATGTGTGTAGATTGGAACTCTAATACACTCCTGGCAGGACTGAAAAATGGTGCCTCCACTGTGGAAAATGGTATGGCCCTTCCTTAAAAATTTGGAAATAGAACTATCATTTGATCTAGCAGTTCCACTATGAGGCATATATCCTAAAGAAGTGAGAGCTGGGACACAAATATGCACAATCATGTTTATAGCAGCACAGTTCTTAACATCAACGAGATGGAAACAAGTAAGTGCTCATTAACGGATGAATGGATAAACAAACTATGTTACATACACGTGATGCAACTTTAAACAGGGAGAATCCTTGAAACGCATCACAATGTGTATAAAGTTGGAGGACATTATCCTGAGTGAAATAAGCAATCACAAAAGGACAAATATTGTGTGAGTCCACTAGCATAAAATTCAGGAGACGTTTTATACCTGGAAAGAAACATTCTTTAATGGTTACCAGGGATGGAAGGAGAGAGAGGGAAAATTACTAAGTAAGAGTCACATATCAATTTGGGTAAAGGGAAAGGCAACATACAAAAAGTGGGTGACCGACACAGTATCGCTAAGGAAAAGGAAAACACAGAGAGGTGTACAAGAGTTACAGATAACAGAGATAAACCCTATTACATAGAAAATACTGCATTACCAGTGATAACAAACATTAATCTACATAGGTAGACAGATTACCAGTAATAACAAACATTAATCTACATAGGTAGACAGGCAAGATGATCAGGTAGGGGCAGGTGAACAAGACTATACCAATGCCCATATATATGTTTGGCATTTGATATTTCTACATATGCATTTGTATGTGATGTAAAAATGTCCATATAAACAGTAGAGCTAATGGGGCAAAGTGATAAAAACTTCCTAGCCATAACCAAACAGCTTGAGGGATTGAGTCTCTGGACCATAGATGTGAGGACATCAAGGTCAATTAGCATAACATAGTCCACAAAGACATTGTTCTACATCCTACTTTGGTGAGTAGGGTCTTAAAAGTTTGTGAGTGGCCCTCTAAGGTGCAACTATTGGTCTCTTCTTGTCCAGAGCAAAAAAGTGTGAAGAAATTCAAAGATGCATGTAAATAATTAGTCCAAGGGACTAGTAGACCATGTGAACCTCAGCTTCCATGACCCTGAGACCAGAACTAGATGGTGCCCAGCTACCACTGCCAACCACTGTGAAAAGAATCACATTAGGACATTCTAGACAGAGTGGGAGAAAAATGTGGAACAAAACTCAAATATTAAAAAAGACCGGGCTTACTGGTCTGAAAGAGACTGTTGAAACTCTGAAGACAATGGCCCTTAGTCACCCATCAGGCCTGGAACTGAACTCACTCCTGGGACTCAGTTTTCAGCCAAACAATAAACAGACAGACCTATGAGGTGAAAAATAACATCAAGGAGGTGGACACTCCCTAGGACAATCAACCATAGGAGTTCAAAAGGACACCATTTGCCCAGGGATAAAGCTCAGAAGGCAAGAATACATAGGAGTGGAACAAAACTCAAAATCATCTGGGAAAAAAAAAAAAGGGCGACCAGGTTTGCTGGTCTGATAGAGCCTGGTGGAACCACTGAGACTATGGCCCCTAGATGCCCTTCGGGTCTGGAATTGAACCCACATCTGTGGCTTCCAGCAAGACAAAAGACAGGCTTATGAGCTGAACATTTACCTGAGGTAGATACACTCCTAGGAGAGAACAATCATGGGAGAAAGAAGGGCTGTTTATGCACAAGGAGACAGCTCAGGGGGCAGGCGTACATGGAGGGATGGACACAGGGAAGAGGTAACTATCGGGAGGAAGTGGGAGGGGAGCAGTTGCATTGTGGTAAATTGTAGTCAATGTCATGAGACAACATGTGTGGGAACTGCTGTATGGAAAGTGAATTTGCTCTGTAAATGTTCACCCAAATCACACACACACACAGAATACATAGGAAAGAAAGACAAAGGGAAATGATAATCACAGAGAGGAAGTGGAAGAGAGCTGTTACATTGTGGGGATTATAATCAATGTCAAGAAACAAAATGTGTATAAACTGTTGAATAGAAACCAATTTTCTCTGTAAACGTTCACCCAAATCACAGTAAAAAGTGAAAAAAAAAATCAGTTGACCATAGATGTGTGGGTTTATTTATGAACTCTCAATTCTATTCCATTGGTTTGTATATCTATTGTTATACCAGTACCAGGCTGTTTTGATTGCTGTGGCTGTGCAGTATGTTTTAAATCAGAAAGTGTGAGTTCTCCTACTTTATTCTTCTATTTAAACATTGCTGTAGCTATTTAGGGCCTCTTGTCATTCCATATCAAGTTGAGAATTTTCTGTTTCTATAAAGAAGGCTGTTGGAGTTTTGATCAGGAAGGCTTTGAAACCATAGATTGTTTTGGGTAGTATTGACTTCTTAACAGTACTAAGTCTTCCGATCAATAAACGTGGAACATCTTTTCATTTAAGTCCTCTTTAATCTCTTTCAGCACTGTTTTATAGTTTCCATTGCAGTTTCCACACCCCTGGTTAGTGTTATTCCTAGGTATTGTATTCTGTTAGATGCTAGTGTAAATGGCACTGTTTTCCTAATTTCCCATTCAGATTTCTCATTGTTGGTATACAGAAACCCAACTGATTTTTGTTTGCTGACTCTGTACCCTGCAACTTAGCTAAATTCCTTTGTTAACTCTAGAAGTTGTCTTGTGGACTCTTTGGGATTTTCCATATATATGATCACACCATCTATGAAAAGAAATAATTTTACTGCTTCTTTCCTAATCTGGACACATTCCATTTCTTTTTCTTGTCTTATTTCTCTGGCTAGTCCTTCTAATATAATATTGAATAGAAGTTGCTCCTAACTTTTCCTAGGCCATCCATGCCTTTGAGACATTTGAGAAAGCATTTCCTAAACAAAATGCACACAAGGCATACATAATCCCACACAGAGGGGCCTGGAGGTCCTCACCTCTGAGGCCTCAATGAAGTGCACCTCCTCTGTGGTGCACAGAGCCATTCCTCCTCTCCCTGCCTGGCCTTTCTCCCTCTACACTCTAATGTTTGCTGGGTCAGGTGATCAGCCCATCTGGGCAAACTCCTGAGCAGGCTCTGTCTTTCTCCTGTGCCAACAGCTCGACAGCTCAGCTGGGGAAAGTCTGCCCTCCTCTCCTAACTTGGTTTCCTAGACTCTGAACTCCACCCCCGGCCCTCCATTCTACCTTTGTCCCACCCTTTCTCTTCCACTTCTGAGAGCTGCCTGGGAAAATCCAGAGAGTTTAGGATCAGCCATTGGCATGGGCCCTATTCTTGCCAAAGGCTCAGCCAGCTCTCCTTGCCTCCCTCCCTTCAAGTCCATGTGAGGTATGTGATCCAGCTCACTCTTGCCACTATCTCCACAACTAGAGGGCTCTTTTCCTAACAGGATTAGGCCTTCTTGTTTTCTCTCCCTCCTGTCTCCATTTTCCTTATTAGTTCTCTTAGATTACATCATTTCTATCATTCTCTTGCCAAAACCCTAAACTTTTGCCCTTTTACTAGTCCTGACCAGCAAACTCCCAGCTCTAGATGGACTTGTGGCTTGATTTCCTCTCCAGTGACATCTGATTATTCTCGGGTGTGTTTCCTTTCTCCACTCCCTCATGTAGGCTCCAAAATTCCCTGCCTTCCAGCCCCTTGCAGGACTGTTTTCCACTTCCCAGAGATGAAAGGAAGTGAGAGAGGACAGTAGTACTGGAAAAAAGACCAGAGCCGAGGTATGGGGGACAGAGAGGAGAGACTCTGAAGGGGAGCCTACTTGGCAGTACTCGGGAGTACTCAGCAGTACTTGCATGGGCCCCTCCCCACTGTCTGATTTCCTCTGTGGACAACTGCCATACCACTGGCCCACCAAGGCAGAGCTTGGATGTCCTGCGCAGGGTAGGAGTAGCAAGAGAGACCTCCACGCCTTGATCCCTCATCCCTTAATTAAGGTAGACTGAACAGAGCCACACACAGGGCAGGGTGGACCACTGCCATATCCAGATATCCTCTCCCCTGTGCTGTCACCTGAGCCAGGTGCTGCTGGAGGGAGTCACCCACTGGCACTGGGTCCCTAAAGCCATTATCACAGGCTTCACTTGGTGTCTTAACCTAACAAAAATAACACAAGCAGATGGCTTTAAAGAACAGAAATTTATGTTCCCACAGTTCTGGAAGCTACAAGTTGAAAGGTCTCAGCTGTGTGGATTCCTTCAATGGGCCTCTCTCCTAGTTTCTGATGGCTGTTGCCATCCTTTTTGCTCCTTTGCCACTTATGGATTCTTCTGTGTCCGCCGTCACATGGCTTTTCTATCGTCTGTCTCATTGTGTCTTTCTCTTCTCCCCTTGCTAAAAAGGCAAGGAGGCTGCATCTTCTGACCTCCTCTAACTGCACAAAAGGAAGACAGAGTCACTATCAGTAACCCAAGGCCTATTCCTGCAAGGCCAGACATATTGCCTCCCTCCAGCCCTTTCACCAACCGTTCCTCCCAAAGCACCCACCACCTCTCTCCTGGGTTTGATAATTTGCTGCAGTGGCCACACAGAACTCACAGATTACAGGGTTTATTAGGGAAGCACCAGGCTACAATTAAAGTTCAGGAAAAATTCTCAGTCTCTCCCCCAGCCCACTGTCTCTCAGCCAACAGTCTCTCACCGTCTCTATCCTACCAGTGAGTGTCCCTTGGTGTCTCACTCAGCAATGTGTGTCTTGCATCTCTTTCCCAGCAATACACATCTCTTTCAGCAACATGTCTTCCTCAACCAGCAGTCAGAGAGAGAGAGAGTGTTCTGCCTCTAGGAGGCCTCCTTTTGAGCCTGGCAGAGTGGCCAAACTAGCCAATCATAACATCAGAATTCTAAGCACCTGAGAGAGTGCGATCTTCCCAGAACATTGCTCCAGTGCCACGCCCCACAGAAATACCCCAGTTGGATAACATTTACAATCAGGAGCTCCTCAGTGGCTCACAGCAAATTCCATCATGGAGTTTACAAAGACTTAAGGCTAGAAAAGCCATACCAGGTAATTTACTATAGCGCACCCCTTTATAAGACACCACTCAGAAGGGATTAGGTTTAGAGCCCATCCTACATTGGCATGACCTCATTAACATAATAAAACAAAATCCCTCTTTCCAAACAGGATCATATTTATAGGTACAAGGGTTACAACTTTTTTTTTTTTCCTTTCTTTGGGGGGTAGTTAGAAACACAATTCAATCCCTAACACCTGGGTGTGCAAGATGGCTTAGAAAACCTATGGTGTGTCTCTGCCATGTCTACTTCAAGCATTCAACTCTTCTTTCTCCCCTTCTCACTTCACTTGCAGTTCAGTGGAGGACATCACCACCTACTCAGGGAAGACAGAGGCCTCTAACGGAAGCTGCCTCAACTTCTCCATATGGAGCCTCCTCACCCTGCACTCATTCTCCTTCCAGAGAGGCCCCTTGGCCCATGTTCCCCATCAGGAGCTGGGATAATTAAGGAACACTTTTCATGCCTGTATCTTCACTTTCTTTGCTGGCTTCCTCTCAGCAGACTTCCCCCATCTTTAACAAAAATTCTCTGAATATTTTCCCCCATCTCTCCTGCTTAACAGAAAAATTCTTGAAAGAGTGGTCTTTGCCCTCTCTCTCCACTTCTTCATCTCCCTACACTCCTCAGCCCACAATTAGCTTATGTTCTCCTCCACTCCTGCACAAAATCTCCTTTGCTAAGAGTACTGATGGCCTCCCTGTTACTAAACCCGGTAGACCCTCTTCAAACCAAAAACCAAACTCACTGCCATCAAGTTGATTCATTGGGTTTCCAATGCAGTAAATCTTTGTGGAAGTAGATTGTGTCATCTTCCTTCCGCAGAGTGGCTGATGGGTTTGAACTGCCAACCTTTGGGTTAGTAGTCAAATGCCTTAGGTATTGCACCATCAGAGCTCCTTAGTAGACCCTCTTAGTCCTTTCAGTAACTCTCAGCAGCATTGGGAATGGCTGACCCCGTCCTCCTCCCGAAACCTCCTCTTCCCTCAGATTCCATGATACAGAGCTCTCCAAGGCTCCTCTCCAGTCTCCTCTGTCAGCTCTTCTTGCCTGCATCTTCACTTTCTTGTCTACTGAGCAATTAACAAAATTTAAAAAATACGCTTTATTATTTAGAGTAGTTTCAAGTTTATAGACAAATTGTCCAGAATGTATAGAGAGTTCCCACATACCCCTTCCCACCAAGCACAGTTTCCTCTGTTATTAAGATCTTGCATCCAGAGTAAATTTGTAGTAGTAAATGTGTTACAACTGATGAAAAAATACCAAACCCAAACCAAACACATTGGTGTCGAGTTGATTCCCACTCAGTCGATTCCGACTCATAGTGACCCTATAGGACAGAATAGAACCATCCCATTGGGTTCCTGTAATCTTTACAGAAGCAGACTGCCACATCTTTCTCCTCCGGAGCAGATGGCTGGTGGGTTCAAACAGCTGACTTTTTGGTTAATAGCCAAGTGCTTAAGCACACTGTGTCACCAGGGCTCCTGATAGAAAAAAATACTGAATTATTATTATTAATGAAATTCCATAGTTTTCATCAGGGTTCACTCTGTGTTAGGCAGTCTTATGGGTTTTGACAAATTCATCATGCCATGTGAGTTGTTTCACTGCCCTCAAAATGTCTTGTGCTCTACCTATTCCTCCGGCCCCCTCTCCCCTTGTGCCTTAGGCAACCACTGATCTTTTTATTGTGTCTATAATTTGACTGCTAGCCAGAAGGCTGGCAGTTCAAGCCCACCAGCCACTCCTTGGGAGGAAGGTTGGGCAATGTATTTCCATAGTGATACTGCCTCGGAAACCCAAGGAGGGGCCGCTATGAGTCCGGTCCGACTCGATGGCACATAACAGCAACAACAACAACAACATAGTTTTGCCTATTCCAGAATGTCCTATGGTTGGAATCATACAGTATGCAGCCTTTTTGGACTGGCTTCTTTCACTTAGCACTTTGCTTGTAAGTCTTCTCCATGTCTTTTTGTGCCTCGATACTCATTTCTTTGAATTGCTGAATTGTATTCCATGGTATGGACACACAGCTGGTAGTTTTTTTTTTTTTTTTTTTTTTAACTTTTTATTGTGATTTGGGTGAAAGTTTGCAGAGCAAATCTGTTTTCCATTCAGCAATGCACACACATTTTGTTTCATGTCTCTGACTGCAATTTCCACAATGTAACATCACTCCTCCCACATCCTCCCTGTGTTTCTCCTTTCCATTCCTCCTTCTCTCCTAACCCACCCTGCCTTCTGAACTGTGTCCTTGGGCAAATGCTGCCCTTTTGATCTTGAATGGTTGATTGTTCTAAGGAGTGTGTACCTTCCTTGAGTTATTGTTCACCTTATCTATTGTTGGAAAATTCCACTAGGGTAGTGAGTTCAGTTCCAGATCTGAAGAGTACAGCTGTTAGCTTTTAAAGATCTTCTGGATTGGCCAGGCCCTTGGTGCAGCCCATATTTCCCCCCAGTGGTGTCTCAGCAACTCCCAGGTCTCCATCCAGTCAAAACTTGACTTGGGGATTCCAGACCCACATATCCAATAATCTGCCCAATATTTCCCTTTGGATACCTCATCTTCATCCTCAGTGTGTTCAAAACCAAAGCCTGATTTTCTTTCCCAAACCCATTCCTGTGCCAGTCCCTCATCTCAGCAAAGGGCACGCTGCCCAGCCCAGCATCACTGTTTGTGACTTTGTGTAATTCCTCCCTCCCCACATCCCAGCAACTGACCAAAACTACCCTTTCTATTTCCTCAGAATCTCACAGACTCAGACCCTGTCCTTGTCCCTGCCTCTCACTCCTCACTCCTCACCTGGACACCTCTCCCATAGCTTCTTCAGCCTGAGTTCTCTTCTCTGGTGGTAACTCCTCACCCCATGCTGGTGTCCCTGGCCTCCTTCTCTGATCACATCTCTCCCCTGCTAAAAGCCTATCAATGGCTTCCTGCTGCTGCTGAGATAAAAGCCAACTCCTTCTACCACTGTCAATCACTCAGAAAGGGATCACTGTAGAAGATCCTGGATAGAGTGGGAGAAAAATGTGGAAAAAACTCAAAGTCATAAAAAAGACCAGGCTTACTGATCTGATAGAGACTGGTGAAATCCCTGAGACTATGGCCCTTAGTCACCCTGCAGGCCTAGAATTGAACTCGTATCCATGGCTTCCAGCCAAATAATAGACAGGTCTACAAGGTGAACAATTACACCAGGTAGGTACACTCCTTTGAACAGTCAGCCATGGGAGATCAGAAGGGCAGTATTTGCATAGCGAGATAGCTCAGGGGGCAGGAATGCATAGGCAAGATGGACACAGGGAAAAGCCAACCAAAGGGAGGAAGTGGGAAGAGGGTTGTTACATTCTGGGGATTGTAACCAATGTCTTAAAACAAAATGTGTGTGAACAGTTGTATGGAAAATAAATTTGCTCTGTAAACTTTCACCCAAATCTCTCTCTCTCTCTCACACACACACAAACACATAAGCAGGCTAAAAAAACAAGGCAAATCCTTAATCTGATTTCCAAGGCCCTTCATCTCCCTGATGCTCTGCACTCCAGCATTCTGGCTTCTTGCAATTCCCTGAATTCTGCCTGGAACACTTCACCCTCTCTGCCCACCCACCACCACCTGTGGCAGCAGTCAGTTGGTGACCCCTACATGTGGCATCTCCGGGCAGATGCAGAGGAAGCAAGAGTTCCCTTAGGGCCCTTAGGGAGCTCCTCACCTGGTGAGAGGGGTGGAACAAACACTTGCAAGAGACCAGGAGTTGGAAGGAGACACACAGGGACAGAAGATATGGGTATGGGGATTCTGTTTAGCTGGTCCAGAGACATCGCCACTCTCATCAGCATCTTCACTGACACCAGCATCATTGATAGTGAGGATTATCTCCCTTAACCCTCCCCGTTGCCCTGAGGCTCATAAGGGTAATAACACAGTTCAGATTCCACAGTTTATAAGGCAGATTTCCTTTTGTTAGACCTCATAGCCCGAGACCTCCAGAACTGTGTGCATTGCCTCTTTTGAGCACTAGGAGAGATCTTAGAAGTCACTGCATGATCCACCTACTTCTTTGTACTGAGGGGAGATGAGAAGAAGTACAGGCCATAAAACAAGCCAAAGACAACTCACAACCCAACTCTGGCTTCTTAGGCTGGGCACTGCCAGCATTGAGGTGCTGGGGCAAGAGAAGGCTGCGGGGAGAGACAGAAGGGGAAAGGAGGAGGGGGAGAGGGTGCCTTAAGCTTCCTGGGCAGGGAAGGCACAGTGTACTGAGGTGAGGAGAGGCCTGAGAGAGTAGAGTCTGAGTGAGAGTGTGTGTCTGCCTATTGCACACATGCATGTGATGGTGGTATGGGGAGGAAAGGCAAGGAACAAACATTGTACACCTCCTCCAGGAGCATGGGGGGCAGAAATGGTGGCCTGAGAGGTGTTTCTGAAGCTTCTTGACTTGAAGGCACTAGGTGGGGGAGGCCGTCTGATGGATGAAGGGAGAGTAGAAAGAGAGAAGGCTGCACAAGGAAGAGGGGAGGCTCAAATGTCCTCCAAGACGTTTGAGTTGCTCTAACGGAAGTTGAAGCTGAGGAATTCAGCTCAATAGGAGGAAGACGTGACAAAGGGTCAGACCTGTCCACAGGTGGGTGGGTTAGCCCAGGAGGCAGGGAGCCTTCACACCCAAGATGGGTAATGGTGCATTCAATTAGCAAACATTCACTCTGCTCCTGCAGGCTCTGCTCCAGGGGCTGGGGGGTCCAGTACTGACTGAGGTGGTGAGTCTCAACCCTCTAGGAGCTGACAGTCTGTTTCAGACAACAGATACCAAGAGTAGGATGACACCATAATTTATTCAGCATGTTGTAGTCCTGATTAGCGCTAAGGAGCAGTTCAGAGGGTTGTGAAAGTGGGGCAGAAGTCTTCTGGACCAAAAGAGAAAGCACTGGTGGCAGAGGGAAACATCTGTGAGCTAGTATGGCTGGGTGGAGGGCAGAAAGTCCAGCTGGCTCTCTGGATGGTGGAAAGTCCCCAGTGGCTGGAGGGGATCAGCTATATAAAGGCTCTACAAGAAACACGCTGAAGAGGGAGGTTGGGTCATTAGGGCTGTGTCGACCACAGCAGCAACTTGCAACAGGAAGTCACTTAGGCAGGGGAATGGCATGATTATGTTTTGAAAAGACCACTCTGGTTGTGGTGTCAGAAGGCACAAGTAGCAACAGAGAGCGCAGCTTAGAGTTTGACAGAGTGGAGGCAAAAGATGACGGTGGTCTAGGGAGGTGGAAAGGGATGGAGAGCAGCGTGCTGAATCGAGAGTCCTGGAATTGATACCTACCTACGCAGGAAGGGGGTTCTTTGGTGGTGTAGTGTCTAAGGCATTTCACTGCTAACCAGAAGGCTGGCGGTTCAAACCCACCAGCCACTCCTGGGAAGGAAGATTGGGCAATCTACTTCCGTAGAGATATTGCCTCGGAAACCCAAGGAGGGGTCACTATGAGTCGAAAACGACTCGATGGCAGTGAGTTTTTTTTTTTTTTTTTTTTAGTTTATGCAGGAAACTTTGATACCTCTTTGGGAAGATGGACGTCTGGCTACTGGGCTAGAGCAATGCCGCCCCCTGGTGGGCAGCTGTGCAGATGTAGTCAGCGGATGTGCCGGAGAGCAGAAAGCAACGCTGAGGGACCCCACCCCAATCTCTCCTGTGTCCGTAGGCAGCCTGTCAGTCTGTCTCCAGCTGTGTGTACCCCAGAATGCCCCTTTGTCTTGGCTTATATTAACTTTTTCTGGCTGGTATATCGCTGTCAGTCTGTCGTGCGGGCTTGGGCTGTCATCTTGTCTGTGTTCAGCATCTCCTCTCTTTGCGTCAGTCTCCACCTTCTCCTCCCTAGATCTCTGTTTTCGTTTCTGCGTCTGGGTTGGTCTTGATCCCTGCCCCCTTTACTGTCCCCGTGTCCCAGAACTGGGGTCACGGCTGCCCTCCCCCAACGTCGGAACTGATTTTTGAGAAATTATGCTTTCCTGCTTTTTCCAGGATGAGTCAGAACCTCCTGGAGTGATGCGCTGCGTAGGTCCCACCCAGCCGTGGCCTGAGAGAGGGCTCGGGGAGGTCAGAAGACCCTCGGGCGGACCGCAGACTTTGACAAATTTTCCGAAATATGCCGCTTGGGGCCAGCAAGGCTGGCTCGTTTCAGCGGACCTGGCGGAAGTGGAGAAAAGAATGCGAGCTTCGGCGGTGGGGTGGAGCTGTGCTGTCGGGCCTTGGCCAGCCTGTCCCAACCTCCCTCTGGGGAGGGCCCCGCAGCGCCCCCTGCTGGTAGGGGCATGGGCTGCTTTGGCTGCTGTGTGCTTGAAGGACTTTCCTTTCCTCAGCCTTCAGCAGGCTCTCTGTTGCCTCAGGGACTTTGCATGAATGGTTTTTCCCATAGTGCCTAAGGCATTTGACTGCTAACCAGAAGGCTGGCGGTTCAAATCCACCAGCCACTCCTCATAAAGACGGTTGGGCAATCTACTTCCGTAGTGATACGCCCTCGGAAACCCAAGGGGGGGTCGCTAGGAGTCGGATCCGACTCGCTGGCAGTGCGTTTTGCGTTTGCCTGGAATAGTCTCCCCTCTTAGAATAGTCTTGTTACTTTAGCAGCCACTTCTTCCAGGAAGTCATCCCTGATTTAGTGTCTGAGATGGGTCCCTCCTCTGTGCCAGGACAGCAGTGTATATGACATTAACATCACCTCCTTACAGTTCTGTGTCCAACCTGTGAGTCTATTGCTATTTCATCAGTGCCTGGCCCTCTCTGGTCCTCTGTCTATACTTCCTGAAAGAACAGCTTGAAGCCCTCCTAAAGCAAAACCAAAGCATTCATAGTGACCCCCGTTGGGTTTCCAAGGCTCTAAATCTTTATGGAAGTAGATCACTCCATCTTCCTTTCACGGGGTGGCTGGTGGGTTTGAACCACTGACCTTCAGGTTAGCAGCCTTATCCACTACACCATCAGAGTTACTTATATCAAGTCCCACTAAACCAAAACCAAAATGAAGGAGCTCTGGTGGCACAGTGACTAAGGCATTTGACTGCTAACCAGAAGGCTGGTGGTTCAAACTTACCAGCCACTCCATGGAAGGAAGACTGGGCAATCTACTTCCATAAAGATTTACCTCCTCAGAATCCCAATGGAGGTAGCTATGAGTCAGAATCGACTCCTCCCTGAAGCCTCACCTTCCTTCTGGTGTCCCCACAAATCTTAGAACTGTGGTGTGCAATACAATACACACTAGCCAAGTGTGGCTATTTAAATTTAAATGCATTAAAATTCCTTAGTCACACCAGCTGTATTTCAAGTACTCACTGTCCGTATGTGGCTGGTGGTCATTGTTTTAAACAGTGCAGATACAGCACATTAGCGCCATCACAGAAAGTTCCATTGGTCTTAGAACAATCTTGGTTCTTTCTTCAGATTCTTTTCCACTCTTAGAGGGAGAGGAGGGTCATGATGGGTACCCATGTCTGGATCCCTGGAGCCCAGAATATTAGCTAGTGTACATTTGTTTGATGGATGGATAGATGGATGGGATGGATGGATGGATGGATGGATGCACAAGTGCATTCCCAAAACCCCTGCCCTGGAAACTGGGTAGGAGGACGCATGCCTCTGAACTGGCCAGGAAGGCTTGCTTCCTGGTCTGGGGAGATGTTGTTCTGTTCCAGGGTCTGCATATGAACAGAGGGCTTTTGGTGACCCGTAGGCTGAAAAACTGAACTCGTGAGTGGCCATGGGGAGAGTTGGGGCTTTAAGAGTTTAGTGGTTCCTGTGGGTAGAGGTGATGGACTGAAGGCTTTGCATTAGGGTGGAAGTGGCCGCGAGGCTGGCTGTAAATAAACTGCAGGACAAGGAGCCAGATGTAGGCCTCAAGGACAAACTGGCTGGGCCACCTTTCTGGAGACTTGAGCCCCAAGAGAGAGGCTAGGGCACTGGAAGAGGGTTGGGGCAGCTGCAAGTTTGGAGTCCAGCCCAGCTCAGGGCAGAAATGAGTGGAGGCAGGCTCTGGGAGGACCACCCTCCAAACCCTTACCAGCAGCTCTGTGTGGACAGCCAGAGCTGGTGGGTCAGAGCAGCAGGCAGCCTCTGTTCTATACCTGTGGGCTCCTTTCCACTCAGCACCCCAAAAAGGCTCCTGGGCGGCAATCCTGCCTACTTAGGCTGCCTTCAGGAGACAGGGTTCTTCTCGTCCTGGGCAGGAGAGAATGGTGAAGGGTCGGGTGGTCACACCAGGCCCAGCCCAAAAGAACACACATACTTGCATACTTACACATGCACACTCACAGACACACACGTAGAGAAACACTCACATACATACATGTATACTAATACAGATACACCAAAGACGTATACTTACACACATATAGACACACATGCTTTCACACACTCATACAGACACAAACACACACATAAAGATATACTCAAAACCTCTTAGTGGCTCCTGGGTGCTCCCTGGATAATCATGATTTTGTCTGATGAGGTCAGAGCTAGCCCTCAAGGAGAAGGGACTTTTCTCCCACATCTGACCCACACTCCCAATGAGGAGCCAGCTAACAGTTCAGGCAGTGGCTTTAGGGTCCCAGGGATCTGAGGAGGGATTCAGAAAGTTGAGGAGGTCCCTGCCAACCTGCAGTAGACGCAGGAAACTCTGAGCGGACAGCATTGCATCAGGCCCTGGAATGGAAGAGGCATTCAAGCAGGGGATGGGAGCTTGTGCAGGGATAGGGAGCAGCCATGCTCCAGGGACAATGAGGAGGCAGAGGGGACATCAGGCAACCAGTCTCACCCCCGCTTTGCTCCGCTTATCCCTACCCTGCCTTTCCTACCCCCTGGTTTCTCAAGGTCTTTGTGCCATGGTTTTTCCAGTGGTTCTGGAAACTCTGTCTGGTCCTCTGAGTTGGAAGCTCAGACTTGGGGCACTGGAGTGGAGTGAGGGGGTGGGGTTGGAATTATCCCTCTTGAGGGTGTTGAATGAGTGCATGTGTCTGAGTGGCTATGGGGGGGTGTTAGAGGGTATCTTTGTGAGGTTCTCAGCCTTGGTCATGGGTTTGTTGGCAGCCAGGAGTGCACTTTGTTAGGGGGTTCAGGGTCCTGGCAGCTCCCCAATCCCTAAAAACCTAACCTGTTGCTGTGGAGTGGGTCCTGACTCACGGTGACCCTATATGTGACAGAGTGCGTCCTGACCCATGGTGACCCTATATGTGATAGAGTGGGTCCTAACCCATGGTGACTCTATATGTGACAGGAAGATGGGGTGATTTACTTCCATAAAGATTTACAACCTCAGAAACCCAATGGGGGTCACAAGAGTTGTAATTGACTCAATGGCAGTGAGAATGGTTTGTAAAACAGAACGAAACACTGCCCAGGCCTGTGCCAACCTCACAATCCTTTCTATACCTGAGCCCATTGTTGTAGCCACAGTGTCAATCCATCTGGCTGAGGGCCTTCCCCTTTTTTGCTGACCCTCCACTTTACCAAGCATGGTATCCTTCTCCAGGGGATAATCCCTTCTTACAACATGACTAAAGTGGGTGAGACAAAGTCTGGGCATTCTCACTTCCAAGGAGCAGTCTGGCTGCACTTCTTCCAGGATATATCTGTTAGTTCTTCTGGCAGTCCATGGTACTGTCAGTATTCTTCGCCAACACAACTCAAAAGCAACTCTACTTCGGTCTTCCTTATTCATTGTCCAGCTCTCACATGCATGTGAGGTGATTGAAAATGTGTGACATGTGGACTGGTGACAGGGATCTAGCCCCTTCCCAGGGCCCTGGTGAAGTAATGTGGGAGGATGTTCTAAATGGTGGGGGGCTGTGCCTGGGAGAGAGGGGGGGTCGTGTGGAGCTGGAAGCCTAGGGGCAGGATTGAACATAGGACCCTTGGCTCACAGACCTGAGGTGATTGCCTCAAATCTGAAGGTCAGTCTTGAGCTGATGGCTGGGAAGTCCAGGAACCAGGCAGGGTGGAGCTGGGCCATCTGAGTCCCACCTCAGGATCCCTGGCTTCCCAAGAGGTCTTGGAGCATGGTGGACTTGGGGTCCCAGCTGGGTCACCTTGGCCCTGCCACTGGCCTCTCTGGGCCTTAGTCCCCTCATCTGTGAAGAACCTTGTGGGGTTGTTCTGGGGACTAAGTGAACCCTTGAGTTGGAGTGCTGATCTCCCTTCCTCTCTCCTCACACTTATTTTTTGTTTCCAGACTGTCCTGGGGCCTCCCGGGCTGGGTGAACAAGGACTGCAGGGGGGCTGCTCTCTGGCTGGTCCAGCCCATGGAGAGTCCAGGGGACCCTGCTCAGTGTCTCCCCCAGGCCATGCCACACAGAGCCTCCACATGGTGCCACTGTGCCCACATGGCTGTGCTCTCCTCCGCCTGTGGCTCTCTCAGTGCCAAGACTTTTGACTTGGGACAGGAGCACCTTCCTTGTCCTCCTGAAACCCAGCTGGGCAGGGGTGGGCCCTGTGGATGGTGGATTCATACAAGGAAATTGTCCCCAGAGGGGGAGCTGTGAGGTGTCAGGTGAAAACCTGTATATCCTGGGATCAGGTGGAATCCACAGCTTGTCTTCATGCTCAGGAGAGTGGGTGGCCCACCTTCCTGCCTGGCTGGCATGGTCCACCCTTTGAGAGTCATGCCACTGGGATGAGCTATGGCTGAAGGGGCAATGCCTTAATGCTAGTTCTGAGATGGGAGCTGGACATAATCTAGTCCACTCCTTGTTTTATAGATGAAAGGACCAGGGTTAGAGGGGAAGCACAGCTCATGGGGACACCCCTGGGGGAGGGGACAGAGCAAGTCATTCACCAAGCGTGTACTGAGCACCCAGGGTGTGTCGGACATGTGCAGGAGCCAGGTTCCAGGATGAGGCAGCTTTGCCTTGGAGGGCACAACTAACAAGAGGAACTAACAAGAGGCCAGGTGACTTGGAGCTGGAAGGGGAGAGTGGAGGGAGGAGCCAGGCCCAGAGCACAGGGTTTAGTGTGCGACCCTACAGCCATATGGCTTGTTCCCATTCTGGCTTCTCCACTTATGAGCTGGATCACTGTGGGCAAGTTATTTTACCTTTGTGCTTCCTTTTTTTTTTTTTTTTTTCAATATGCTGTAAAATGGAGACAGATAGTAACAGCAACAGAACTCAGGATTGTTGTGAGGATTAAATGAGTTAATATATAAGAAGTGTTTGGAACAGTGCCTGCTACACTGTAAGCGAATTGACCCCAACTTTTGGTGACCCTGACACATGGTGATCCTATGTGTGTCAGAATAGAACTGTGTTTCACAGCGTTTTCAATGGCTGATTTTTTAAGAGTAGATTGCCAGGTCTTTCTGCCTAGTCACCTCTGGTGGACTTGACCCTCCAATCTCTTCGTCAGGACTACATAAGTGCTCATTATTATCACCATTGCAGCTGTCTCCCTTAGTTATGGTTCCGGTGGAACATTGGATTCTTTCCTCCATAGGGAAGTGGTTGGATGGGAACTGAGATATGGGGGAAGAGAAGTGAGGTTTTGGGGTTGGAGGTACTGCCTGTTTTTTTGGCCCTACTCCCTGTCTGGAGATGGGGAGGGGAGTGGTCAGGCCCTGGAAAGGGCTGAGCTGCTGCCTTCAGGGACTGGTGAGAGTTGGTCAGGGCACAGTGTCAGCTGGACAGGGAGGATGATGGCTGTGCATGGGTCCCTGCCCAAGAAAGGAATAGAAAGGAATGGCGTCCAACAGGGAACAACAGGTTCTTTCCTTCCTAAATTACAAAAGCATTATGTGCTCCATGTTAAAAGTTAATATATATATATATGGTGACTTCTTGGCCACAGCCAGCTACCCTGAGGGAGCAAGTAGTTGGACCTGTGGGCTTTGGACCATGGTTCCAGGGGACATCAAGCTCCATTGGTGTAACATGCTGCACAAAAATGTTGCTCTATATCCTACTTTGGTGAGTAGAGATTGGGGTCTTAAAAGCTGGCAAGCAGCCATCTAGATGCAAAGATGGGTCTCTCCTCATCCAGAGCAAAGAAGAATGAAGAAAACCAAAGATGCATGGAAACAATTAGTCCAAGGGACTGGTAGGTCATGTGATCCTCAGCCTATATGACCATGAGACCAAAACTAGACTGACTACCACTGTCAACCACTAGGAGGGAGATGGGTGCAGGAGATATTGGATAGAGTGGGAGAACAATGTGGAACAAAACTCAAAATTATATATAAAAAAATAAAAGACCAAGTTTGCTGGTCTGATAGAGCCTGGTGAGTCCCCTGAGACTATAGTCCCTAGTTACCCTTCAGGCCTGGAACTGAACTCACTCCTGTGGCTTCCAGCCAAACAATAGACAGGCATATGGGGCGAACATTTACATCAGGTAGATATACTCCTTGGAGCAATCAATCAATCGTGGGAGAACAGAAGGGCAGTGTTTACACAGGGAGACAGCTGCAGGGGCGGGGGTGGGGGTGCAAGGGAGGGAAGGACACAGGGGGGATAAAATAGAGCAGTACATAAAATAAACAACATTCATCCTCTCCCAAACTTGCTCTCTGAGATTAACCACCATTACCAGTAATTGCATCCTTCCTAGACATTTTCTATATTTTAATAACCTAAACATACACACAAGCACTATTTTTTAAAAAGGGAATAGTCTCCACGTTGTTCTGCTGCCTGACTTTTTCCACCTCACAATATGTTTCGGAAATGCTTCCAAGTCAGCACGTATGGGCGACTTCATTGTTTTTGCTGCTACAGAGCCTCCCACAGTGCGGATGTCCATAATTTATTCCACCATTGCCCAGTAATGGACATTTTACTGACAACGCAGCTGTGGACACCCTTGTACATACATCTTGTATCCACATGCAAGTGTTTTCTGAGCCAAAGCTTCCCAAGAGAAGTCAGTGTTTAAGGCGAAGCACATTTAAAATTGTGATGGGCAATGTGCTGACGTATTTTTAGGGGCTGTTGCTGCTAAGTTCCACGTGTGTACCTGTGGGAACAGGTGAGCTGTACTGGGGTGGGAGACACAGTTCAGTGACCCAGGTCCCCATACTCTGCAAGGTGCTGGGGTCACATTATGTGACCTTACACCCTTATACTTACTTCACCTTTGCCTCCCTCACAGGGGCTTTAGTGCTGCCCCATAATCCTACTAAATTCCCCTGGTTCATTCACTCCTTCTCCCTCCAGACAATCTGTTCGTTCTTGTGCTTTGGCCCTTGAACCTCCCCTCCTCACTCTCAACTGATGACCTCACTTCCTGCCTAACTGAGAAAATGGAAGCCATGGAGTAGGGAGCCCACAATCCCCCATCACCACCCCAACCCATCCCCTGCATCAGGGCCCTGTCCGCTGCCTCTTCTCTGCTATCAAGCAGCCCCTCCACTCTGCAAACCAGATCTTCCTTATTATATTATTATTGAGATGTAATCCACATGCCATAAAAGCACTCTTTTTGTGTACAATTCCGTGGGCTTAGTATATTCACAAAGTCATGCAACCATCACCACTATGTACTTCCAAAACATTTTCATCACCCCAGAAAGAAACTCCACACCCATCCACTCACTCTCATTGTCCCCTCTGCCCTCACCCCCAGCCACTGACAACTACCAATTTACTCTTTATGGAGAAATCGAGTCTCCATGGATTTGCCTGTTATGAAAATTTCACATTAAGTGGAATAATACAATGTGTAGTCTTTTGTGTCTAGCTTCTTTCACGCAGCATCATGTTTTCAAGGTTCATTTATATCATAGCATGTATCAGCTCTTCATTCCTTTTTATGGGTTAATATTATTCTATTGATCGGATACATAAGTTTTGTTTATCCATTCATCTGTTGATGGAAAATGGCTTTGTTTCCATTTTTTCACAACTGAATCATGCTGCTATGAACGTTCATATACACATTCTTGTGTAGTAGTATGTTTTTAAATCTCTTGGGTACATGCACTGTCAGATTACCCAATAAGCACAAGTAAGCAGATTTACTAATCTGTAGTGAACAATTTCACATTTTTTTTCACCACATCAAAGATTCTGTTTCTACCTACGGCTAGCATCTGGCTCTCTCCCAATCCCACAGCATCTTCTAATGGAATCAAAACCTCTTTTCAAATTTATAATCTCTGACAGGGATGGAGTACCCAGTAATCAAGGCAAGCACAGGCTTACTTGTGCTTACTTACTGATCTGTAGGAGCCCCCACCCCCGCTGCTCTGTGCCTTGCATACACGGGGCATAGCTCGGGCTTTTGCTCCTGCTGCCACCATCTGGAATGCAGTTCGTTGCCCAGCACGCTGCATGACTCTCCCGCCTCCTTCCAGTCCCCACGGCCTCAGTGAGTCATCTCTGACCACTCCATCTAAAATCACAGCCTCCCAGACACTTCCTACTCACTTCCTGCTTTGCTTCCCCCCCTAATGATTTTATGTCTTGGTCTTGTTTATCTGTTTCTCCAATAGGGTGTTGCTCCATGGAATGGAGATTTGGGTCTGTTTTGTTCGCTACTGTATACTCAGCCGATAAAACAACGTCTGTCACACAGCAGGTGCTGAGTAAATGTTAGTTGAATGACTAAATCAATTCCTAAAGTTTGGAAGTTCTTCCAGATACCTAACCTACTCTGGTGCTGCTGTGATTAAAGCATCTGGCTGCTAACCAAAAGAAAGGTTGGTGGTTCGAACCCACCAGTCACTGTGCTGGAGAAAAAATGATGCAGTCAAGATTTACAGCCTTGGAAACTGTATGGGGCTGCTCCACTCTGTCCTACAGGGTCTCAATGAGACTATGGCAGTTTTTTTTTTGTTTTTTTTTTTAAAACTTTCATCATGCTGCCCCTTGGAAAAGCAGCCCCTACCTGCTATTCCAAGAGGAGCTCTAGTGGTGCAGTACCTAAAGCATTTGACTGCTAACCAGGAGGTTGGCGGTTCAAACCCACCAACCGCTACGTGGAAGAAAGATGGGACAATCTAGTTCCGTAAAGATTTACCATCTCAAAGATTTACCGCCTTGGAAACCCAATGGGTGTCGCTGTTAGTCAGACTCGACTCCCTGGCAGTGAGGTTTTTTTTTTTTTTTTTTTTTACTTGCTATTCCAATACTTACCAGCAGGTGGACCCATGACTACAGAAATGGCAGGCTACTGGCTGTCCAGCCACTTTTCTCACCATCCAACTCCAGAGGTAACATGCTGGGGTGGGTGACTGACAAGGTATGTGTCTCCCTGTCAACCTGCTTTCCTTTCCTCCTATCTCCTGGTAGAAATTCAGAGAACCAGAGAATTCTTCTGGCCGGGTGAGGACCACAAACCCCACCACCGCAGCTCTAAGACTAGGTGATGGTGAGGGCTCTGGATCAGGTCCCTGCCTCTGGTAGCAGAATGGAGTTAGTGAGACTCTGGGAGATCTTTTAAGGAGCTCTAGGACAAGGAGGCCCCCACCTGACACCTTGGCTTTTCTCAGCCATGTGCTCTGTCCCACTGAGCCTGTGTCCAGCCTGGTCTATCTCAGCAGGTGAAAGCCTCCCCCTCTTTGGGAGTAAGGAGAGCTAAGGACCCCTTCATTCTGTATCCCAAGGCTTCTCACAGCCTGTGTGTGGAGGCACAAGCAAGACCTCTGGGCTCAGACCAGGCATCATTCCTCACTCTGCCATTTGTCAACTGGGTGACCTTGACTGAGGGCTGACCCTCAGTTTGTTGTCTGCCCTTGGGAGAGACGTGCTTCCCTCTTTGGTTGTGGGAAGGTTAAATGCTCATAAACACTCCTTTGGTTCAGAGCCTGGCATAGAGCAAGTGCTCTTGAGAAATGATAGTTCTGGAATCTTGAAGTGAGGCAGTGTGAGGACTGGCTGGGCCTTGTTGGGTTCTGAGATCAGACCCAGGAGAGAGGGTGGGGTGGAAGGGTCATTCATCATTCACTAGTTTATTCAAACCTATTTGTAACACGCCTCCCATGGGTCCAGGGTCCAGGGGTGTATAGGGCTACAGGGGTGGCATATAGGGACCAAAAAGACTTTGTGCCTATGTTCAAGGAGCTAAGAATTAATGGAAGAGACAAGCCTAAACCTACGTGGAAAAAATTAAATAACAAAGATGAGATGGAATAGAGAGCTATCAAGAGGCCACTCATGATTAATTGCCCAATGAGAGGAACAGATAAGAAATGCTATGAGTCTGGGTGGGAGGGGCAGTGCAGCTGTGTGGTCAAGGGAGGCTGTGGACGGATGTAGGGAGGAGGGGGGCAGAGGCCATGGCTGTGACTATGGAGGTACCAGCTTGTGGTGATGCCAGCTGCCTCCCAACATGCACATACACCTTCCCATCCTCTCCCCTGACTGGCGGCCTGGGGTCAGGCTAGGATAGTGTGGGCTGGAGGTCTCCTGTGGTTGACCTGAGGTCGTGGCCAGCATTACTGAGGCCACTTAGAGGCTGACCTGGCCCTAGCCCATGGAACAGTTCCAAGGATGGTTCTGCTGTCCACAGACACAGACACAGGACACAGGATGATGCTCAGAGCAAAGGACCACTGTCCTCTCCGCCCACCCTCCAGGCTGCTGGGGTGAGGGGAAGGGTCAATGCCATCAGGATTCTGAGCTCACTGCTGCCGCCTCCTAATCCCCTGGAGTGGTCCATTAGGACACTTCAGATACTGGAGCTAATGCCTACCTGCTGAACCTGGGGGTGGGGGCATGATGAGGGAGCACTGTCACCCTTCCCATCAAGTCCTAGTGTAAACATCAAGAACCATAAAACTGTTAGGAACATGTGAAAGCAGCTACTGTGCAGACAGTGTTGTTAGGTGTGGTCGAATCAGTTCTGACTCAGAGTGACCCTACGTGTAATAGGATGAAATACTGCGTGGACCTGTGCCATCCTCACAATCGTTATATTTGATCCCATTGTTGAAGCCACTGGGTCATTCATTCTGTCTCATTGAAGATCTTCCTCTTTTTTTGCTGACCTCTACTCAACCAAACTTGATGTCCTTCTCCAGGGTCTGGTCCCTTCTGACAACATAACCAAAGCATGTGAAATTAATCTTACCGTCTTTGCTTCTAAGGAGCATTCTGGCTGTACTTCTTCCAAGACAGATTTATTCGTTCTTCTGGCAGTCTGTGATATATTTAATATCCACTGCCAACACCATAACTCAAAAGTATCAACTCTTCTTTGGTTTTGCTCATTGTCCAGGTTTGCCATACGTGTGAGGTGATTAAACACACCGTGGCTTAGGTCAGGCACACCTTAGACCTCAAGGTGACATCTTTGCATTTTACCATTTTAAAGAGGTCTTTTGCAGCAGATTTGCCCAAGTCAATATATCATTTGATTTCTTAACTGTGGCTTCTGTGGGTGTTTACTGTGGATCCATGTAAAATGAGATCCTTGACAACTTCATTAATTTCTCCATCTATTATGATGTTGCTTATTGGTGGAGTTGTGAGGATGTTGAGATGTTTTCTTTATGTTCAGACTACTGAAGGCTATCGTCTTTGATCTTCATCAATATATGCTTCAAGTCATCTTCACTTTCGGCAAGCAAGGTTGTCTCATTGCATACCCAGGTTCTTAATGAATCTTCATCCAATTCTGATGCTATGTTCCAGGTTCCTGGATTATTTGCTCAGCATACAGACTTAATAAATATGATGAAAAAATACAATCCAGACACATACTTTCCTGATTGTAAACCATACGATATCCCCCTGTTCTGTTTTAATGACTACCTCTTGGTATTTGTACAGGTTCCTTACAAACGCAATTAAGTGGTCTAGACTTCCCATTCATTGAAATGCCATCAATAATTTGTTGTCATCCATACAGCTGAATGCCTTTGGATAGTCAATAAAACACATGTAAACATCTTTCTGTTATTCTCTGCTTTCAGCCAAGATCCATCTGACATCAGCAATGATATGCCTCATTCCACCTCCTTTTCTGGATCGTCTTGAATTTCTGGCAGTTCCCTCTTGATGTGGTTCTGCAGCTGTTTTTGAATTATTTTCAGCAAAATTTTACTTCTGTATAATATTAATTATATTGTTTGATAATTTCCATATTCTATTGGATCAACTTTCTTTGGAATGGGCACAAATATGGATCACTTCTAGTTGGTTTACCAGGTAGCTGTCTTCCAAATTTCTTGGCATGGATGAGTGAGCCTTTTCAGTGTCTCATTCATTTGTTGAAACATCTCAATGGGTTTTCTGTCAATTTCTGGAGCCTTATTTTTTGCCAATGCTTTCATGCAAGTTGGACTTCTTCCCTCAATACCACTAGTTTTTGATCATATGCTACCTCCTATAATGGTTGCAGGGAGCTCTGGTAGCATAGTGCCTAAGGCACTTGACTGCTAACCAGAAGGCTGGCGGTTCAAACCCACCAGCCACTCCTCGGAAGGAAGGT
>NW_006921623.1:1418853-1443255 GCF_000298275.1 Orycteropus afer afer | reverse complement strand
CACTAGTAGCAAAGTTCAATGAGACAGAAAATAACAAATGCTGGCGAGGATGTGGAGAAATTGGGACTCTTATACACTGCTGGTGGGACTGTAAAATGGTAGAACCATTTTGGAAAGCAGTATGGCGATTCCTTCAAAAGTTGGAACTAGAAATACCATTTGACCCAGCTATTCCATTACTAGATATATCTTAAGGAAATGAGAGCCAGGATAAGAACAGACATATGCACACTCATGTTCATCGCAGCACTATTTACAATAGCCAAAAGATGGAAACAACCTAGGTATCCATCATCTGAGGAATGGATAAGCAAACTATGGTACATACACACAATGGAATACTATGCAACGCTAAAGAATAATGTTAGAATCTGCAAAACACCGCATAATGTGGTTGAACTTGGAGGACACTATGCTGAGTGAAATACATCAATCACAAAAGGACAATATGGTATTAGTCCATTATTGTAAAAGTCAAAGAAAGTTTTATCTATGGAAGGACATTTTCTTTGTTGGTTACCAGGGGTGGGAGGGGAGGGAAGGGAACACTATTATATAGATAGAGATAAGTATTGATTTGGGTGAAGGGAAGAGCAATGTACCAAATGTGAGTGATCGATATAGGGGCATTGAGGAAGAGAAAGATAGAGAGGTATGTGGGAAATACAGACAACAAAGATGAACTTTTCTGCATATATGGTATGGCGTTGTCAGTGAAGGCAAGCATGGGTATATGGGTGGATAGATGGGTGGACAGGCTGAACTATTAGGTATGTCTATGAAGCAGGAAATGTATTCAAGAACAGGTTTAGGGTTGGCAGACAATGGTCCTATAAATTTATGGGTATGATTTGAATTCCCAGGAGTATAGTAGAGCTGACAAGGGGCAAGGTTGTAGTCACTGCTTGGTCACAGCCAGCTACCAAGAGGGACCGAGTAGTTGAACCTGTGGGCTTGGAACCATAGTCGCAGGGGACATCAAGCTCAAATGGCATAACATACTACAAAAAACATTGTTCCACCTCCTACTTTGGCGAGTAGCAAATGGGATCTTAAAAGCTAACAAGATGCCATCTAGATGCAATGATGGATCTCTCCTCGTCCAGAGCAAAGAAGAATGAAGAAAACCAAAAATTCATGGAAACAATTAATCCAAGTGACTGGTACACCATCTGATCTGCAGCCTATACAACTATGAGACCAGAAGAACTAGATGGTGCCCCACTACTACTGTCAACCACTTGGAATGAGATCTCTGTAGGAGGTCCTGGATAGAGAAGGAGAACAATGTGGAACAAAACTGAAAATCATTTGGAGAAAAAAAAAAGGGGGGACCAGATTTGCTGGTCTGATAGAGCCTGGTGGAACCACTGAGACTATTCCCCCCAGCTGTCCTTCAGGTCTGAAATTGAACCCACACCTGTGGCTTGCAGCCAAACAATAGACAGGCATATGAGTTGAACATTTACCTAAGGTAGATACACTCCTTGAAGAGAACAATCATGGGAGAAAGAAGGGCTGCTTATGCACAGGGAGACAGCTCAGGGGGCAGGGTTGCATGGAGGGATAGACACAGGGAAGAGGTAAGTAGCGGGAGGAAGTATGAGGGGAGATGTTCATTGTGGTAAATTGTGGTCAATGTCATGAGACAAAGTGTATGTGAAATGCTGTATGGAAAGTGAATTCGCTCTGTAAATTTTCACCCAAATCACAATTTAAAAAAAGAAAGAAAGAACACAGAAGAAAAAAGAAAAAAAAAGAAAAAGGAATTTGCAATGAATAAGTCTTGCAAAATCCTATCATGTGATCTCTGGCATTGTTTCTATCACCAAGGCCATATTTTCCAACTACTGATCCTTTGTTTCTAACTTTTACATTCCAATCACCCCTAGTTATCAGTGATCTTGATTGCATGTTTGATCAATTTCAAACTGCAGAAGGTGGTAAAAATCTTCAACTTCTTCATCTTTGACATTAGTGGTTGGTGCATAAATTTGAGTAATAGTCATCTTAACAGGTCTTCCTTGTAGGCATATGGGTATTATCCTATCACTGACTGCGTTGTACTTCAGGATAGATCTTGAAGTGTTCTTTTCAATGATGAATGAGATGCTACTCCTCTTCAATTTGTCATTCCTGGCATAGTAGACCATATGATTGTCCGATTCAAAATGGCCAGTACTAGTACATTTCAGCTCACTAATGTCTAGGTTATTGATCTTTATGCGTTTTCATTTCATTTTTGATGACTTCCAGTTTTCTTGGATTCATGCTTATACATGCCATGCTCCAATTATTAATGGATGCTTACAGCTGTTTCTTCTCGTTTTTGAGTAGTGCCATATCAGCAAATGAAGTAGATAAGAGTGAATGACATAAAATGGTGCACACCATGGCCTGGTGACACCTCTGTTACCCCTCCTGTGAACCACTCCCCTCTCCCAAGGAATGTTTCATGGAAAGCCCAAGGCAAGAAGCCTCTGGATCTTGGAGTTAACAAGGGGTGGGGAGTGGGTGGGCAGAATAGCCACTGAACCATGCAGCTTTTTCCCATTCTCAGAACACATGGTCCACCCCTTCTGCCGGCATCTTGGAGCAGTGCCCAGCCTGTGCCTGACTTTCTATACAAACTTTAGACCTGTGTCTGTCTTTTTCCCCTCCTTATTCTAGTGCGCTCAGTTTCCTTGTAGAAGAAATTGATGCAGCAGCAAAGGACCCAGGAGTCCTGGATGTTCCTTCATCGGCCTCAGAGATGCTGCATCTAGCAACACCCATTCCCCCAAGCATCTGGTCTGTGTAGTTCTAGCTGCCATCTTGGGTGACTTCTATAGGCACCAGGCAGAGAGGCCCAGGCTGGTCCTGGAGGGTCTGACTGCCCCAGCCCTTCCCCCTGCTGGTCTGGGCTTGGTGTTGCTCTGCCCATGTCCTTGCTTTGCCCAGCTGCCTCCATGGCACAGAGACCTCCTGGCCCCTGGGTCTGCGTGCTTGGGTGCTGACCAGGAAGGGAGCTTGTGTGCTCCCGCACGCCCGCCCCCTGTAGCACACAGCAGAGCACTCAGTTAGATTAATTAATCTGCTGCCCAGCCTGCTCCTCCGACCCATCTTTTATTCATGGACAAGCAGCGTTCTCCGCTTTACCAGGATTCGGCATCAATATTTCATCCTTGCTCCGCTGCTAGCTCCTGTTCCCTCCTCCCTGCCTCCCACTGGCTCTAGAACCCAGAGGGTGGGGCCTGTAGGTCCAGACCTGCATCATCACAGATTGCCACACCACCTTCTGGGACTTGGCTTGCCACAAGGTACTGTTGACAGAGCCAGGGCCCCAGACCAGAAGCCCCTGAGTAAGTGAGCCAGAGAGACAGAGGAAGCAGAGGGATTGAACCAGGAAGTGTCTGGGCTCAGGGTTCTGAGGGCAGAAGGAGACTTGTCCTGGGGCAGGTCTGCAAAGGACACAGCCCTATCCTCTCACCTACATTTGCTGGTCACGGTCAGGATGGGCCACAAGGCTTGCAACGTACCCAGCACAAATTTGGGCACATAGTAAGTACTCGTTTTCTTTTCCCCTTTCAGATCAGGTGTCTCCTTCATTTTTCCCACCAGCCATGCCTAAGCAGTTGAATGACTGACTGATTGAAAGAATGAAGTGATACCACACTTAAGAGCACAGAACAACCTTGTATCCCAGGAACTAGTCCTTTTCACCTTATGAGCTTCCAGATTCTCTTGAGGTTTCCAAGTAGGTGTTGAACTTTGGGTCTGGAGGGGCCCTTACTGGGGATCCTAGCCCAGAGCTCTTCACCTGGCTCTGAGGAAGGACTTCTGGAGGTGAGCATGGACCCTTGAAGCACAATGTAAAATGTGCTGTGAGGTGTGTGTGCATGCGCACGGGTGTGTGTATGAGGGTTTTGCTGGGGGAGGGTCCATGACTTTCATCATCTTCTCAATGGAGTCTGTGACTATGAAAGGTCATAAATCACTAAATTCTAGACAAGTCAAATCTCTTTTAAATGTGGAAGGAGAATTGATGAAGTTGAGTAGCCAGGAGCCCCTGTAAAGTGTGTAAGCACATACAGGTATGCACATTATGGAGGCACAAATACATGTGTGTGAGAGAGTATGTGAGTCTGTGTGAATGTGTGAGTATGTGTGGAGGAGTGCAAGTATGTGTGTGTGAGTGTGTGAGTGTGAGTGTGCCAGCACTGGGATGGATGCTGGGGTCATAAAGAAATAAGCTGAGCTCCTGCTCTAGAGGAACTTAGGATCAAGTTTGCCTGTGTGTAGCTGGGACACAGCAAAGACATTTGTGTGGCCAGTTGGAAAGGGAGTGGGTCCCTGTCCCTTCCCAGACGGCCAGAGACCCTTTGGCTCTTGTTGACTGGATGGTCCAAGGGCACCTGTTGGCTGGGACCCAGTCTATGATGGAATTGTTCCTTAGCTCTGTTCTGGCTTGGATGAGGGACAAGATGAGAGCAACCATGCCAAACTAGCCATGTGCTTGGTGTGAGGCTTTCTGCAGACTTTGGAAGCATCCCTGACTCCCCTGCTTTCCTCACACCCTGTATCCAACTCATCAGGCAACGTGGCCAGATAACCCTGAATACACCCAGAGTCTAACTACTTCTCTCACTGCCACAGTGGCTTCCATCTGGTCTGCTGCTCACCTCATGTCCTCTGAAGTCTGTCCCCAGCACAGCACCCAGCTATCCTCTCAAAGAGGTTGTATCCTTCCTCTGCTGGGAGTGAAAGCCAGGCCCTCACCACCCCCTATGAGGGATGCACAGTGTGGCTGCTCACTGAGGCATTCCTACCACTCCCTCCTTGGTCCAGCGCTCTGGCTGTTCTGACTTCACACACCTAACACATGAGCCAGGCTCTGCCTTGGGGCCTATGCTTGACTTGCTCCCTCACCTTCGCAAAGTCCTTGCGGAAAAGCCACCTTCTGTATGAGGCGCAGCCGTGTTCTTTCTTTTCTCCCATAGCATGGGTCACCTCCTAACACATTGTTTAATGAGCTGCCTATGTTTGTTGTACACTGTTGATCTCCCACCAGCACAATGGAATTTCCCCAAAGGCAGGAATTTTAACATTTTGTTCACCACTGCCAGCTAAAGCCTGGCTCACTAGGAAAAGCTCAGTAAATGCTGTGAGTGAAGGAATGAATAGACAAATGAATGAATGTCCAATCACATCATTCAAGGGCCCCTTTAGAACAACCCATGAGAAATGTTTTTTTCTCAGGCCCCAAAAAACCTGACAATACACTGAAGAGCTGATATTCACTCATTCATTCATTTTATTTTTTGAGCACCTACTATGTGTCAGGCTCTGTTCTAAGTGCTGGGAGGCTATAATGAGCACAGCAGCAGTGGTATCACCAGGGGATTGCAGGGGCTGCAGACTACACTGGGTGACACCATCAGAGGAGGTAATACCAAAATGACTGGTATGAAATTTTTGTGCTGTGTTTCAGCAGAAATTTATTATTATTTATAAAAGTATCCCTGTAGTTAGTTATAACAACAAAAACATTTTTCATAGGCCCAGCTTGTTGTTGTTGTTTTTAGGTGTAGTTGAGTTGCTTCCAACTCAGCGACCCTGTGTACAGCCAACAAAGCAGTGCCTGTTCTGTGTCATCCTCACAATCCTTGCTATGTTTGAGCCCATTGTTGCAGGCACTGTGTCAATCCATCTTTTTGAGGGTCTTCCTCTTTCTCCTTGACCCTCTTCCAAGCATGATTCCTTCTTCAGAGACTGGTCCCTTCTGACAACATGACCAAGGTAGATGAGACAAAGTCTGGCCATTCTTGTTTCTAAGGAGCATTCCAGCTGTACTTCTTCCAGGGAAAATTTGTTTGTTTCAGCTTACACGTATCAATACACCTACAAGGCTAAAACTCTGTGCTAATTTACTTTTGACTCTTCTAATGCACTTTGGTCAAAGCTGTCATTATTACCCAGTTACAATGACGCTTCAAGTCATGTAGTGTGGTCTGCATGCACTGCAAGCACCCGGTATTGTCTTTATAGTTGCTGATTTTGTCAGATTTTCTGGTGTTTTAGTTACAATATTGTCTTAAGTAGTACCTATGAACCTACATCAATAACTTGTTTTTGAGAATGAAAAAAAGGAGAAAATTTTAAAAAGGCATCTGCTCAGTTACTAATAATATTGTAATTCAATGTAGAAAGAGTTTACAAAACAATTTTGTTGTTAATATCCATATAATCTAAGAAACATGACATTTAAGCAATTTACAACTTTTTTTAAAAATCATGTATGATTAAAATTGATAACAGATATTAGTAAGGACTCTGTATGGTCTGGTCCCAGAGGTAGTCTGGGAGGGTGACACTATCAGTTTTCACATTGGGTGACACCAACCCTAGTGATGCCACTGCATAGCAGGCTCTCATCCCCCGTCAACAGCTCCTTCCTGGAGGTGGGCATTTACCTCACGAATCCTGAGACTCTGGCCACTGACGTGTTTTCCTTTCTGCTCTGGCTGCCCACAAGCCCAGAGCTAATTTTGTGAATTTTTCTGAGTATGAAAACTTCCCCTCTAATCCCACTTCATTCTTCTACTTTCCTTCTCTGTGTCCTGATTGTTCTTAACAGAAAAGGGAAATTCATGACGAGAATGTCAGTCTCTCTCGATCTCTCTCCAGAATCTCTCTCGGTCTCTTTCTCTGGAACCTCATGAGCTTTGTCCCCCACTTCCTTCTTCTATCCCTGATGGGCCCACTTCACTGCCTTCCTACTCTCACAGCTGAGGATGAGGCCCAGAACTCCTGTGCTTTGATGGAATAATCCCTTTATATGTTCTATCTTATGGTATTGTATGCATCCTTTTAAACTGTTTCTAAACCGTTTGGCAGCAAGCTGTGCATGGATTACTGCTTATAGATGAATGCCTGTGTGTGTGTGTGTGTGTGTGTGTGTGTGGCTGGCCCTGACTGGAGAGAGGGGGCCAGGTAGGGATGGAGGACTCCCTGGGGAGAGGAAGCTGAAAGTGACAGACATCTTGCATTAGGTGGGATGGTCCTTCTGTTAAGGTTCAGTGTGACTTGCTCAGCCACAGCCTAATAATTGCTTGGCCCAGATGTACTTTGTCACCAGCCTTCCATCCTCCTGATCAGTTCTCCCCTCCTCAGCCCCGCCCAGCCACACTTGGACTTTCTGCCTCATTCCTACACATTGACCTGTTTGTTTTTGTCCCCTCTTACCAGCCCAGTGGTGGGGTGACTCCTGTCATATGAAGTCAGGTGTCAGGGAAAGGGACAGTTGGGGGTGGGGAAGGTGGGGGCCCTGGTGTAGAGGACAGAGGTCCAGGCCACTCAAGGGGGAGATGGAAAACCCGGAGTGGGTTGGAAGGGAATTGGTGGAGTTAAAAAGCCCTGTGTCACTTGTTACTCCTTCTTCTCCCTACCTTGAACCACATCCTTTCTCTTTCAGCAATACAACCTCTGAGCAACATTAAGGAGATTGATGGAGATGGGGAGTGAAAGAAGGGACCTTGGCTTAAGATAGGGCAGAGGCACCCCACCCTCCTTGTGTGTTCCTGGATCTGGGATTCTCCCCCTGACCTTTAGCACCCTTCACACATACCTCCCCAACATGCACTCTGGTTTAGAAAGAGGACTCTGGTAGGGAAGCAACCTTCTTGGTGTCAACACTGAAGCTGTAAGATGTAGTGGCTACCTGACCATGTACCTTTGAACAAGCTGAGTAACATCTCTGAGCCTCAGTTTTATTCATTGGCAGATTGGAGACAATAATCATACCTATCTTATAGGGCTGTTGTTAGGATTCAATGAATTAATACAATGAAAAGTTTAGTAGAGTGTTTGGCTTATAAGTTAGCACTCAATAAACCATTGTTATCCTCATTTGAAGAGTTCTAGAAGGTTCTCCCCATTCCTGTATCTCTTCCATGCACACATAGCCTGAAATTCCCCACTAATTCCTTTGGGTGATAAAGTTCCCAAGACTCCTTTATTATTATTACTTACTCTAATTTATTTCTTTATTTTGAGATTCTATCTAGTTTTATTGTCATTTGAAAACAACTTTTAAAATGCTAAAAGTCTTCTTTTTAAAAACAGAGTAACACCTGACAACACAGTGAACAAGGGCTTGAGACCTGGCTACATAACTCACTAGCTGTGGGATCGTGGGCCAGTTCCAAGGTCTCTCTGAGCTTGGATTGCCTTCTCTTTCACTGGTGGTAGTGACGGTACCTACCTCATTGTTAGAAGACAGCATAAGAGCATGCATGCATGTAGCACTGCTCATGCGTGCAGTAAACACCAGCTGTGCAGCCCACTCAGTTTACAAGGCGTTCGTCCATGCATCACCCCTGCTGGCCCTTGCCTTACCTCCAGAGGTGGAGGTGCAGGGCTCCTCACATCCCTTTCCAGTGAGAACATTGAGGGTGGGGGGACTCTCTGGGCAGGGCTGGCAATTAGGCCTCCAGGCTGGGGCTGGGGCTCTCTCTCAAGAGTGGCCCTCAGAAGGCTGGCACAGGCGGCCACTGCTCTTGGCATGATAGGGGTCATTAGATGCTTTCCCCTGACCTGAGACCTGCAGGGAATGGCCCACAGGTCAATAAAAGGGCTGGGAGGTGGGCGAGTGGAGAGGTGATAGCATGTGAACGAGTGTGAGATGATGAATGAGGTGGGGGAAGCAGAAGACACATGAAGCTCCCACTTCAAGGTTCACCCCAACCTGGCCCTGCTATCTCCACTTATGGGTTCCCCTAGCCTGTCCTCTCCCTGTATGTCCCAGAGCCTGGGCTTGGGGATCCCTGGAGTTGAGCTTGTCTTCAGGAATGGGCCCCAAGTGCCTGCCTTCCCAGAAGCCTTCTCTGATGCCTCTGAGCCTCTGCAGGCCTTAGAAAGGATAAAGACAGGCTCAAATAAGGGGATAAGCTTCAGACATGTTCTCATTTTTTACTGAGATTGTGAGGGGGAGAAAAAAAGCAAAAAGTAAAAAATAGCCCCATCTGGACTGAGCTGGGGAAAAAGCAATTTCTTTCTGAAATCTCTTTTTCTGATTCTTAAAAGATGCAATTTCGAAATGTCCTGGTGGCTCCAGCTGAGGTGTGAGCCAGGCCACCTACAAGGCATTGGGGTAAGGTCCTGAAGGAAGGTTGAGGAGCAGGGTGGGACAGTGGGGAAGGGAACCAAGGCCTTGGTGGTGGTCTGGGCTCAGGTCTCAAGGACAAGCCTCAGGAGAAAGATGAGATGGTGAGAGGGGGTGGTGCGGTAGAGAGGGTGTGCTGAGAGTCAGGATGGCTGGGTTCGAGCAGTGATAGGAAGAGTGTTTGTGTGTCCTGAGGGACAGAAGAGGGGAAGGAATGTGCTGGGGAGAATTCTAAGCCCGGCTGGGGTAGGAGGGTGACCCAAAGGAAGCTCATGCTCTGGTGTCAGTATCTTAAGATATTTCAGGGAACAGAGGCACAAATCCACCCTAATGGAGAAAGAAGTCAGTCTCAAGCCTCTTTTCTAGAAGGTTCTCTGTGTGCTGGGTAATCAGCTGATCCTTGGGGTCTCTGTTAGAGCCTATAGGAGAATCTGGGGCCTAGCAATGTGTGATAAAGGGACACAGGCCGGTCTTAATGCTCAGGATTCTCATTCTTATTCTCCTCTGGTGCCATCTCCAAGTTACTCAAAACCCTCCTCCTCACCTTCTGCTTCTGTTTGTAGAGCAGATGTTCCAGCAGCCATGGTGTGCTTATGAGGGTTTCAGCTTGGGGAATAGAACAGGCCCCTTTTGGTAGGGCAGAAATGGAGACTGAGAGTCAGTGGCTCTTTGGGGACCTTCGTGGGACTTGTCCTTCCCTCTGAACATGATGCTAAACTCATGTCCTCAAGCAACAAGCTATCACAAGACCTTCCAACTAACTCATCAGCCAGCCAAGTCCACCAACCTACCAACCAAGCCACCATCCATTACCTTATACCCAAGCACTCCACCAACATAGCAACCTTCTAAGTAACATACAAACCAATTCACCAGCTAACCAATCTGCCAACCATTACCCATCAATCAACCTATGATGTCACACCACATAACTCTCCCACTTCAGCAACCCTCTAAGCAACATACCAACCAATTCACCAACTAGCCAATCTGACAACCAATAAACCTACCAGCAAATTAATGCACCAACTAAACCAACTAACTATTCTTTCACCACCCCACTAACCAGCCTACCAACCTATCAAATAACTCATTAAACACCAATCAACCTATTGTCCAATCAAGTGAGATAATCACACAGTAGTATTAACAGAATAAGTTTAATATAAAGAATTATTAACTCTAACAGGAGATTTCCTATTAATTATAGTAGAGATTACCTATGTAGTTAAAGAACACAAAAATAGCAGAGATAGGGAGTAGCCACTACCTCTATGGCCTCTAGGCACCTAAAGAAGGAATGAATCTGGAAGAGGCTTTCTCCTGGACACACATAACCAGGGCTGAGATCCAGACCTTGTTGGAGAAGGTATAGCCATGGATCATTGGATGGCAGAAAAGTTTGTCGAGGTGCCATGCCAGTGGGACTTTCTGGGAAGCTGCCCTCTGCCTGGAACAGACTCTGCCTAGAATATACAGAGGAAGCTGTAGGCTGCCGGGATGCCTCATGCAGGACCCTGTAGAGAGCAGCATGTCAGAACCAGGAAGAGAAGTCCCTCCCTCCAGCACCCTCTACTAACAAAACTTAAAATAGAGCCAGCTGACAAAGAAAAAATGTTTACAGGGTCCAGTTCCACTAGCATTGACCAGGAAATGAAAAGCAGATTTGAAGCTGAGAAGTAATAAATGAATAACTGGCACATGCATTCTCCTACCACTCTACCACCCATCAACCCTCTATCAAACATACCAACCCATCTACTGACTTGTCAGTCAATTCAGCCAGTTTTCTTAGATGTTAGTCTGTTCCAGGCATTGTGCTTAGGGCTGTAAGGGATACAGAGATGAAAGTTTACAGCTCCACCCTGAAGGAGAGACATTTATTTATTTATTTTTTTATTGTGATTTGGGTAAAAGTTTACAGAGCAAATTCATTTTCCATACAACAGTTCATACATGTTTTGGTTCATAACACTGACTGCAATCCCTATATGTAACAGTTTTCTTCCCACTTCCTCACTGTGGTTACTTTTTCCCTGTGTCCTTCTTTCCTATACATTCCTGCCCTCTGAGCTATCTCCCTGTGCAAATATTGCCCTTTCGATCTCTGATGGTTGGTTGTTCCAAGAATTCTGCCTACTGATATAAATGTTCACCTTATACACCTATCTATTGTTTGGCTGGAAGTCACAGGAGTGAGTTTGATTCCAGGTCTGAAGAGTGACTAGGGGCCATAGTCTTGGGGTTTTCACTAGTCTCTATCAGACCAATAAGCCTGTTTTTTTTTTTTTTATGGTTTTGAGTTTTGTTGCACATTTTCCTCCTACTTTATCTAAGATCTCTTATTTTGATCCCTTTCTGAGTGGTTGACAGTGGTAGCTGGGCACCATTTAGCTGTTCTAGTCTCAAGGAGACACATTTTGGAGTAATTTATCCAGATTTAGGAGCCATCTCCCAAATCTATGCACATGATGAGCTGAGGGTCAATAGGGACCTGTTACACAGGAGACACTCAATTAAGTTGGCCAAGTAATAGGGAAACAGTGTGCTCTGAGATCACTGCTGAGAGATTTGGGTGACCTAATGGTATAAGAAGGACAAGAAGCTCTGGTGGCATAGTAGATGAGACATTTGGCTGCTAACCAGGTTAGTGCTCAAACCCATGAGCCACTACGTGGAAGGAAGATGGGGTGATCTACTTCCATAAAGATTTACAGCCTCAGAAGCCCAGTGGGAGTTGCTATGAGTTGGCATTGACTCAATGGCAGTGAGAATGGTTTAGGATAGCTTCATGGAGGAGTGGAGTGATCTGGGTTTTGAAGAGTTTGCAGAATGAAGATTTACATTTGGAAAGGAGAGGAAGTGGGGACAGTCATCTCTGGCATCTGTATCAAGGAGGACTTAGCTTGGATGAAGATTTCTGCCCATAAAGGGCTTACTATGCTGGATGACCCTTTACATTCAGCTGTACCTGGACTTGCAAGGACTTGCCTTTGATAAGAAAGATCCACTATGTCTCAGAAAGAGATACTATCATATCATCATTTTGAATTTTGTTATCATCATATCATCAGCTGCTTTCTCTTTCTCAGTAAGATAGGCAGTAGACAGGATTTCAGTCTATTGAAGATTGAAGCTCCTCCTTTTTCATCAAGGACTAGACTGGAAAAAAAAAAAAAGAAGAAGAAGCTTACACAGCATTAGGCAGATATCAGGAAGAACTTCCAGTCCACACCAGCAGGAGGCCAAGGAATTTGATTCTCTGTAAAACCACTGCCATCCAGTTGATCCCAACTCCCAACTCACAGTGACCCTTTAGGACAGAGTAGAGCTGCCCCATATGATTTCCAAGGCTGTAAATCTTTATGGAAGCAGACTGTCTCATCGTCCTCCAGCAGAACAAATGGTGAGTTCGAACCGCAGATGTTTTAGTTAACAGTCAAATGCTTTAACCACTATGCCAGCAGACCTTTTATAAAGGAGAGAGACTCACATTCATTTGGGCTGGCTGAAATATTGACCTAAACGGAGGCAGTGTAATAATTGTGATGACCCTTCCTAACCCTGTTGTTAAAGGGTTCCCTGTGCCCCAGGTCCATCTGCTCCCAAGCTCCCATCAGCCCAAGTGCCATTAACTATCTTGGAATAAAAATCTGACTTCAGAATCAATTGATAGAGAGAGGTTCTCCAAACATTCGCCAGTGAAGGTAATTAAATTCCGAGAGGAGAAGATGGAGCGGTGTGACAGGGTGGTGGGGGCAGCATGCTGGCGCCGGGCTGCTGAGCAATGAAATCACAGGCGTGCGCAACCCAAAGCTGGCAGCGGCACAAAGGAAATTGGAGCAGTCAAATATTTCCCTCCTCGTTGAGTTCCATTTACATGTTTATAATAGAGGTTCTTAAGGCCCTAATGAGAAGGCTGCTCATTGCAGGGAAGAGGATGATTAAAGCTCTGCCAGACGAGATCAGGGACAGGAACAAAGGCCTGTTAATTACTACAGAGGGACAGGAGGAGAGCCAGGCTCCGGCTAGTTGCTCCCCAGACAAGTACCTTCCTGTTTTCCAAGGCTCACCTTTGCCCCAGTCCAGGAGACCTCTGAAGATTGGGTTGCAGTAGCTGGTGTCCTTAAGCATGTCCCTACTTAGTAGCTACTCTTCTTGTAATGGAGGTATCTGGGAGTATTGGGGGGTAAGGGGTTTAGTCTGGCCAAGGATGGGTGGAAATCCAGACCCTTGTACCCTACTTGCACAAGTGCCCCTCACCTGTGCCCCACTCTCATCTCAGGGCTCAGGAGAAGAAGGGAAGATGAGGGTTCAACCTAACAAGCAGCGTTTTGCATCTCTGAGAGTGACAGAGGCTAGGGGATCTCCTTGATTTTTCCATGGGAAAGAAGGATTATAGGAATAAGGTTTATGCCACGTAAAATAGAGTGTATCCGGGGGTTTATATTGGAATTGGAAAATTTGATTTTCAGGAAACTCATGATCTTCTAAAGGACCAAACTAGAGGTTTCTCAATTAGAATTTTGGTTCTAGGACCAGGGGATGGAAAAGTCAAGACAAGAATGACTCTGAAGGAATTTAAAAGACCCTAAGATGAGAGAGCCGAACTCCCTGGAGGATATGAAGCTATCTTGGGGGTCAGTCTTGGGTGGATAGTTTCAGAGGATGTTTTACATGGGTAGGGTATGGGAGAAGGCAGCTAGAACTATCTCAGTGGCATCTTTGCTTTCCTGGAGCTGTCCATAGTGCTGCCTCAGATCTTGGCTAGCCCTATCGGGCTGGATACACCTAGTCATCTCCAGCTGATTGTCTGCTAGGCTTGCCACTTGGAGAGCAACTGCTCAAGCTCATAGCACTTACTACTGAAGAAAGTCTCAGAACTTTCAGGTGAAACCTAACTCTAAGATGAATTTTAGCTCATGCTTTGCTGGCACAGCTGTTAAAGCATTCATCTGTGAACCAAAAGGTTTACAGTTCTAAACCCACCAGCTGTTCCATGGGAGAAAGATGAAGCAGTCTGCTTCCATAAATTTATAGCATTGGAAACCCCATGTGGCAGTTGTACCCCTTCCTACTGGGTAGTTATGAGTCAGAATTCATTAGACAGCGGTTGAGTTTGGTTTTGGTTTTTTAATCACATCCTATATACTGGAGCTCACCTTAGCCAGAACCCTACTCAAAACCTAGACTTGATCCTAGTCCCAAACTGAAGTCTAGCCCTAACACTCATCCCTTTCTTAATCAGAATCTTAATTTAAACTTACCCTCATTTCTAACATCAGCCCTGGTGTTGATCTGTATTTCAACTCTAACCCTAAACTCAGTTTGAACCTGAGCTCTAAAGGCTTGGCATTGAATAATGGTCAAATAATTGATTTATCCCTCTCCTTTATCCCTTTCCTTGTAAACATAGTTGAGCATCTGTGGCAGGCCCCAGACTGGGTACTGGAGGTAGGTAGATGCATTGTACACTGCCCCTGCACTCGAGTATGGGCCTCTATCTCCTACCCTCACCATCAGATGGAGCAAACAGCCTAAGGATTGACAAAGGCATGTCAATGTCATCACTAGCAGCATTCCTCTAAGACAGATGTCTTTGGAGAAAACATCACTGTCATTTTCCAAAGGCAATGGGTAGAGGTGGGCCATGGGTACTTTGGATTCTGTCCACTGTCCTCTCCCTGCCACATGCTTCTAACTCCTCTCTCCCCAGGCCTCTGCTCCATTACACACAGTGGGGGAGTGGGGGAGGGAAGAGAGGAGACCCATTCAGAGGAAGCTTTTAAAGAGGCATGGCAAGTGAACATCATCCACAAAGCTTGTATGTAATGCTGAGAAGTGCTGAACACCCCAGGGAGTATACACCACTGACCACCTACCATTGCCAAGCCCTCCACATGTCTTATCTCATTTAATCCCCAACCCACTTACTGAACAGGGTTGTGAAATTTGAAGGCCCAGAGATGTTATATGACTTGCTTTAGATCACAAAGATACAAATGGAAGAACAAGGAAACACATACAAGTCTTCTAGCTGCAAGTCTTAGAATTTGTGAAGGCTTAAAGAGGAGAAGCTTCCTTGAGATAAGCTTGGGAAATAGCTTCAGGTAGTGAAATGATAGGGATTTTCCAGCTGAGGGGAAGCAGTGTCAGAAGAGGTGAGTTGAAGGATGAGGTTGGATTTGAAGAAGAGAAATTGACTGAGGCTGAGATATGTGGATGGGATTCTTGTTGTTGTTGTTATGTGCCGTTGAGTCGGACCCGACTCATACTGACCCCTCCTTGGGTTGCTGAGGCAGTATCACTACGGAAGTAGATCGCCCAACCTTCTTTCTGAGGAGTGGTTGGTGGATTTGAACTGCCAGCCTTCTGGTTAGCAGTCAAGTGCCTTAGGCACTACGCTACCAGAGCTCCTATGTGGATGGGTTGGGCTCATATAGGTGGTCTGAACTTGGCTTTGGCCCAGGGTTGGGCAATGAGGAAAGCTCTGAGGGAGCGGGAAACTTGCAGAGGAGAGAATCTGGTCCATCCTTCCTATGGCCAAAGGATCTGGGGGTTTGTCTTGTGTTCCAGATGGAGAGCCCAAGAGGTAAGAGGAAGAAGGGGGATGGGAGAGAATGGTGGGCACAGCAAGGCTGATGTGTCTCTGTCTGCTGAACTTATTCCTCCCTGTCCCCGTGACAACCTTCTGGTCCAAACCATACCTCCTCTATCACCTCCGTCCTCCACATCATTTGGTCTCTCTGTTCACAGCTAGGGTAACCTTCATGAGATACTTGCAAGAATGTTCCTCCCCAAGAAGTTGAACTGCTTCCTGCCAAATTCCACCCAAACTCTTCTCCTTGACTTTCTGGGTCACTTATAGTTGGGGTGAATACATGTCTTCCAAAGTGGGCTATTACTGAAACTGGAAATGAATACTATTAATGACTATGCAGGGGCAGCAGACTTAATACTGGGTATCCATCATGGTCTAGCCCTCCTTTCCAGCAACACTCACCAGACCTCCTAATAACACCACCTCAGCTCCCTACAGCATCACAGGCCTGGAGGACTCTTTGCTGTGAGAAGACCTGAGCCCTATCCCTCCATTGATGGGTTGAGACCTTGGGCTTGGTCCTCTCCTTGCTGGGTTCACTTCCCTATAAAAGGACAGTAACTACTGCTCTGCTCATCTCCTCATGATGAAGAAAATGATGGCACTCAGCAAACTGCTGGGCTGCATTTCACAAGGCTAGCTGGAGATATTGTCCCTGTTTCCTGCCCAAATTTTGAGCCACATTGTTTACATGTTCATTTAATTCCCTGACTACTGCAGCTGCCAACCATCCTCTTCCTCTAGGCCCTCCAGGATTCTCAGGTTGACCCTACAGCCAGCACTGGATTATCACCCCACATATCAGTCCTGCATTACCAGCTCTTCCCTGCCAGCCTTAGCATGGCCTGGGTACCCAGGGAAGTTCCCTTAAGTTGACGCAATGCTGATTGAACCCATCTTTAGTTCAATGGCTCTCACACTTAATCATGCATCATAATTACTGGGCCCCATCCCCAGTTTCTGGTTCAATAAATCTGGAGTTGCTGTCAAGTAGACTCAACCTCCTATAAGTGTCAGAATAGAATTATGTGTGCTCCATAGTGGCTAAGACACTTGCCTGCTAACCAGACGGTTGACGGTTCAAACCCACCAGCCACTCCTTGGAAGGAAGGTTGGGCAATCCTACTTCCGTAGTGATACTGCCTTGGAAACCCAAGGAGGGGTCGCTATGAGTCGGGGCCGACTCGACGGCACATAACAACAACAACAACAACATAGTGTTTTCAGTGGCTGATTTTTCAGAAGTAGACCACAGAGCTTTCTTCCAAGGTGCCTCCAGGTAGACTCAAACCTCCAACTTTTAGGTTAGTAGCTTAGAACTTTTAACCGTTTGCACCACCCACAGACTCCAAATCTGGGAGAGGGCCTGAGAATTTGCATTTCTAACAAGTTTTTAGGCCATGCTGAGGCTGCTGGTCTGGAAACGACTAGACCTCTGTTCTCAAGAGTCTTGCTTGCCCTTCCAGAGAGCTTTCAGTCGAAGGCACTGAATGACTGCAAGGTGATTTTCTGAGGTGGGGGATTGCTACAGCACCTCAGACACATGGGAAGCGAGCTCTTCTGCCTGGAGGTAGAAGCAGCCTGCACTTCCTTTTTTGGAGAATGTATGTATGTGTTGGATGTCCTCACAACCAGAGCTGCAATGCGATATCCAAGTTTAATCTGCGTGGGGCAATTAGAGGGAGGGTGCAAGCTGGGAGTGGGAGCTGGGGGGAAGTGGCTGCATATTTCATGCTGTTCCCGGCTTTGAAGGTCCCGGGAAGGCAGGAGCATGGCAGTCAGTGACAACTTCATCGTAATGAGGGATGAGGAGATGCACCCTGCTTTGGCAGGGTGCAGAGCCAGGGGCTCACTGCAGGGGCAGGGGAGGGAGGGGTATACAAGTGGAGTAGGGAGGGGCAGGGAAGCTGTATGTGGGAATGGATGGGAGGTGGAGAGGGGAGCCAGTCATCTGGCCTCTCCTGTAGCTCAATCCTCTTCTCCCCCAGGGATGCAGGGGTGGCTTGAGGCTCCTGGAGAGATTTGCAGATGCAGCCTCTCAGCGTCTGCCTTTGCCTCTGAGGGCACATCTGGAACATCCCTCACCCTCCAAAGAGTTATCTCAACAGCTGTAGAAGTTAATGGCAGAGCAAAGCCCCTGTGTTCCTGAAACTGCCCCCAACTGGTCTCTGGTGGTTTGGGTGACTCTGAGTTGCAAGAGAATAGGGCTCAGTCTTATTCAGAGTCAGATCAGCACCCTGCTTGCCCCCTCCGGCTGCATTCCCCCACTCCCACTTTCTCACCAGCAGAGGCCAAGGCCATTTCTGAAGTGCTTATGATTGGGGGCTTGAGGGGGACTCCCTGCATATCTTGAAGAAACTCCCTCCTTTCTCTTAGCTTTGTCTCATTGGCTGCATCCTCAGCATGGCCCTGATGTAGCAGTGATGTAGGAATTTCACTCCAAGATCTGAGGTGATGGGGGAATAAAGGGAGCAGAGACATTGCTCAGAGACAAGGTTGGTTTGGGAACATTTTCTGAGACTAGAGGGCAGTCTGCATGGGCTCAGTGCTTCCCATTCTGTGCCTCTCCTAGGTGCAGCCTCAAGGAACCCTCAGCAGTCCCTGTGGTGGTAGCATTGACAAAGTACATCTCTCCCATGCCAGCCTCAGGAAGACACAGAACCACTTAGAAGCAGTGGCTGTAGCTTCCTTACTCGTTTATCCAAATTCTCAGTGAGAAACTGAGGAGAGGGTGAGGTCTGTGCAGAAGAGATACATGCACAGGAGTTCATGTGGACTCCCCTCCACTTCTGATCTACGCTAGCCCTTCCTCACATTAAAGGCTCTGTTTACCCTTCCGAAGGACTTTGCAGTCACAGTCACCGGGTAGGGCAGGGCCCTGGGAAGTGGGAAGGGAGATGGCAATGCAATACAGGCATTGAATCCCATGGACCCCGGTTCCAATCTTGTCTTTGCCGTTTAGTTTCTAGAGGTGTGACCTTGGGCCAGTCACAGAACCATTCATAGCCTCCATTTGCTCATCTTTAAAATGAGGCTAATTATATCAGTTCTGCAGGGATATTGTGAAGATGGGATGATGCTTGGAGAGCACTGAGCACAGGGTCTGGCATCTGGCAAACTCTCAACAAGGGCACACGCAGCAAGACCTGGAGAGGAACACATACCCCCAAAGCTATTCAGGGTCTTTCCCTCCAGCCCAGACCAGGTGGAACTGAGGACCAGGCCTCAAACCCCTCCCTCAGTGCAGGGTGGAGTGAGCATTCAATCCTGATTAGCTCCACCGGGCTCCCTCGTAACCTTTTCATTAGGAAATTATGTTTAATAGAAATTGTTCTGACACCTCTCAGCGGCTTTCTCTGCAATTCATTACCACCTTGGGGGCAGGGTAGGCAGCTGAGTGCTCTTGGGCCCAGTTCCACTGGGGGAGGAGGCACTCCTCACTCTCCCCTCCTTGGTTTATGTTGCCTGGCTGGATGGAAGGGACCAAGGACAGAGGTGCTCCTGCTCAGTGTCACCATGCAGAGGAAGGCCAGCTGTTGGAGCCCATCTAGATGGGACCAGCCTGCTCTCAGCACCCTCCCTTGGTCTGATTTGAGACTGTCCAGCTGTTGCCAATGACACTTCTATGTTGATGACACTCTGATTCTTGTTTTCTCCTCATACTGTCCCCAGAATGTAGAGGGAGCACATGTTCTTCAGCTGCTGCAGGGCATGAAGAACCATTGCTGTGTCCCTCTGCCTCTCCCTTCTCCTCCTTACTCCTCCTCTCTCCCCTGCACCCTGCCTCCAGGAAGCCTCCTAGGCTGAATTACATCAGTGTAATTACATCAGTGTAGGTCTACTTACACTCTAATGTCCTCCTCCATCTACATCCAGTTCCAAAGGAATTAGGAGCTTACAACACTTCTTCCAGATATGACACCTCAGAAGTTCTTCTCTGTGTTGCTCTCATTTTGGCCCCAGGCTGCTTCTTCCCCCTGGGTGTCTTAGGTTTTTTGTTTTGTAAAAGAAACAAAGCCCTTATCCTGGTGTCCCTGAAGAAAGAAGGGTGCAAAGAGCTTGGTGGCTGAAGCAGGGCTTTCTCCATTGTGCTTTGAGATCCAGAGCCAGCTCTGATGTCCTAACATGATTTTTCTGACCCAACAACTGGTGAGACCCCCTTACCATTTCACCACCCAATATCTGAAATTAGCAGCAACCTAATCTCCCCCTGCCATATCACTCAGTGGTGTAATTGTGCAGAAAAAAATGTATTAAAATGCAAAACACTCAGTTGTACTTCTTTATATTAAATCCCTTCTTCGCTCTATCTCCCTTTTAATTTTACAAGATTTTTTCTCTCTCCCCTTTCATAAAAGGGAGAGCTGGGCACACAGGGAATCATTTCAACTCTCCTATAAATCTCCAAAATGAATACTTAAATTTGAGGAAAAAAATACATTCTTACACCTTTAATTTCCCTGCTATGAAGTGTAATGAAAAAGCCTGATTATTTTTAATTCTTCCCTTTAATAATTCAGTGGCAGAGTGATTTAAGACCAGGATTCATAATTACCTTTCCGCTTTCTTGCCAAATGGAGTTTTAATAGAAATGAGAGCTCTGGTGACTGAAATGGATTTCAACAGGTCTCTAGGGGGTCAGGCCCAACCCCTATTGGTGGAGAAGTATTCCCAAGGTCCTTCCAGGACGCAGGGTCTGGACTGGACACCTGGGCCCACATGATGGAGGGAGAAGAGTATTTCCTGGGCTCACTGATGACCATCTGTTATAATAGTAATGATGGTCCCACTGTGGATGGTGAATAGGCCATTTATCCTGGAGGGGAGCCACTGGTGAAAAATGGGCATCAAAGTCTCCCTGACTTAACCACAATGTTAAAAATTTGGTAATTGGCATCAAGTCGATTTGACTCACAGCGACCCCTCCTTGGGTTTCTGAGGTGGTATCTCTACAGAAGTAGATTGCCCAATCTTCCTTCTGAGGAGTGGCTGGTGGGTTTGAACTGCCAGCCTTCTGGTTAGCAGTCAAATGCCTTAGGCACCACGCCACCAGAGAGTTAATATTATATGCCAGGCACAGTGCTAAGTGCTTCAAAGAGATCCTTCTAAACCTCACAATAATGTACTTCATACATGGGAAACTGAGGTTCTGAGAAGCACTAACAAAGTCAAGGTCAACGGCAGAACTAGGTTTAACCTCAGTTCTGTCTAACTGTAAAGTTACCACTGCATTTTATGACTAATTTTCCAAGCACTGCCCAGAGTTTCCCAGGCATGGTACTTGCCACAAGGAGCTTACAGACACAACCAGACACAGTGCTGGGGTGGGAAGGCTTTGTGAAAAGAGCACACTGCTAGAAGTTGGGAGCCTTGGGTCCTTCTACCTGCTGATCAGCTTGGAGACATTGGAAAGTCACTTATCTTCTCGGTTTCTTCATCTGTAAAAGGGGAATAATAAAAACTGGCTTACCTAGTTCAGGGTACTGGAAAACAACAACAACGATCCCATGTTGCTGTTGAGTTAATTCCGACTCATGGAATCCCCACGTGTTACAGAGTAGAACGAATCCACAGTGTTTTCTTGGCTGGAATATTTTTTTTTTTACTTTTATTTCTTTTTCTTTTTTTACTTTCATTTATGTATTTATTTTTTACTTTGGATACACACACAACAAGACATTCTCTTGGCTGTAATCTTTACGGAAGCAGTTCACCAGGCCTTTCTTCCACAGAACTGCTGTGTGCGTTCCAACCACTAACTTTAGGTTAGTAGCTAACTACAAACCACTCCAATGAGATTCAAATGAGGAAATACATGTGAAAAAGCTTTTAAATCCTAAACCGCTCCACAAGAGTAAAGTATAATTACCATCATTTGATAATAGAATACTTAAAACTGATCCATATTTGTCCTTCTGCCTACATACCCAGCCTTTCTATCAAAATCCAGCCCAGACTTCAGCTACTCCTCCAGGAAGTCTCCTGGATTGACCTCTCTCAGGGCCCGCTGTTCCGTGGCCCCTCTGTGCCTCACCCAGCACTCACTTTCTTTATTTTTTTGTATTTAGTTTTGTCCTTCACTTCTTTGAAAGCTCATGTGTATGTGAGAATATGTGTGTGTGTGTGTGTGTGTGTGTTCCTTCTAGACTGTCAAACCCCCCAGGAATGGGCTTTTTCACTCCTTTTCTTTTGTAACTTGGAAACTCTAGCTCTGCATTCAGGCTGTAAGACGTCAATGTGGTTGATTCACTGTCTGGATAGAGACATAGATGGTGAAAACCCGCAGATAATCTTGACCATGAAATATTGGTATTGGAGTGCAGAGGCACACATACACACTCCATCACACTGTACCTGGCTCATCTCAGCTTGCCTACACTGTGGTGATCCAGTTGGAGAAAATTGTGCCCAGTCTTTATCATACTGTTTATCAAATGCTTTCCCATACATTTTTGTTGTATGCTGTTGGGAGTCAGTTTTGACTGATAGCAGCCCCATATGACAAAGCAGAGCTGCCCCGTAGGATTTTCTAGGCTATAATCTTTACGAGAACAGATTGCCAGGTCTGTCCCCTGCAGAGTCGCTGGGTAGGTTTGAACTGCTAATCTTTTGGTTACCACCCAAGCACTTAACCATTGTGCCACCAGGAGGGCTCCTTTTCCTGAACATTAGATAGGATTCTTTCAATAGCCTTCTTTCAACAGTGGAGACAGGTAGAATAGTGGGGCATCACATTTCTCTTTTCAGAGCAGGAGAGGTTGGGTGACTTGCCCATGGTCCCTCCACAAAGCAAGGAGGCAGCCAGGCGCTCGGACTCCTGTGTCTCACAGAAGTGAGCAGCAGGCTGCAGAGAGGGACTTCTGGCTTGTGCTCCAACAGAGGAGCCTGGCCCTAGTCCTGAAGAAGCATCTGGGAGAAGGTGGCTTCCTGGGGGGCTCAGGGTCCTCACAGACAAAAAATTTTGCCTGAAAGACAAAATGCCCTTTTTGGGGTCCAGATGAGTGCAAATTCTGCATTCACCCCTCCCAGCCTAGGTATCCCCATACCCTAACTTTATAGAAGTCCCAGGAGTCAAGCCCCCAACCCACTCCTGGCTCTGAGACTCCCCCCTCCCCCTGTCCCAGCCAATACTCTGGCTTGTGGTAGCTCTACTCCTGAAGACCTCAGTAGGAAGGAGGGGCTGCAGTCAGAGGATGGAGTTATGGGGAACCTGGCCTAGACCAGGGTGGGTTCCACACCTCCTTCTTCCCAGTAGTGCTCCTTGGAATGAGAAGGCAGCCGAGGGGCCCTCAGAAACACTTGAGTCCTGATTGGTAATAAGTGTCTGATAATGATTCCCATTAAATGTCAAGCGGCCATGCTGCAGTTCCCCCCAGGACTGATTGCTCCCCCCCACCCGGCTGGGGGTGAGGTGGAAGCCTAGCCCTGGATGTTTCTCCAGCACCAAGATCCCTCCCCCACTTCCAGGGCTGTGTCTCTGAGGGAAGCTCTTCCTGGGCTGTGCATGGCTTCAACTCCCACCACAGCACCCTTCCCTGCTCAGAGCACGAGGGCCTTTGTCCCTCCTGGATACTGCCATGGGGTGGGCACTACAGCAGCCAAGGTGGGTGGTAAAGGCAGAGTTGAAGCTAGAACCAATCTCACTGGCCTGGGTGGGGCAATGGCCCAGTGGCTAGGCAGAGGAAGTGGGAACTCCCACAGGCTCTTTTCAGGGAAGTGTCCTGCCTCTCCAAGGCCCTGAGGGAGCACAGACCTCAGCTTCTCCTTGGCTATGACTTGGACCCTTTTTTAAAGGCCTTGTTTATGTACTATTGTTGTTGTTACATGCCATCGAGTCGGACCCGACTCATAACAACCCCTCCCTGCGTTTCTGAGGCAGTATCACTATGGAAGTAGATTGCCCAACCTTCCTTCCAAGGAGTGGCTGGTGGGTTTGAACTGCTAGCCTTCTGGTTAGCAGTCAAGTCCTTAGGCACTATACTACTAGAGCTAGTGCTATGTAGGGACCTCTGGTAGCATAGTGGCTAAGACACTTGCCTGCTAGCCAGACAGCTGGAGGAAGGCTGGGCAATCCTATTTCCATAGTGATACTGCCTTGGAAACCCAAGGAGGGGTTGCTATGAGTCGGGCTTGACTCAATGGCACATAACAACAACAACAGTGCTATGTAACAAACCACCTCCAAACTCAATAACTTAAAACAATAGGATTTATTTTCCCTCATGATTTTATGGGTTAGCTGGTGGTTTTTTTGGCCTTGGCTGGGATCACCAATGTCTTGTCTCTGGTTGGTTGTGGGCAAAAGAGGAGCTCTGTGGATCTCTACTGGGCTCTCATAGTTTAGGGGTCAATTGGCTCTTGGCTGGCTTAGGAGGGCTTTAGTGAGACAATATGGTCTCTTCCACAGGCTAGTCCAGGCTTGTTTGCATGGTGCCAGCAGGGTTCTGAGAGTGGAAGTGCATGAGGTCACTTAAGACCCAAGCCCCGGAGGCGGGGCAAGATGGCGGACTAGGCAGAAGGATTGCACAGACCCTCTTCAACAAAGAAAAGGGAAACCAATAAATACAGACACAGAAGATAATCTTGGACCCCTGAGCCTTGAAGGAAAGGATGCAGATTTGGACTAAACCCCAACTAGCAGAAGAATTTGCGTGAAAAT
>NW_006921623.1:1399825-1414873 GCF_000298275.1 Orycteropus afer afer | reverse complement strand
CCAAAATCTTTGGGACACAGCAAAAGCAGTGATCAGAGGCCAATTTATAGCAATAAGTGCACACATCAAAAGAGAAGAAAGAGCCAAAATTAAGACCCAAGCCCCAGGCTTTGAACTGGCACACTGTCATCTCTGTTGTATTCTATTGGCCAAAGTAAGTAAAAAACAAAACAAAACAAAACAAAAACCCAACAACAACAACAACAAAAACCAAACTCACTGCCATGGAGTCGATTCTGACTCATAGTGACCCTCTTTGGGTTTCCGAGGCAGTAAATCTCTATAGAAGTAGATTGCTCAGTCTTTCTTCCTCAAGTGGCTGGTGAGTTTGAACTGCCATCCTTCTGGTTAGCAGAGGCACTCACCCCCTACTGGACATTGATCCTACTATGGAGAGCTGCTCTATCATCTTGGGGACTCATGAGTTTTACTCACTTCTGGTAACATCTGATGTTGATTTCTCTCCATTAAATAAGAGCTCCTTGGGCTGAAGAAGCATCACAGAATTTGTTGAGTTAGATGTGGAGAATGTTGTAGAAATGGGGTCATTAGTTGTCCTCAGGTGAAAGAGGCTCAGGGGACTACATCTCACTCTCCAAGTGTTTGGGCAGATTCAGATTCAGCTGACACCCCCAAACACCTGCCACGTCCCAGAGACTTTCTCAGATGTTATCACATTTGATTCAATCCTCATCATGACTTTGTGGGGAAGATGCTAATTTTTTACTATACAAGCAAGGATGTTGTGGCTTGTGGCTCTGAGAAGCAGAGTGACTTACCCACAACCACACAGCTAGTAATTATATGTCTTATGCCAACAGAACTTGAAGAGAACCTGGCTAAAAGACTTGAGGGGGGTTGGAACATAGATCTGTTTTCAGCACCATTATTTTTCCTACCAAATTATACTAGTACTGCTGAGTTCTGTGCCTACTGGGAATAGAACAAGCTGGAATGATCTTAAGAGGCAGTAGAGAGGATTCAGATTAGATGAACCAAGACCTTCCTGACTACAATGAGACACAATGATAATAGCCAACATTTCTGAGGACTGTCCGTTTGTTGTATTGTTATGGCTTGTGTGTTACTATGATGCTGGAAGCTATGCCACCAGTGTTTCAAATACCATCAGGGTGACCCTTGGTGAACAGGTTTCATTGGAGCTCCCAGATTAAGACAGAGTAGGAAGAAGGCCTGGTGAATTAGACAATGAAAATCCTATGGTTTACAATAGATTATTATTTGATATAATGCTGGAAGATGAATTCTCTAGGTTGGAAGGCATTCAAGTGGCTGCAAAAATGGATTTGAGCATGCAAATAATCATGAATATGGCACAGGACTGAGGAACATTTTGTTCTGTGTAGGGTCTCATGGAGTCTCCTGGAGTCAGAGCTGACTCAATGGAAACTAACAACAACAACAGCAATGTGAAGTTCTTTGTTTGCTTCTTTGGGTTAGGAACATAACCCATGTGATGTAGTATTATTTAGGTGACTTGTCCAAGGTCACACAGAGAGTAAAACATGGAGCTGGGGTTTGAATCCATGAGGTCTGGTTCAATCTGAGGTACAGAGCTCGCAGATGAGGTGATGGGCCGGATATTCTGTCTTGCCTTCACTAGGCCCCTCTATTGATGAAAGACTGCATGCTGCCTGGAAGGGGAACTCCTTGCATTAGTGCATTGTCTTATTAGGTGGCAACTGTTATTTTTGTGAAGCTGCTTTAAGCAGAGCAGTGTATGGAGGAAGGGAGGGTGTGATGAGAGCCCCTGAGGCCAAACTTTCTTTTTCAGGGAGTGATGCATCATTCAGATACCCAAGGCCATTAGCTCCCTAGATGGGTGCTGCTCTCAGCTAGGCTGTTTATCATGCCCAGGGGCGTGAAATTGATTCCAGAAAACTTGTCCATTTCTTTTGGCTCTTCTTGCAGAGGGATTGGGGGTGGGAGTGCCCAGATGGTTGAGATGAGGGGCTTCTCTGGGTTGGGAACATAACCCATGGGATATCTCCTCCAAGGGCCTTCTCCAGAGATCATCTTTGCATCCAAGGATGGTGACCTTGTCCAGGGATGTCTGGGGGAGGCCATGGTTGAGATGGGGCCACCTGGTTGGAAGGAGTAAATTCAAGGGTATCTGTTGGGTGTGGGGGATTCAGGAAGTGAACATGGGTCAGAGAGCAGTCCTTTGTATTTAAGGGGACTTTCTGGTAGAGACTTCAGTGCCTTGAGCCCAGGGGGATAAAATTGGATATAAATATCATCTGTTCTCTATGTATATTGTTCAATCCATAGTCAGGTGATGGAGGTGCTGGTGATTCAACATCAGCAAAAAACATATAATGAGCATCTATTATGATCCAGGTTCTAAGCTAGCCCTGAGGTTACAAAGATGAGGAAGATGTGGCCCCAGGTCTCAAGAAGCTCAGAGATCAGTGTGTATGCACGTGTGTTTGTGGTCAGGAGGGAGTAATATGGTGGGAGAGGCTCATATAGAGACTCATGCCTCAATTAAGACTGCTATAATAGAGGCATGACCAAGGTGCCTGGAGAATCAGGACAGGGACCACCCTGGCTGGGTCTTTAGCATGAGTAACCCTCACCAGGAATGGGCTAGCTTCTCCTGCAGCAGTCAGAGTTCATAGCCACAAGTAACAGAAGCTCTGTCTGACTGGTTAAGCAGAAAAGGAATTTATTAGAATAATACTATACTGGTGCTTCATGCAATCATAGGGAGGGCTGGAGAACCAGGCTTGAGGCTGAGCTTCCTGACACAATGGCCACTACACCACAGAAGAGACTGATGTGGAAACTGCAGCCACTGATGCTATCCTGCTGGACATCAGAGAAATTTCTACTGCTATTGTTCCCCCACTGATTGCATGTCTGGGCCGGGAAGTGAATCTTGCTATCATTGCTACCTTAAAAGCTTGACCCCTCCATCACCACCCTTGCCATCACAATGGATTCTGGACATTACCTCCTTAGTTATTCATATTCTTTGCTTCTAAAGTGAAGTAATCTATGACAGAATCTGATTGGTGAAGTCTGAGTCACATACCTATGTCCTAGCTGCAAAGGAGGCTGGGCAATCAAGACTTCAGGTTGTTACCTTGGGAAGGTATGACTCGTGAGGGTGAAAACTCTCCAAACAAAGCAAGTATGATCATGGACAGCAAAACCAATCAATAAGCATAGTAAGCCCCAAAGAGCAGAGAATGTGTCTGCATTTTCACCAGTGAATCTCCTGCATCTAGCTTATGCCTGGCACAAAGTAGGCAGTCATTGCACACTTGTACAATGAATGAATAATGGCAGAGAGGGTGGTGACTATGATCATAGGGCTTGGACAAATCATTCTTTCATTTATAGATATCACAGGAGGTCATAAGTCATCTGGAAAGCTCTTTGTGCGTTATCTGAAATAGTCTTAATAACCAGTCTGCAATCTGGGCCACTGGCCTGCTTCTTTACTCTTTGAGGAGGGATGGGCAATGTTCTGACTCTGAGAATCAGGCAGAAAGGAATTCACTCAGTTCAAGTAGAGAGGGTTGAAACAAATATGAATAATAATTAAAATATGTATTGATTTTAATAATCTCTAAACCCTTACTCAGACTGTTACTACAGTGGATATTGTCTACCCAGCATCCAATCCCCGTTACCTTCACTCTAAAAGAATATCATTTTTGTTTAGGTAGCCCCCTCAGGATGTGTGCCTTAGGGAGAGATTGGGTCCATCCCTAACTCCTGGGAAGGCCTTATTGGTCTAAAGTAATCCCATTTTCCTTGCCAGTGGTCAGGAAGGGCCAATGAGATGCAAAGAGAGTTTGTTTGGTGATGGTGGTGGAGGAAGCCTTCTTCATACTTCTGGAGGAGTATGTGGGGATTACTCTTTTCTGATTTTCTTTGAATGTTGTTGTGGGTGGATCTAAGGCCCTTAACTGCCCCAGCCATCCTACAGTCAAGTCAAAGGATAATGGATACACATAGACAGCAGAAACAGAAGAATCACAGTGAAGCTAGGCCAGGTTTCTAGACTATGTTGTTGTTGTTAGGTGCCATCGAGTCGTCTCCAACTCATAGCAAACTTATGTATAACAGAATGAAACACTGCACAGTCCTGTGCCAGCCTCACAATCCCTGATATACCTGAGCCCATCATTGCAGCTGCTGTGTCAATCCATGTTGTTGAGGACCCTCCCCTTTTTGTTGATCTTCCACTTTACCAAGCATGATGTCCTTCTCCAGAGAATGGTCCCTTCTGACAACATGACCAAAGTAGGTGAGAGGAAGTCTGGCCATTCTTGCTTCCAAGGAGCATTCTGACTGCACTCCTTCCAGGATAGATCTGTTAGTTCTTTTAGCAGTCCATGGTACTTTCAGTATTCTTTGCCAACACCACAACTCAAAAGCATCAACTCTTCTTCCTTATTCATTGTCCAGCTCTTACATGCATATTAGGCAATTGAAAATACTATCACTTGGGTTAGGCACACCTTAGTCTTCAAGGAGACATCTTTGCTCTTCAACACTTGAAAGAGGTCTTTTGCAGCAGATTTGCCCAATGCAATATGGCATCTGATGTCTTGACTGCTGCTTCCATTGGTGTTATTTGTAGAGCCAAGTGATATGAAATCTTTGACAACTTTAATCTTTTCTCCATTTATCATGATGCTGCTTATTGGTCTAGTTGTGAGGATTTTTGTTTTCTTTCTATTGAGATGTAATCCATTCTGCAGACTGTACTCTTCAACCTTCATCAGTAAGTGCTTCAAGTCATCCTCACTTTCAGCAAGCAAAGTTGTTCTTGCTGTGCAGGTTGTTGATGAGCCTTCCTCCAATCCTGATGCTACATTCTTCTTCACATAGTCTAGCTTTGCAGATTATTTGCTCAGCATACAGATTGAGTAAGTGTGGTCAAAGGATACAACCCTGACACAGTCCCTTCCTAATTTTAAACCATGCAATATCCTTTTGTCCTTTTTTGAACAACAGCCTCCTGGTCTATATATAGGTTCCTCATGAATACAATCAAGTGTTCTGGAATTCCATTCTTCTCAATGTTATCCATAATTTGTTATGATCCACACAATAGAATGCTTTTGCACAGTTAATAAAACACAAGTGGACATCTTTCTGCTATTCTTTGCTTTCATCCAAAATCCATCTGATGTTAGCTATGATATCCCTTGTTCCATGTCTTCTTCTGAATCCAGTTTACATTTCTGGAAGTTCTCTGCCAATATACTGCTGTGACTGTTTTTGAATTATCTTCAGTAAGATATTACTTGTATGTGATATTAATGATATTGTTCCATAATTTCCACATTCTGTGGGATCACCTTTCTTTGGATTGGGTACAAATATGGATCTCTTCCAGTCGGTTGGCCAGGTAGCTGTCTTCCAAATCTCTTGGCATAAACAAGTGTCTCCAGTGTGGCATTTGTTTGTTGAAACATCTCAATGGGTATTCTGTTAATTCCTGGAGAATTTTTTTTTTCAGTATTTCTTCAGCAGCTTCAACTTCTTCCTTCAGTACCATTGGTTCTTGATCGTGTGCCACCTCCTGAAATGGATGAACATTGACCAATTCTTTTTGGTATAGTGACTCTGTGTATTCCTTCCATCTTCTTTTGATGTTTCCTGCATCATTCAATATATTGCCCATAGAATGTTTCAGTACTGCAACTCAAGGCTTAATTGTTTTTTTCAGTTCTTTCAGCTTGAGAAATGCTGAGAGTGTTCTTCCCTTTTAGTTTTTTAACTCCAGGTCTTTGCACATTTTGCTATAATAATTGACTTTGTCTTCTCAAGCTGCTGTTTGAAATTTTCTGTTCAGCTCTTTTATCTTGTCATTTCTTCCATTTGCGTTAGCTACTCTCCATTCAAGGGCAAGTTTCAGAGTCTCTCCTGACATTCATTTTGGTCTTTGCTTCCTTTCCTGTCTTTTTAATAACCTTTGGCTTTCTTCATGGATGATGCTCTTGATGTCATCCCACAATTCCTCTGGTTTTCAGTCATTGGTGTTCAGCCCATCAAATCTATTCTTTAAATGGCTTCTAAATTCAGGAGGGATATTATCAAGGTCATATTTTGGCTCTTGTGGACTTGTTTTAGCTTCAACTTGAACTTGCATATGAGCAGTTGATGGTCTGTTCTCAATCAGCTCCTGGCCTTGTTTTAGGTGAAGATATTGAGTTTCTCCATCACCTCTTACCACAGATGTAGTCAATCTGATTCCTATGTACTCTGTCTGGTGAAGTTCACGTGTATAGCTGCCATTTGTGTCATTGAAAAAAGGTATTTTCAATGAATAAGTCATTGGTCTTGCAAAATTTTATCATGTGATCTCCAGTGTTATTTTTTCCACCAAGGCCATATTTTCCAACTACTGGTGATTCTTCTTTGCTTCCAACTTTTGCATTCCAATCACCAGTGATAATTAACACATCTTGATTTCATGTTTGGTCAGTTTTAAACTGCAGAAGTTGATAAAAATATTCAATTTCTTCATCTTTGACCTTGGTGATTGGTGTGTTAATTTGAATAATAGTAATATTAACTGGCCTTCCTTGTAGGCCTATGGATATTAGCCTATCACTGACAGCATTTATACTTTAGGATAGATCTTGATACATTCATTGTGATGATGAATACCACACCATTCCTCTTTAATTTGTCATTCCTGGCATGGTAGATCATATGATTGTCTATTCCAAAATGGCCTAAACCAGTCCATTTTAGCTCACTAATGGCTAGGATGTTGATCTTTATGCATTCCATTTCATTTCTTACAACTTCCAATTTTCCTAGATTCATACTTTTTAAACTCCAAGTTCTAATTATTAATGGATGTTGCAGCTGTTTTTTTTTAGACTATAACAGGTCTGAATTCTGCTCTACCTGCATGTTTCCAGAGCTAGTAAATTTCCATATGTTTTAAGCCAGTGTTTTAGATTTCTAATGCTGCTATAACAGCAATACCACAAAAGGATGGCTTCAACAAACAGGAATTTATTATCTTACAGTTTAGGAGGCTAGAAGTCTGATTTTAGAGTGCTGGCTCTGGGGGCTGGGTGAAGGCTCCTCTACCATGGGCTTCAACTCTGCTTCTTGTTCTAGGCCCACTAGAGCTGGAGGCTTCTTCTGATTCATATGGCTACTGGCTGCTGAGGTTGACCACCCCAAGATTGGCAGGTAAAATGGCACAGTCTCAAGATCAGCAAGCAACACAGCAAGCCACTGTTTCAAGTCCAGGAACAATACCAAAATTGACAAGCAACATGGCCCGAATGTGCCAACAAGCTAGAGACCTTTCCCAAAACATCTCCATATATACTGGAAGCAGGCCACACCCTGAAGGTAACTCCTCTTCAGCTACTTAGCTGCTCACTGCAGATTCCACCATGGAGGTGATCACAATCTCATGGGGAATAACTACATACAGCTTCCAAGACACTCAAAATCATGGCACAGCCAAGTTGACATACAACTACCACAGTCAGTTTGAGCTGTTGGATGTTCTGTCCCTTGCCCATGAAAGCCCCCTAAGAGCTCTATTGATTGCTGCAGCCCAAATCCTAGAAGATGGCAACCTGGCATCTGGGTGATCCTGAGGGTGGTAAAGAAATGTTCTTCTACCCATCCTTAAATGCATTCCCACTGGCTATGACAACATCTGAGATGTATCAAGAGGGTCTTTTCTTTCAAGGAAAGTGTCTCTAGGGGTACCCTCTTTAGAATAGAAATGTTCAAAATTAGATGCCCCCCATTCAGTTAGCATCTCAGAGCATGAAGGGGCTTAGATTATCAGGAGGGTAGAAAAAGAGCCACCTCTTGAAACTCAAATGGAAAGAGTCCTTGGTCAGAAGGGGAGGGCAGAGGCCATCTTCCCACCCCAGGATTCCATTGTCACTTGTAGCAAACAAAGATGAAGGAGTTGTTTTATGCACACATCTATTCCCTGGCTTGGCCATGGTCCCCAGGGTGCAGGTGGATGAAACGACTTCTGTGAGCTCTTGGCAGGTTCTGTGACCCCATCTGAGAGAGTGGCTTCCAGGGACATTTCCTATCTCCAAATCACCCCACCCCTCAGGGACTTGGACCTGGCTCCACTTTATTTAAAGAGAAGGGGAGAGCCCTGGGCTCTAGAGGGCTCCAAATGACTCCATATTTCCCTGGGAGGAGGGGAGTCGGGTGGAACATAAATAAGACAATTTATTCAGAGAAACCATCTCCCCTATTTACATTTAAATTGAATAATTTAAAACACCTTTACCCATTTCCATAAATTATCCCCTGTTGGATGGGCAGCCTGACTGTGTGGAGGGGATGATGTCTTGGGGAAAGGCCTAATTACATTTCCTGCTACATGGCTGGGATGGGAGGGGGTTTGGGAAGAGGTGGAGGCCAGGAAGAGGGAGTGCTACCAAGAGGCACATGTTTGAGAATTGTCCAGGAAAGGAAGGGAGACAGTAAGAAGGTGAGGTCCCTTTAAGAGATTTAGAACTGTAGGATAAAGGGCAAAAAAAGGTCTTCCTCTGATCCCAGGAGAGACGTTGTTGGGACCAATCTCCTGCCTTCCAGCCAAAGACATAAAACAAGGTTTGATCCTGGCTCATCTTTCACAGCTTGTGCAGACTCAACCTCTGGTGCCAGGGGAGGTGGAATGAGAAAGAAAGACCTGGGTTTCTTCAGCCCATCAGTTCATCACAGGTATCCACCAAAGACCTGCTATTTGCCTGGCTCCTTGCTGAGGGGTCATAAGGACAACTGGACCCAACCCTGCCCTATAGGAAATCTAGGGAGAGGAAGAAAAAAATGGAAATCTGTGTTCAGAACAAGGAGCTCTGGTGGCCTAATGAATAAGGCATATGGCTGCTAACCAGAAGGTCAGCAGTTCAAAACCCACCAGTCGTCCCATGGAAGGAAGATGGGGCAATCTATTTCTGTAAAGATTTACAGCCTTGGAAACCCGATGGGGGTCACTATGAGTCAGAATTGACCTGATGGCAGTGAAGTTGTTTTTTTTTTTTGTTTGTGTGCTCAGAACAGAAGTGGGTGTGCAGGGTGAGTGGAGGACAGAAAGAGCCATAGGAGCTCAGAACTGTAAGAGGAACAGCCCTACTCAGGTATCTGGACTTCAAGAGAAGGTACTCTTGAGATGACCAATGAAGGGTGGGGAGGTGTGAGGAAGAGAAGGCGCCACTACAAAGGGGACTAGTGAGAGAAAAGACTCAGAGATAAGAAGGCTCGAGATCTGGGAGCTTGAGGAGGTCAGTGTGGTTTCAGGGGAGGGAGGGGTGTGGGTGGCATGATGAGAAAGCTGGACTTTGTTCCTCAGGAGGACCTGGAGAGGGCTCAGCAGCAGAGTTGTTCCCTAGGCTTAGTGGCATTGTGCTGCACCATTTTGGTTTTTTAATGGTGAAAACTCATGTGGATGGTGCGTAGGCCCTTGGTCCTTTTAGATACTTAGCAAGAGTGCTTCAGTGTTCCCTCCCAGGGCCCAAGGAAGCGGAAGGCTCTCCTTAGGACCTCCTGATGTCTGGCTCCTGCCACCTACCCACTTGGTCTTCAGGGTCCTAGTATCCTCTGTCTCTAGGATCTCCTGGGTGTCTCCTAGCCTCTTCTGAGTCACCCAGAAACAAGAACCATAGGTCTTTCCCTACCCCTGTCTGGCTGATGCTCCACAAGAAGGCAGCACACTTCCCTAGGATCTCCTCTCTCTGGCGCCTCCCAGAGATTGTGCTCTTTCCGGCTTCTCTCTGGTCGCTAGGGGCTGGGGGCACTGGACACTGAGCCTCTAGTCCCTGTCCTTGATTAAAAGGGAAATAACTGGTAAACCATGCAGGGAAGGGGCAGTGTAGCTTAGAGAGAACACTGAAGGCTTTCTAATGATCAGCTTGCTTATGAGATGAGGAAATTGAGACTCCAAGCTGGGAAGCCAGGGTTTGAACCTTGTTTTGTCTGCCTTGGAAGCCCCTGTTGCCTCTCCCAGCTGAGCTATGAGGTTCACAGAACACTGACAGCATGCGCTGGTGAGCAGTGAGGGGCCGGGGACTATGTGAGCAGATGGGGCATAAACCTCTTGGGAAAAACAGATTAAAGTGGCCAGGGTGGTGCTTAAAAGCTGGGTCATCCCCTTGCATATTAATGAGATCTTATTGATATGTTCTCTCCTGTCTTCTAAAGTCCTCCTAGGAGTCGGGGAGAGGAGGATCTGGCAGTGAAAAATGCCTTAAGTCAAGGCATACCTGTCCCTTCTCCTGTCTTTTAAGAGCCAAAGCTCCTAAAATAAGTACCTCTATTCTAGGTACTTGGGGTGGTGGTGGTTCAGTGGTAGAATTGTTGCTTTCCATGTAGGAGACACAGGTTTGATTCCTGGCCAATGCCCTCATGAGCAGCCATCACTCATCTGTCAGTGGAAGTTTCAGTGGAGCTTCCAGATTAAAGACTAGAAAGAAAGGCCTGGCAATCTACTTCCAAAAATCAGCCAGTGAAAATGCCATTGATCACCATGGTCCAGTCTGCAACTAACCCTGGGGGTTGCTGGGTAGCATTTCATTCCTTTGTGCATGGGGTCACCATGAGTCAGGGGTGACTCTATAACAGCTAACAGCAACAACATTCTAGGTGCTAATAGAAAAGGGACATTTCTACAGTGGCCTCTGAGCAATTTTTTAGCCTCTTCCTGGACCTACTGCCTCCTTCAGCCAATTCAGTGGCTTTGTTCTCTTCTACACGAACCAGATCAATCTAGATTCAAGTCTCAAATCTACCATGTACTAGCTGTGTGGCCTTGGGAAAGTCACTTAACTCTCTCTGAACCCAAGTATCTTTATAAAGCAGGGATCATAATGTTGATTTTAGAAGGCTGTTGTGAGAATTCAATGAGATTGTGTAGTAAGTCACATGGCATAGAGCTCAGACATGTAGTAGGAGCTCAAGCAACTGTCAGTTTCTCTTCTGACAGATCTGCCACTTATTAATGAGATCCTCTCAGCCATTTTCTCAATAGTCCTCACAAACCTTGTCCGGGAGACCTTCCACAGTTCACTGCCTACAGGGATTTTTGCAATGCTCAGTGTCCCCTGGACACCAAGGTGTTCACTTTGCAGGGGCTTGTGAATCACTGAAGGTAGAGCCAGGCTGGCCAATCTGCTTCCTCTCCTGGCTCCACCAATACCTTGCTGTTTGACCTTGGATAATTGACTTAAATCATTTGTGTCTCCTTCCCTTTGTATCTCTTTCTCCTGTTAAAAGAAGCAAAATAATACCTACCTTACATTGATGTTTCAGGGCTATTCATAAAGTTTTCCAGTAAATCAGACAGTGTTTCACTGCTTCATAAGGTTTTCACTGGTCAATTCTTTGAGAAACGGATAGTTCCTTCCTTCTTTCAAGTCTGCCTTAGTCTGGAAGCTCTGCTGAAAACTGTCCACCGTGGGTGACCCTGCTGGTATTTGAAATACCAGTGGCATAGCCTCCAGCCTCACAGCAACACACAAGGCACCACAGTATGACAAACTGACAGATGAGTGGTGGATGTGATGTGAGATGTGAGTGATGTGAGAATTAAATGAGAAATAACTTAGGTTAAGCCCCTAACATGGTGCAGGACACAAAGCAGTTACTTAATGACTGCATTGTTATCTTTTCAAGTGTGAGTGTGTGTAAATGTGTGAGTGTATATGTGAGTGGGTATGTGTGTGAGTCTGAGAGTATGTGTGCAAGAGAGTGATTGAGTATGTGAGTGTAAGTTAGTGCATGTGTATGTGTGAGTGGGGTGTGTGTGAGTGTGTGCATCTGAGAACATATGTGTGAGAATATGAGTATGTGAGTGAGAGTGTGTGGTGGTGTAGGCTGCTTCCCATCAGCTTGGGTCTTCCCAGGCAGTGCCTGCCTCCTATCTGTCCTGGGACTTCCCAGGAGTCCCCTCCCCTGTACCACACAGAGACAGTTCCCGTCTTGAAGGTTTCAGGCTAATGGGGAAAGAAACTTCCACCTCAATACACACACATTTCAATTTCATAGGCTCCCAGACCATTCATCTTGTTAACTTGATCATTGTGCGTTAAATGTAGGTGAAGGGGCTGCAAGTATGGCTGGGATAATAGTGGAACTATTTGGGATGATTTTCATCCCTCTGTTGAGGCTTCCCATTGAGCTTAGGGAGTCAAGGATCTACAGACTGGAGACTTCCTATTTAATTCCACAAATAGTTTTTCTGCATCTATGATCACCAAAGCAATCGCCAAGCCACAGTCTGGACTAGTATTTGGGTATCAAAACACTTTAAGATCATTAGAATCCTCACACATTGCTGGTGGGATTGTAAAATGGTACAGCCACTGTGAAAAACAGTAAGGTGTTTCCTTAAAAAGTTGGAAATAGAAATGTCATATGACCCAGAAATCCCACCACTAGGTATATATCTTAGAGAAATAAGAGCTGTGACACATAGATATGTGTGCACTCATGTTCATCATAACACTATTCACAATAGCAAAAAGATGGAAATCATCCAAATGCCATCAATGGATGAATGGATAAACAAACTTCATACACGCAACAGAATACTATGCAATATTCAAGAATAATGATGAATCTGTAAAACACCTCATCATATGAATGAACCTGGAAGACATTATGCTGAGTGAAATCACTCAGTCACAAAAGGACAAATATTGTATGAGACCACCATTACAAAAAGTCAAGAAAAGATTTTCACACAGAAAGGAACATTCTTTGATGGTTACTAGGGGTGGGAGGAAAAGGAAAGGTAAACCACTAAGTAGAGGATAGACACATACTAACTAGGGTGAAGGGGAAGGCAATATACAATAAGGGAGAGGGCAGCACAAAATGATCAAGGCAAAGGAAGACACTGAAAGGAGCACAAGAGTTAAAGGCAATGGAAGTTAATAGTATTACACACACAATCAAGTAATCAAAAGTAATAATCTACAACTGGATGCATGTGAAAGCTGGAATGAATAAGGAGAACTGAGTAAGAATTGATGCATTTGAATTGTGCTATTGGTGAAGAATACTGAAAATACCATGGACTGCCAGAAGAATGAACAAATCTGTCTTGGAAGAAGTATAGCCAGAATGCTCCTTAGAAGCAAGAACGCCCAGACCTTGTTGCGTGTACTTTGGTCATATTGTCAGAAGGGACCAGTCTCTGGAGAAGGATATTGTATGTGGTAATGTAGAGGGTCAATGAAAAAGAGGAAGACCCTCAACATGATAGATTGACACAGTGGCTGCAATGATGGGCTCAAGTATAGCAAAGATTGTGAAGATGGCACAAGACCAGGTAGTGTTTTGTTCTGTTGTACACAGGGTCACTATGAGTGGAGCTGACTCAATGGCACCTAACAACAACACAAGTGGATACACAGATGGAAATGCAAGCTGAACAGATGTGGGAAGGTGAATGGGACAACATCCACAATATGTGTATAGATTTGATCGAGGGTATTTCTACATATATATTTACATATACTGCAAATATATCCATGAATGTAGTAAAGCTTACAGGGGCAAAATTATGAAAGCTTCTTAGCAGTAACCAAAATCTTGAGGGAATGAGTTGCTGGAGCTGGGGGTTCAAGGCCATAGTCTTGGGGGCCACGTAGGTCAATTGGCACAACACAGTCCACAAAGAAAATGTTCTACATCCAATTTTGGTGAGAGTAGTGACTGCAGTCTTAAAAGCTTCTGAGTGGCCATTTAAGGTTTAACTGTTGGTCTTTCCCCCACCAGAGCTAGGAAAAGTGAAGAAAATCAAAGACCTATGGAAACAATTAGTCCAAAAGACTAATGGACCATATAAACCTCAGCCTCCTTGTTCTTCCCTGAGACAAGAAGAACTAGACAGTGCTTGTCTACCACTGCTGACTGCTCTGAAAAGGATCACATTAGAAGGTCCTGGATAGACTGGGAGAAAAATGTGGAACTTACTCCTGTGGCTCGACTTTCAGCCAAACAATTGACAAGTCTATACCACAGAAGTATGCACTCCTTAGAACAGTCAACCATATAAGAGCAAAAGGGCAGCATTTTCCCAAAGATGAAGTTCAAAGGCAGAAAGGGATAAAAAAGAAGGAGAAATGGAAACAGGAAATGCAGGGAGGAAGTGGAATGAGTGATGTTACATTGTGGGGATTGCAATCAATGGCATGAAACAAAATGTGTATGAATTGTTGAATGGAAAACTGATTTGCTCTGTAAATCTGCACCCAATCACAATAAAAAGTTTTAAAAAAGAAACAAATCCTTGAGATCCTGGCCCAGAAGTGCCCATGAGATGTCATCTTGCTCATATCAGCCCAGTCCCAAGAGATAGTCAATTAACCTAGTTTTACAGACTTGGGAGAAGGGGCCTTGTGGTAGTTATGTTTGTGTATCAACTTGGCTGGGCCTGGTTGAGTGGCTGGGCAGCTGGTGGTAGTGATTCTCCATGATGAGACTGGCAATCATCTCCATGGGGGGATCTACCACAAACAGCTGAGTAGCTGCCTTTGGGATATGGTCTGCTTCCTGTATATAAGGAGAAGTCTCTAACCTATGGCACGCTTGGACCCTACATGTAGCCGTGTCATTGCTCAGCAGCCTGCTATGCTCTGCTGACCTTGGGACTTACAATGGACTTAAGTTAATGGCCTGCTATGTGGTTTGGTAACACCGGGACTGTGTCTTCTTACTTGTCTACCTTGGGGCTTCTCAGCCTCAGCAGCCAGCAGCTGTCTGAGTGAAGAAATGCCTCTAGCAGGAGGCAGAGCTGGACCCCAAGGTTGAGGGGCTTTCACCTAGCCCCTAGAGCCTGGCACTTTAAACTCGGACTTAAAACCTCCAAACTGTAAGAGAATAAACTCCTGTTTGTTAAGGCTATCACATTTGCGGTATATTTCTGTCTGAGCGGCACTAGGTAAACTAGAACAGGCCTGTTTTGGTTACCAAGTGCAGCTCTGGTAGCATAGTGCCTAAGGCATTTGACTGCTAACCAGAAGGCTGGTCATTCAAATCCACCAGCCACTCCTT
>NW_006921623.1:1395411-1399074 GCF_000298275.1 Orycteropus afer afer | reverse complement strand
TCCTTCCGAGGAGTGGCTGGTGGGTTTGAACCGCCAGCCTTCTGGTTAGCAGTCAAGTGCCTTAGCCACTATGCTACCAGAGCTCCCCCAAATAGGGATAAAAGGATCCAATTTGGGGTGAAAGGTGGTGTCACAGGAAGTATGGCCCTAGGTGTCATAGATTATGATTTGAATGAGTTTCTAATTTCTTTGGGCCTCATTTTCCTTATGAAACAGAATTGCATTAAATAACCTCTGAAAAAAAACCAAACCAAACTTACTGCCATTGAGTTGATTCTGGCTCATAGTGATCTCCATTGGGTTTCCAAGGCTGTAAAATGTTATGGAAGCAGACTGCCCCATCTTTCTTCTGTGGAGCAGCTGGTGAGTTCAAACCACCGATCTTTTGGTTAGCAGCCCAATGCTTTAACCACTGTACCACCAGAGCTCCTTAGATAACCTACAAAGTCACCTACAAATTCTAAAGTTCTGCATTTCTAGAACTTTAGGTCTTCTGGTAGGTCTAACCTCAATCCCTCTTGCTGCATTTGAAGCCAATAGAGACTTGGTAATAGGTAAGCAACATTGGGTCGGGGTGAACCTAGCCTACTCCTCAGCCTATAAGCTTGTGTTTTCAATCTCTCATGCTGAGAGAGCTCTGGTGGGATTGTATTCTAATTAAATATTTAATGAAAGTGTCTGCCTATTAAAATCACTGCTACCACCTTGGGGATGGATCTCCTTTGGGTTCTGACTTGCAACTTACCCATAAATTGCAGGCTAAGCCTAGATAGAAATCTTCCCCTAACACCATACGGGATCTAGAAGTCCAAATGGATTTTCCAAATGGCAAAGGAGGGTTCCAGGGCTCTGAGCTTGCCCTTCCTATCACACTTCTCAAGGCTGTATCCCAAGCAGAATCCAAGAAATGGAGTCAGCCTCATGTTTGGCCTGATCTTTATTTTTTCTGCTCTCTGAGAGCTAGGGAAAGAGTGTGTGCTTTTTCTCTATGTTAATAAAACCTGAAATGAGTCTTCATTAAGGGCTCCATTAAGAAGCCACTGTTATTCTTGGCACTCATTAGCGTGGCTGCTCACCACTAAATTGCCACACTGGAGTCTTCCCAGGGCTTCTTGGAGCCCCTTCCCCATGCTGGAAAGCTGCTTTTTAAGATAGGCCTTGATTTGCTGAACTTCAGACCTGGAGGTTCTAAAAGTACCCAACTAATTCATCTTACCATCCCCTTGTTTCCAGACACCTGTCTATCTCCTCTTGCTTTAGAGGTTTCTGGAGCCTCTCTCACAAGCCTGTTTAAGGGTCTAGTGCATCCTAGGTCTCACTGCCCTTCTTCACTGCAATGTAAGCCAATTTTGGTCCTTCCCTAAGGCAGTGAACAATATCTTTCCTTTAAAGGGCACTTTGCTTTCCTTCTCATGCTGAGTTCAGGTCCTACATTAATTTTGATGAAAACCTGCCTCCTCTGTATCCCTTTGGTAAGACTCAAACCTAGACAAAGTATTTACATAGGGTAAGTCTGTCTCTTGGAGTCCCTGGGAGATGAACACAGTTAACATGCTTGGCAGCTAATGGAAAGGTTAGTGGTTTGAGTCCACCCAGAAGAAAGGCCTAGCACTTTGCTTCTAAAATCAAACCGATGAGAGCCCTGTGTAGCACAGTTCTACTCTGACACACGTGAGCTCACCATGAGTTGGAGTCAACTCAACAGTAATTGGTAAATTTATCTCTTAGGTTCCTCTCTCACCCTCAATTTGTGTCCTCCTTTACCTTGTCCTCAAAGCATATCTTCACCTTTGTTGTCTCCAGACCACAGGACAACTCTTAAGCCTTTGTCCAGGACCTGTGGCTACCTAATCCCTTCCCACATAAGAATCAATTTTTACCAGTACTAGTTGCTATGTTTTAGTAGATCTGTGCTGCATAGGGTTTTCAATGGAATCAATGACCATGTATTAAATGCATACTGTGTGCCAAGCACTGTGCTAGATTCTCTGTATCATTTAGTTAATATTAAAATCCCAACAGGTAGATATTACCATTACTATTCTGTAAATGAAAAAACTAAGATGCACAAGGGCTAAGTGTCAAGACCATAGTCACACAGGTAGTAAAGAGTAAGGCAGGAATGGAAACCAGATCTCCTGACTTCAAGTACAATGCACTGCCCATGTCACCAAACCCCCTTTGTCTTCTCCCTTCCGGACTCAATATGACCAAGGAAAATAAGAAAGGACTCTGGGATCCATTGCTAATAGCAACCAGCTAATATGACAATAACATTTAAATGAAGTATTGTTCCTTACATGCCACAACTTTACATCAAGTGAATGGTCCCCTTTTCAGTATAATCCACTTGGAATGTTTGATACCTATTCCAATCATGTTTCATTGTCAAAATACCTATGCAACTCCTCCTTGGAAGTCTGTGGCACATGGTCTTGAATTGTGGCAAATGTTTATCCTTTTAGAATGAACTCTGTCTTTGGGAATACCCTGAAGTCATTTGAATTCAAGTCCGAGAATAAGGTGAGGCACAAAAATAGGTAATTCTCTTTTGAGTCAAAAGGCTTTTTAAAAATTTCTGAATGATGTGTAGCACAGACATTCACTGTACCACAGGTCCCAGCTGTGGTGTTGTACAGAATATCTCAAATGCTTTAGAATCTTCACATATGACATAAATTTGATTGCCTATCTGGTGGAGGAGGAGGCATGGGGGAAATTGTGACCAGGGCACTGATGTTCAGAATGAAGTGGTCCAGGCAGGGGTAGGAAGGCAAATGGAACTACACTCATCAATATATATAAGTTTGACAGAGGACATTTCTACATATGTATTTATATGTGCAAAAAATATATCCATGGATATAGTAGAGCATACAGGAGGCAAAGTTATGAAAACTTCTTAGCTCTTACTAAGCACCTTGAGGAAATGAGTCACTGGGCATGGGGGCTCAGGATCATAGTTTTGGGGGACATGAGGTCAACTGGCATAACATAGTCCACAAAGACAATGTTCTACAGCCTACTTCGGTGAGTAGTGACAGGGGTCTTAAAAGCTTGTGAGCAGCCTTCTGAGGTAAAACTCCCTATCTCTCCCTGGGCAGCGCAAAGACGAGTGAAGACAATCAAAGACACAAAGAAACAATAAGCCCAAAGGACTAAGGACCAAGGGAACCCCAGCTTCCACCCTGAGACCAGAAGAACTAGATGGTGCCTGGCTAGCACTGCTGACCACTCTGAAAGGGATCACAATAGGAGGTTCTGGACAGAGTTGGAGAAAATTTGGAACAAAATTCAAAATCATAAAAAAGACCAGGCTTACTGGTCTGATGGAGACTGATGGAACACCCAAGGCTATGGCAAATGATAGACAGGCTTGGAGGCAGATGGTAATACTAGGGAGGTATGCACTCATTACAGCAATCAACCATAAGAGATCAAAAGGAAAACATTTGCCCAGGCATAGAGCTAAGAAAGCAGGAATGAATAGGAAAGAAGGATGAAGGAAAATGGTAAACACAGGAAGTGGGAAGAGTGATGTTACACTGTGGGGTTTGCAATGAATATCACAAAACAAAATGTGTATGAATGCTGAATGGAAAACCAATTTACTCTGTAAACTTTCACCCAAATCACACACACACACACATACACACACACACA
>NW_006921623.1:1366984-1395006 GCF_000298275.1 Orycteropus afer afer | reverse complement strand
GTTCTTTGTTTGGCTGGAAACCACAGGTGTGGGTTCAATTCCAGACCTGAAGGGCAGCTAGGGGCCATAGTCTCAGTGGTTTCACCAGGCTCTATTGGACCAGCAAACCTGGTCCCCACCTCCTCATGTTTTTTGAGCTACTGTTTTGGGAGTTCCAGTTCCTTTGCAGACATTACTTCCTGATCCTGAATCCGAGGGATCATCAATGATTCATGGATTACCACTGTCCTGCCAAAAATGTTGCCTGGTCTGGCTTTACCTAGAAGACACAATAAAAGGAGATAATCTCTGTTCTGTTAATCAAAACAGGGTGTGGCTAAATCTTTTACAAAACATTTTCTTGTTTTCTTAGAGGAGTCTTCTTATTTGCCTACACTGAACTCTTCTAACATTAACCTCACTGTTAATCATCTTGTCAATAAATATTTTATCTTCTCAACAATTTCATTGGTCCCAGGGGAGAGGAGGAGTTGGACTGGATGATTGTTTCTGGCTGTATCCTGATTATCCTCCTTTCTTTATATCCTGTGAGTCTGTGTAACAACCCATTATCTTGTTTCCACATACTTCATTGAGGCTCTCAAGTGTCATCTTTACAGATTTCCATGACTTTGGCTATGTTTGACCTTGATTTTCAGCTTTCAGGAAGAGTCACTCATTTTCTGAGGAACCAACCAAGCACAGATTTCCTGCCTCCTTTGTGCCTGCTGAAGTTGGCTGTGGCAGAGACGGGAAGTGTGTGACGCTTGACATTGAGGAATTGCTGCCGTGCACTGGTACATCTCAATCTCTCCTCTGCTTTCAGGGAAAAACCCATCTGGTGAAGTTACAGTCATATTATACAACACAAAGCACTGTTGTTGAGTTGGATCCAACTCATAGCAACCTCTCCTTTGGGTTTCCGAGGTGGTATCATTACAGAAGTAGATTGCCCAACCTTCCTTCCAATACAGGTCCCCGGAGTTAGATGTCTTTGTCTCTGTTATTTAAGATAGGCTCAATGAAAACTTTGGGAAATTACCTATGTGAGTTCTGGTGGGTCAGTGGTTAAAGCATTTGGCTGCTAACCAAAGGGTCAGTGATTTGAACCCACCAGTCACTCTGTGGGAAAAAGATGAGGCAGTCTGCTTCCATAAAGATTTACAGCCTTGGAAAATCTAGGAAACAGTTTTATTCTGTCCTATAGTGTTGCTATGAGTTGGAATTGACTCCAAGGCAGTGAGGTTGGTTTTTTGTATGTGAGCTTCAGGGGGGTGCAAATGGTTGATACATTTGGTGCTAACCAGAAGGTTGGAGGTTGGAGTCCACCCAGAGGCACCTCAGAAGAGAGGCCTGATGATCTAATTAAAAAATATCAGCCACTGAAAACCCTACAGAGTGCAGTTCTACTCTGGCACACACAGGGTTGCCATGAGTTGAAGTCGACTCTACTGCAACTGGTTGTTTTTTTTTATGAGCTTTTATGTCATCTATATCCTGGGAAGTAGTGAGAACTAAATGAGATGCTTTATACTAAGAGCTGGGCTCGTGACTGGTGCATAATAAGTGCTCAAAAATGAAAGCCACTGTTATAATTACCAACTCATTAGTGGTTCCAGTTGCCTATGAGCAGGTGCAGTTTTTGGTCAGGTGAAGGAACTGATCCGGGAGGGTAAGGAGCTGTGTGGGAACTGTCCATAGTTCTGCACCGACTCAGCCAAGACACAGTTTTGACTGAGCCAATAAATAACTTGTTGTTGTTATTGTTGTTATGTGCCGTCGAGTCGGCCCCGACTCATAGCGACCCCTCCTTGGGTTTCCAAGGCAGTATCACTACGGAAGTAGGATTGCCCAACCTTCCTTCCGAGGAGTGACTGGTGGGTTTGAACCGCCAGCCTTCTGGTTAGCAGTCAAGTGCTTTAGCCACTATGCTACCAATAAATAACTAGACTCACTTATTTTGTGCCAGGCACTCTCCCAGGTACCAGATCCTTCAGGCAAAGAGAAAAACTTTTATCTAGACTCTCAAATAGTCTCACATGTGTATAGGTGGGAGTGTGTGTTACGTGTACCTGTCAATGAACATAGAGCTGTCTCATGGACATACATATTTGCAGGCATGTTTTCCTAATTCTGTGAGTGTACTGTACATATGTAGGGGGTAGGGAGAGACATGGACAGAGAAGGGGTGGAGGCTTAAATAAAGGAGGGATTTTGTGGTTTCTTGAAGAGACTGTAGGTACACTGGCTCCCCCCCGTCCCCCTCCTGGTCCACCAGAGCAGAGTAAATCTAAGGACAGAGCTGAGCTGCTTTCCTGCAGGGCACTCCAAACTAATTTTCTGGTACATTATATGCTTGGCCTTTTGAACAATCAATGACCTTAAATGCTGTTTGGATCCTGCAGACAAATTCAAGAGAAGTAAGACATAATCCATCTGGCTGATATGGCCAGAGCAGCGAGGGAAGGGAAGAGAAAGAGAGGGTCTAGAGCTGCCCTGGGGATCTCTGCTTGGCTCAGAGAGGGTGGGGAGACTGGAGGGACCTGCCAGCATTTGGGAGAATGGGCCTTTAAGAGATATTGATGGTGGGCTAATCATTGCCGCATTTGTCTCACTGCATCCTGCCCACTTGAGCTGTCACTCTGTAGTAGCTGAGCTCCAGTGAGGAAGGGCTGGGAGAAGACTCAGGATTCAGGGTTCAGAGGGACCCTTACCCTGACCTTTGGTATGGATACCCTGGTCACACATCCCAAACCCTAGGGTCTGGCTTGGGTCTCACTCTGGAATGAACTTTTGAGTGCAGCTCCCCAGAGGCGTTGGAATGTCAGAATTAGGAGACTAACATCAGGCAGGGGATCCTGGGAGCAGGGACCTGGGATCCCAGATAGGTGCGGGGGTGTTTTGAGGAGCTCATAGCTGACTGGACTCCTGAGGACAGCATGGTCCATGCAGGCCCTGATCTGGCTGAATATAGTCCCTTTCTGGGCCTCAGCCTGGCAGAGAGTAGGGTATGAGGAGGTCCATGGGGTGAGGCAGCTTGACTCCATCATCATTCCTTGAGGTTACTCCACATATGGAGAGGGCAAGCAGGATAGTCTCCCTCAGCAGCTCTGTTCCACAAGAGGGAGACTCTGGGAGGACAAGCAGCAGAGCATCTCTGGTTGCTTCTGACAGCCCAGTTGGGAGGACAGCACTCTAGGGAGCCCCAAATACTCTCACCTTCTCTCCTGCCCTCTGACCTATGAGTCTTGAACCTAAGTTCCACCCAGAAGGCTGAGTGAGGAAGTCAGGTGCCTGGCCAGTCCTTAATTTCCCCAGTTAGTTCCAGAAACAATCATTGTCTAAAGACAAGTAGGTGGAGGATTCAGAGCTCTGATGGACCTGGGGCTTGGATTATTTTTCCAGTGGATCAAATATCTGGAAGGTGGGAGAAATGATGCTCATGCTGTGAAATCAATTACATCAATAGCCTTGTGAGATGTAGGGAGGTAAAAGGGGTTATTTGGGAGTAATTTTCCTGAAGAAGTCATGTGAATAAAGGGTGTCGTAGTTAAGTTGTGTGTCAACTTGGCTGGGCCTGGTTTTGAGTGGCTGGGCAGTAGGATACGGTTATTCCCCATGATGAGACTGGTAGTCAACTCCATGGTGGAATCTACTGGAGCAGTTAAGGAGCTACCTTAGGAATGTGGTCTGCTTCCTATATATAAGTAGAAGTTTTCTGCACCTCTTTGGCATGCTTGGATGCTGCATGAAACTGAGTATTCAGCATCCTGCCATGTTTCTTGCCCATCTTGGGACTGTCTCTGGGCTTGAACTGATGATCTGCCATGTTGTTTGGCAATTTTGGGATTGAGCAATTTTACTTGTCAACCTTGTGTTTGTCAGCCTCAGCAGCCAGCAGCTGCCTGAGTGAAGAGATGCCCCCAGCTCCCGTGGGCTGGGATCAAGAGGCAGAGCTGAAGCCCAAGGTTGATGGACTATCATCCAGCCCCTAGAGTTTAGCCCTTTGAACTTGGACTTCTAGCCTCCTAAACTGTAAGAGAATAAATCTCTGTTCTTTAAAGCCACCCATTTTTGGTATTTGTGTTAGAGCAGCACTAGAGGATCAAAACTAGAGGAGCCTGTCATGGATAATGAAATGCTTATACCAGGGGACACTCATCCTACTGGCATCCCTCTCCCTATCCTGCCAGGGGGAGGTGATACTGACTTGGGGAGACTGGGACTCATTTTAACCGCTGGTCTGGTAGCTCCAAGCACTGCCACAGGCCTAGGTGTTGCTGGTGCCGCACCTGAGATAGAGGGGACACCTCAGCCAATGGAGAAGTGGGTGTAGAGGAGGGTGGTAAGGCCAGTAGGGCTCCATCAGGTGCCAGGACAGAGGAGGCACAGGCAGAGGACAGAGAACCTAGAGTGAGTCTATTGTCCACACAGAGGGGCTGGGCAGTTGGGGGTTAACTTGGAGGGTGATGGAAGGGAGGAGAGAAGCAGGCCCAGCTTGTGGATGCTCCTGTCTCCAGGCTCCTTCTGGAGGTCTCTCAGCTTCTCATGGTTGACTGGGTCTGGGTCTGCCTCTCCAAGGCTAGGCCTTCCTGGCCTGCTAGCCAGAGAGCTGCTCCAACGAAGCTCCGCCTCAGCCACTTCAGTGGTGACAGTGGCAGTGTGGCAGCAGCTCTTATGATAAGGGCGGGGCCTGTGCACCTCTCCGCTGAGCAATTATGCTTCGAGAGTGTTCAGCAGAGATGCGGGCTTGTCTAACAAGGCACATTCTTGTTCTTGCCGCCATGGCAGCTGGGGAGCTGGGAGGAGAGGCTGGGGGGCTGAAGGTGATGCTGATGCTTGGGGAGCCTGTCATGGATAATGAAATGCCAATCCCACGGGATACTCATCCTACTGGCATCGCTGTCCCTATCTTGCCAGGGCGAGGAGAGCAGGGAAAGAGGCCTAGGTCAGAGCCACCCCACCAATGAAGGTGTGTAGGGAAGCTGGGGGATGTCACATAGTTATAGTAATACCTTGCTTTAACAATTATTATAACAGCAAAGATACCTAATATTTACATAGTGCTCTGCACTTTTCAAAGCATTTTCAGAAACGCATTTGATTCTCACCATCATCCTTTGCTATTGTGACAGATTTTTATCCCTATTTGATAAAAAAGCTGAGACTCAAGAATACTCAGTGGCTTGGCTGAGGTCAGGAGCCTGGCTGCGTCTTTAAGTTGGGCCACTGCTCTATGACAGCTGAGTCCCTGATCCCACGGTTCTCCAAAGCCCTGTGTATGACATTCCAGGGCAGGAGTTGAGGGGAGAGGTCAGAGGGAGAAGGGGGCTTGGCTACTGCATGGGGTAGCTCCTGGGTGCAGGGCAGGCCATTCACAAGAGGTGAAGAGAGACTGATCCCAGGGCCTGGGCGAGCACATGGGACAGCGGGAAGTGTTTCCCCACATGCACTGGCTGCTACTGTGTCTCTTCCGGGAGGAGGCTGCTGACACTGATTACTATCTGCATGCGTGGGTCTGGTTTTTAAGACACTGCATGACAAGCAGCCCTTTCTGCACTGTGTACACGTGAAGATGGTGCCAATGAACATCCCGCCGCTCTGCACGAAGCACTGAGAGCCCAGAAAAGATTATAGCATCTGTCAGCAGTGGCTGGGATAACTGAGGAAGGCTTCCGGGTGGAGGCATTTCTGAGCAATACGGAGGGAAGGAAAGGACACTTGGCATAAAGGAGCAAAAGAGTTGGAATGGGGAGCATGTTAGCCTGGATGAGGCCAAGGGCTGGGGTTTAGAGTAGGTGAGGGATTCAGGATAGTTGATCGTTGAGATGGACCATCAGCCATGACTTTGATATGCTAAAAATTAAGGAGCCCCTAGGGGCAATCTACTTCTGTAGTGATACTGCCTCAGAAACCCAAGGACGGGTCACTATGAGTCAGGTCTGACTTGACGGCACATAGCAACAACACAACAACAACAAGGATCATTGTTGTTAGCTGCTGTCAAGGAAGCTCCCAACTCATGGTGACCCTATGCACAATGGAACAAAAATGCTGCCCAGTCCGTCCTGTGCCACCCTCATGATTGGTTGCAGATCAGACCTTTGTGATCCCTAGGGTTTTCATTGGCTGATTTTTGAAAGGAGATCACTAGGCCTTTCTTCCTTATCCATTTGAGTCTGGAAGCTCCACTGAAACCTGTTCAGCATCATAGCAATATACAAGCCTCCTCTGACAGTCAGGCAGTGGCTACGTATGAGATGAATTGGCCATGACTCGAACCCAGGTCTCCCACACAGAAGATGAGAATTCTACCACTAAGCCGTCAGTAGAAGGGAAGAAATGTGATCAAAACTGTGACATGATTTTCATGGCTTCATGTAGAATGAACATTGGATGGAGAGACTGGGGACAGACGTGAGGGTGGCAGGTGAACACTCTAGGGGTTAGCAGTGCTCCATTCTGACTTGGGATTCCTGGACCAGTGGCTATGGAACCTGGAATTCTCTGATGGCATTACAAGACAGGTCTCTAGGACCTTCCACATGTTCTCCAGACTGGGCTGTGTTCTGGGACTTGGCAGGATGGATAGCTCCCATGGCCTGCTGCCCCACCCCATGACTCCTGCCTCATCCCAGCTGGGGCCAGCCTTCCTCTACAGGATGCCAGTTCAGTGCTGGATTCTGCCTCAGGCTCTGGGAACAGTATTGCTGCTCTGAGAAGAGGCCCTGCTGCTCCTGCTGCTGCTCCCGGGTGATTGATGGATGTAGGCAGGTGGGTGGGCAACCTTTCCTCCCCCCGCCCAGTCCAGATGGTGGGAGTGGGTGGGAGGCCTACTCTGAGGAGCTGAGGAGGAGTGGCAGGGAGGACAGGCAAGAGAGTGGCCCAGATGCTCCAAAGGTGGTTCTAGATGCAGTGGCAGGTACAATGCAGACAAAGTATAATGCAGTTATCTTAATACTGGATTCTTCTGAGTGTGAAGAAAGTTACATTTTATGCTCAGTTTCTTCACTTTCAAAGCCTCCTTGACTGGGGCTCTGATGGCTGAGGGGAAGGCTGCTGTTGTCTTTAAGGGAAACCAAGCCTCAGGGAAGAAGGAAGTAGTTTATCCTTAAAGGGTGTGTATTCTGCAAGGGACACACTAAAGTGTCTTCATTCAACATTTCCTCTTTACTCAGGACTTCTATAGTGTAAAGATAGAAGAGATCTCTCTCTCTCTCCCCCTCTCTCCCTCTCTCTCTCTCTCTCTCTCTCTGTGTGTCCCAGGCCTTAAGCTGTGGAAGTTTAAAGGGGCAAATCCTCTTCTCAGGATTGGAGGTGATGGGAACCTAGTAGCTATAGGCACCTGTAAAACCAATTTTAAAATTAGTCTAGCCAACCAGCCCCCAAAGGAACCAAAGGGAGCTATAGAGTAACTCAAAAGCAGACACTAATGGAGGAGAAAAGAAATGTAGTTACATATTCATCAGCTTTTAAATATTCATGAGGATTGTAAAGCAGATTAATTTTCATGCCTCATTTCTCCCGTGGTTCCCGCTGTCCATATTTTACTACAGCAGCTGAAGAAAAAGCAGCTATGGATCACTTGGCCACTGTTCTTACCATCACTTAAGGAAGAGTGTGTGTGTGTGTGTGTATGAGTGTGTGTGTGTGTGTGAGAGAGAGATAGAAAGAGAAAGAGAGAGAAGTGGGGGGAAGTGGGAACAGGAGGGGCTGGTCCCTGTAAGGGCGAGGGAGGGCTTGTGAGGACATCAGAATGTAGCAGCAAACAGGTGGGAAGGACATGGAGGTGTCTGAGGAAGAGAGCAGTCTGGAACAGAGAGGGTTCTGTGGGCATTGAGTTCATCTCTGGCCTCCACAGTGTGAAGGAAGAAAAGACCTTTATCAGAGCAGCAAGTGGTGGTTCTATATTCCCTTAAACTAACTGTCTGAGATGAATGATTGGGGGAGAGGGTGAGGAGAAGAGCGGAGAGGGCACACAGAAAGGGACAGGGGAAGGTGTGTAATAGACCAAAGGACAATGAGAAGAACACCAGAGGAGGAGGAAGAAACACAGGCAGACAGAAACAAGATAGAGAAAATGAAAGGGTGATCCAGGCCCTGTTTGTTCCAGCTGGTGAGCTGTTAGAATAAAAGCATGAAGGTTAAAAGCAGTACAGATGGAGGTTAGATAATTGAAAGAACTTTTGAATCATAAGACTATTGGACCTTCTAGAAGGAATAAGAGAAATATTCCCCTGAGTCACACACCAGCTGGGAGGCAGCATGAAGAGAAGCTGAAATCAGAGAGATTACAGGGATCAGTGTGGGAAACACAGGTGTCCAACAGGTGTCCTGGTCAGAGGGAGGCAGGGTAGAATGAGAGGAGACTCAAGATGAGTGACTCCAAGAGCCAAGGGGAGCAAATGTCATTATCCAGAGTCATGGCTGAGAAGCAGAGAGCCTATGAAGTCACAGAACACAGGCCCCTGGGGGACAGAGCTGCTGCTGCAGCAACTTCCTGAGTATGGTTCAAGGGACAGAGACACTATCTGTTTAAACTAAGCCTGGACAGCAGCTGGCAGGCTTGAGTGGTCTAGGTCAACTTTCTTGGAATAAGAGGAGGGATGAATTGGCCTCTAAATGGCCCATCTTCGTTTGCCAGCCCCTGGCCTCTTCCAAGGATATTCCATGTGTTCTGGTTACCTAGTGCCACTCTGGCAAGAATATACCACAAATGGGATGCTTTAACAAACAGGAGTTTATTCGCTTATGGTTTGGAGGTTTTAAATCTGAGTTCAAAGTGCCAGACTCTAGGGGCTGGATGAAAGCCCCTCAACCTTGGTCTTCAGCTCTGCCTCCTGCTCCCAGTCCACTGAAGCTAGAGGGTTTTCTTCACTCAGACAGCTGCTGGCTGCTGAGACTGACAAGCCCAAAGTTGACAAGTGAAAAGGCACAGTCCTGATGTTACCAAACCACACAGTCCATTGAAAGTCCATTGATTCAAGTCCATTGAAAGTCTCAGGATCAGCAGAGCATGGCAGGCTGCTGAACACTGACTTGGCTACATGCAGGGTTCAAATGTGCCATAAGCTAGAGACCATTCTCAAAGCTGTTTCTTACATACAGGAAGCAGACCACATACCCAAAGTAGCTACTCAGCTGCTCCCAGTAGATTCCACCATGGAGTTGATTACCAGTCTCATCATGGAGAATACTACATCCAGCTGTCCAGCCACTCAACCAGGCCCAGCCAAGTTGACATACAAACTTAACCACCACACTGTGGAACTGGATACTCAAAGTGCTCTCTGGTGAAGTTTGGGCATCACTAGGTAAGACCCTTAAGACTGAGTTCCTTCCCCAGCTTGGTTCTTTCCACACTCTCTTGGATCTCCCCACTAAATTCTAAAGCGTATGTCCAACTACCCACTGGATATGCCCACAGAGCTGTCAGTAGATATCTCGAACTTAACATGTCCACCCACCACCAAACCTGCATGGCCTGCAACCTTCCCTGTATTTATTAGTCAACAACAGCTCAACCTTTCCAGCTGTTCAGGCCCCCAAATTTTGAAGTCATTCTTGATTCCTTTTTGTCTGGTCCTTCACCATATTATCCGGAATCCCACCATTACTCACTACTTCTGTGGCCTCCACTCAGGTCCAAGCTCCCATCTACTCTCATCTGGATTATGATAGTAGTTGTTTAATTATTCTCCTTGTGTCTGCTCTGCCTCCCCTTCCCTGCTGGTCTATTCTTGGCACACTAGTCAGAGAGACGCTTTTAAAATGTTAAGTCAGATCATATCCCTCTTCTACTCAAAATCCTCTGTTGTAGATTGAATTGTGCCTCCCACCCCACACCAATATGTATTGAAATCCTGGCTCCTGTTCCTATGGATATGATAGTATTCAGAAATATGGATTTTCTTTTTATGTTAATGAGGTCATATATTTGTAGGGTGAATCCTAACCTAATGAACAAACCTCAAAATCATAAAAAAAAAAAAAGACCAGGTTTGCTTGTCTGATAGAGCCTTGTGAGACCCCTGAGACTATGACCCCTAGTGACCCTTCATGTCTGGAACTGAACTCACTCCTGTGGCTTCCAGCCAAACAATAGACAGGCATATGGGGCGAACATTTACCTCAGGCAGATACACTCATTGGAGTGATCCGAAGGGCAGTGTTTGCACAGGGAGATAGCTCAGTAGCAGGGGTGCTTGGGAGGGAAGGACACAGGGAAGAGGTAACTATAGGGAGGAAGTGGGAAGAGAGCTGTTACACTGTGGGGAATTGCTGTCAATGTCATGAAACAAAATGTGTATGAACTGCTGTATGGAAAATGAATTTGCTCTGTAAACTTTCACCCAAATCATGATAAAAATTTAAAGAAGAAGAAAAAGGATATTATGGAATGCCAAGGAACCAACAAGGAGGACTTTCCTCTAGAGCTATGCCCTGACTTCAGGCTTCCAGCCTACTGAAATGTGAGAAAGTAAATTTATGTTCTTTAAAACCCCCCACTTATGGTATTTTTTCGTTCCAACAGCCATAGGTAACTAAAACATCCACCAGTGGCTCCCATCTCACTCAGAGTAAAAGCCCCAATCCTTCAGCAGCCTGCAAAACTCTTTACTGTCTGTTCTTTGCCCCTTTCTCTCTGACCTTGTCCTTTTCTAACTCACATGCTTCTCCTTGAACAAGCCAGACCAGCTCCCACTTAAGCATTTTTACATCTGTGGCTTATTGCTTCAGCTCCTTCAGAACTTTGGTAAGTGTTACCTTTTTAGTGAGGCTTTCCCTGACTGCCTTATTTAAAATTACTACGCCCTTCCCTAGCTCTCTCTACCTCTCACACCCTGTTCTGTTTTTGTCCTATGGTACTTTTTACCTTCTAACATTCTACACAACTATCTATTATGTTTGTTACTATTGTTTATTTTCTGCCCCCACAAACTGGAATACTAGCTCCAGGAGGGTGGAGATTCTGTCTAGTTCACTGCTGTATCACCAGCACTTGGAACAGGGCCTGGAACACCTGGTGCATAGGAGACTTTCTCAATAAATATTCGTTGAACTGGAGCTTCTCTTTCTGTCTGTGAAGGATTCAATGCTATGAAAATTGCCCTCTGCTGAAGCAACTGGAGCTCTGGTGGTGTAGGCATTTGACTGCTAACCTGAAGCCTGGCAGTTCAAACCCACCAGCTACTCCTTGGAAGGAAAACTGAGCAATCTACTTCAGCAGAGATACTGCCTTGGAAACCCAAGGATGGGTCGCTGTGAGTTGGATCTGACTCCATGGCAGTGGGTTTGGTTGGTTTTTTTTTTTTTTTTTTTTTTAACTGGAAACTGGACAAAACATATGAAACAACTACTTTCAGACCGTGGGCAAAAGATAGCACAGAAATGTGATCTCTGGGAGAAGGGAAACAAATGAGGTGAGCCCTCTGCACTCTCCTGCTAACCTAAAGGTTAGTAGTTTGGACGCACCCAGTGGTGCTACAAAAGAAAGGCCCAGCAGCCAGCTTCTGTTACTATTATAGCCAACAAACCTCTAAGGAGAAGTTCTATCCTCTAATGCACAAGGTCATCGTGAGTTAGAATTGACTCAACAGCAGCTAACAACCACTACTACTACTGCCTGGAGAAAGATGCTAGGTCACAGCATGGGGTAGGGTAGCACTCTAAACAGAACTTGAGTTCACGAGATAGCAATTGGAGTTTGGGGAGGCTGAGGAGGCAAAATTTGCAAGGAAGAATACTGGAGGAGAGAGAGCTACACACAGTTCCAGAGACCCAAGGAAAGGACCTCAAAGCTTTGGGGTTTGGCTAAACACTGATCTGTGCATGCTTGGGGTGAAACACCACAAGGTAGGAGAAAGAACTGCTAGAAAGCTGAAGAATTCCTGGAGCTCATGCAGGGCTGGCAATAGTTCAGATTCCCACCAGCAAGAGTAGAAAGACCTGGTAACACATAATACATTGAATAGAGTCATCAGAAAGGTGTAACCTTACCTCTAGACCAAAGGCTGCTCTGGATCATTCTACCAGAGCTTAAACCAAACCAAACTCACTGTCGTTGAGTCAGAACTGAGTCATAGCGACCCCTCCTTGGGCTTCCAAGGCAGTATCACTACAGAAGTAGATTGCCCAAACTTCCTTCTGAGGAGTGGCTGGTGGGTTTGAACCGTCAGCCTTCTGGTTAGCAGTCAAATAAATGCCTTAGGCACTACACCATCAGAGCTCCTCCAGAGCTTAAAAGCAAGGCTTAAAAAGATCAGAATGATGCCAAACAACTTAACTGTGAGCCAGAACACTGTCCAATACTCTTTCAAGTAATACAACAAAATCCAGCACCCAACAATGCAAAATTCACAATATCAAGCATATAATAAAAACTTAACAGTCATGCAAAGAAGCAGGAAAATTTGAGCCATAATAAGACCAAAAAAAAAAAAAAATCAGTAGAAACAGACCCAGAAATGGGAAAGATGATGGAATTAGCAGACAGGCATGCCAAAATAGTGATTATAAATGTGTTCGATATGCTGAAAAATGTAGAGGAAAATGTGAACATGATGAGAGAAATAGAAGACACAAAAAAAAGAAAATGGAATTTCTAAATATGAAAATAGGATATATGAAATGAAAAATATTGTTGAACAGCAACAAAAAAATTTTTCAGCAGCACCCACTACCAAAACCATATGAGGAATATGGAACTTTTTTCCTCAAAGACTTATATACTCAGTAGTCAGTAGTTGACCCTCCACCTACCTGTGATCTCCTCTGAGGTCATCACATTCACTTTCTTGGCTTCCCAGGACTCTGGAGAAACTGCCTTCCTTTCTATTTGGTCCCCAGATAAAATCTGAATTTCAGGGCACCAGTACCAGCTTTCATGAGTCTCATTTTAGCCTGTGTTTTCTGAATTTCTCCCATGCCCTCGGATCTGAGCATCTACCTCCTGTCCAGTTCTGTTAGCAAACCTCTCCTCTCTATCAGTCTCCTTTAATCTAACAACTATTTGTGAAGCTCTTGTAATGGGATAATGAGGAAAATCTAGACTTTGCTCTGCAGAACTTCAAGTTGAGCAAGGTTTGTACAATCCAAGGAAGAAAGTCATAAGGTTTATGAGATCAGTGTGGATAATAAAGTCCTTAGGGAGAGACAAAACTTGGAGGTCAGAGAAGCCTTCACAGCAAGGCTTTGAAACAGTTCTTCCCAGTTCAGTCATGGTTGATGAAGCAAAACTGGAATGGACCTGAATTTGTAAAATGTGGGTGTACTGTAATGATAACCAGAACTGCCCTACTAGAAATTTAATTTCCCTCCTAGAAACACCCACAAGAGCAGTGTGGATGTTGCATAGCAACCAAATCTCCTGACCAACAGAGTAGGAAACAACGGTGCCCTGCTCAAAGACAGCAGCTGACCACATCATTTTGAATGTGTGTTGCTCTCCTCGGTCCTGGCAATAATCCAGTCTCCTGCATCAGACTCCTGAAAGGGCTCACTACACTTCTTCTGAGTCTCCCATTCCAGGGCCTCAACCCATAATCTTACCTGTTTTGGTTATTATTCCAGTACACCCACATTTTACAAATTTGGATCTGTCCCAATTTTGCTGCACTGACCATGACTGAACTGATTTGAACTGGCTTGAAGCCCTGCTTCATGGAGGAGTAGCATATGTGCTAGGTTTTGAAGGATAGATAAGATTGAGAATAAAGGGAACAGACATTCTATGCAAAACTGCACTTGTCCTTGAGTTCTCTCACATCTTGTTTTCCCCTTCTGAGTCCACAAGCTGTCTTCCTCTCCGGGTTCTATTCACCTCTTGGACTGGGCTTTCCTTCAGTGAGTGAACCTTGCAGGCTCTAGGCTCTCAGGTTCTTCCCAGCAAGCCAGCACTCTCTCAGCTGGGTAGGCTCTGAGCTCAATTACGCTTCACCTCCTGGGGTTTCAGCCAGATTGAACAGGGCCCAAATGGGAAGTTTGTGATCAGAGTATTTCTGGGACAGGTTCAAAGCCCAGCCTGGGGGAGCAGATTTGAGCCAATGCTGGAAGACTGGGTCTCTCTGGCCCTCAGCCCCCTTACATCTGCTCCCCTATCCCTAGGCCAGAACTTCCAGGAGGCACCTGCACTGGATTTAGGACCTCAGAGCATCTCATATCTCATCTCTTTCTCTCTCATACCTTCTTGTCTCTCTCTCATCCTCCATTTTGAGTGCAATAGGATCTGCTCCTAAAAAAGGCAGAGTTTCTAATAGGCTGTTTCTCACACTTCTCTGGGGTGTGTTGTTGTTATTGTTATGTGCTGTGGAGTCAGACCCGACTCATAGCCACCCCTCCTTGGGTTTCCAAGGCAGTATCACTACGGAAGTAAATTGCCCAACCTTCCTTTCGAGGAGTGGCTGGTGGGTTTGAACCGCCAGTCAAATGCCTTAGGCACTATGCCACCAGAGCTCCCCTAGGGTGTGGTAGGAGGGTGCAGATGAGCAGGGCTGGGAGGAGGAGGACAGTGGACTGGTGAAGGTGCCCTTCTCATATGGGTAAGGGTGAGCTTGTTAATAACGGTGACATCACTGAACAAAGCCTTAGGTGGGAAGTCTGAATGAGGTGGGGAGTTCAGATCCAGGCTTAGAGATGACGTGTGCGCTCCTCCTCTTCTTCCTGAGTCTGATGTCTTCCCTGAAATGCCTCCAGATCCTCAATCAGGCCAGATGTTCCTTCTCTTCCTCCCCCACCCCAGGGTGAGGAGATGGTGTCCATGATGTGGCTGACAGGGACTAGGTGAGCTCTCAAACCTCCAGGGCTCCTCCCACCTGGAATCTGAAGCCCCACCCACTCACCCCCAGGCTAGGGATAGTGCTGGTCTGTGGCCCTGGGTGTCAAGTGTGCCTGGGCTGGGGAGAATCTCAGAAGAGGGAACCAGGGACTATGGTGCCAGATGGAGTGGGGCCTAAATTTCATCTCTGTCTACTGTGGGATTGAGCCAAGTTACTCAACCACCAGCACAGTTTCCTTATCTTATCTGTAAAACAGCTATAATCACATTCCCTACTTCCTAGCGTGGGCATGTTAAGCACTCAATAATTGGCAGGTGCTATTATTATTGTTGTATCATTGTTGTGGTAGTTGTTGACAGATCAGGCTGCACTCCCACAGCCCTGTCCTGGACTCCCTCTACCTCCCTCCTAACAGCTGCTTTTACTAACCATTCAGCTCCTGACCCTTGTTCTGGGCCCTTGTCTGGTAGCCCCAGAGGGACCCATCATGTCCTTAATTGCAATTCTCTTGCTCCGCAAAGCCATCAGCACCTAATGTCCCATGTCATTGCTGGTTCTCTGTCTGCAGACACTTTGCTCCTCGGGCTGCTCAACCACCCAGGCCAATTCCATCTGGCCAAGAACTACAAGGCTGGGGGCAGGGCCAGACCTCCCTGTGCTGCTTTGGCCAAAATTTGCTTACATACAATTTAATATCAGAAGGGCAAGGATCCACAACTCTATTCCTGTTCCTTCCTACCACTTTGAACCTTCATCCTAGCCCCTCATAGAAATCACAGTGGTACTCTGATCTCTAACACTAGTGTCCTGCCCCTCTCTTCACCACAGAGCAGACCTCTGAATCCAGGGAGTAACTGAGGGTTTCCTCACCCCAACTTGGCTTTGATACCTGTGACTCAGTTTTTAAGATAGAGCCCAGCAAAAAGTCAGAGCTGGCATGCTACCACATGTATGAACCTGGGAAACATTATAATGACCAAAGCAAGTCAGACACAAAAGGACAAATGCTGTATGATCCCACTTACGTGAAATACGTAGAATGAGTAAACCCACAGAGACAGAACATAGATGACTGTTTCCTGGGACTGAAAGAAGTGGAGAATCCTTAATGGGTACTGAGTTTCTGTTTAGGGTGTTAAAAAATTTTTGGAAATAGATAGCGGTGATGATTGTACAATGTGGTGAATGTAATTAATACTGCTGTATTGTGTGGTTAAATGGCAGATTTTATATTATGTATATATTTTTTAAGAGCCAGAAAAATATTAGGTGAAATGGCAGATTTTATATTATGTATATATTTTTTAAGAGCCAGAAAAATATTAGATGAAAACTAAGGAAATCTGACTAAAGTATGGACTTTAATTAACTAAAAAAAAAAAAAAAAAAAAGGCAGAATTGGGGAAGTTGAACTTGGGGAAATGTGGGAAGTGTGGAGAGGAAGATAAAGGGAGACCTTATCCCAGGTTGTGTGTGTCCCTATTCTCTGGCCCCAAGGCAGGGCCCCTGACCTAAGTAGCCACCTCTGCGACCCTTCAGGCTGCTGTGCCCTCTCCCTGTTCCAGCACCAGAGGAGCATGGGCGGGGGGGCAACGGCCAAAGCTTCCTCGGGAGTTCTAATCCAAGCCTGGTTTGAGTATGGCCTTGGCTCTGCTCCCTAGGACAAGAAAGATGGTAAGTGGGCAGTCCTGGCGATTTGCTTAATCCAGTTCAGGATGGCAGACTTTGTTCACAGGGAGATCCAGGTTCGAGAGAGAAAGAGGCCCTTCAGGGGAAGAGGAGCCCTCCCACCTGCTCCCCAGTCCCCTCCTGCTACTAATCCTCCCAACAGGTTCCTGCCACCACCACTCCCAGGCTCCAGGGGATGCACCCTCTTCTACCTTGAGCCCAGGAAGAGGCACAAACGCTATGCTGCTTCCTCTTAGCACTGCTGAGATCAGCTGGTGTTTTCACAAAGAATTTCCATAAATACTAAGGGAGAACAAAAGGGAAGTAATTACAGAAAATACAAACAGCATAAAAATAGTCAAGTTTCTAAAGTACAGGTTTCTCAGCCTCTGATAACCACCCTGGAGCCAAAAAGGCTGGTCTGCCTACTTGCTAGGCCCTGTGCCATGGTCCCAGCATCTCCTGACTGGCCTGCTGCTGAATGTGATGGCTCCTGTAGGCCAGGGCCAGTCTGAAGCCCCTGCCCCTCAGCTCTGGTTTCCCACTTCAGGACTTGCCTCAGCCACAGCTGGCTCCTTGAGTTATTCTGGCTCAAGTTGAGGCCTCCACCACCTTTAGAGCACCTTTTGAGACAGGTGAGACCCCATCTCTACTTCCATACCACTGATCTTGTCAACTACACATCCACTGTTCCATCATACTTTTATGGCTGTCATGGACAGGTTTTGGAGTTACTGTTCAAGTCACCATGACCTCTGAATTGTCCTGCTCATACACAGTGGTGGGCATGTGACAGCCATTTGTTCACTATGACCCAACACCTTGGATCAAGGTTGATTAAACAAAACAGCTGCCTCAGCCAAACTGGGTCAGCAGAATTCTATTTTGGGGGGATTGGGATTAGGACCCACAAGCAGTCTTGTTATACTGCTATTTGTCTATTCCATGTAGACTTGGGAACTATGGGTAGCCATCTTGAGTTTGAGTAGTAAAGAGCAAAGACCAGTAGTCATCCCAGAGAAAGAAATGAGGCAGACGTGTGCAGGGAGAGAGACAGAGAACAAGAATTCCCAGGCTCCTACGGCTTTCCTAGGAGCTCTGGTGGCATAGTGCCTAAGGCATTTGACTGCTATCCAGTTCAAACCCACCAGCCACTCCTCAGAAGGAAGACTGGGCAATCTACTTCTGTAGAGATACCGCCTTAGAAACCCAAGGGAGGGTCACTATGGATTGAAATCGAATCAACAGCAGTGAGTTTGGTTTGGTTTGGTTTGGTTTAGGGCTTTCCTATCTTTGATCCCAGGCTTTATGGATGCTTGGCTCCATTCCTGTGCTTGGATTCTATAAGACATTCTTACATCCTTTTAATGCCTTTTACCTTTTCACTTAAATGCTAGCTTTTGTTTTTTTTTCCCCCGCTGTCACTTGCAACTCCAGAGTCTCAACTGATACAGCCACACTATATAACTGGGACAAACTCGTGGTGTAGTTAGGACTCCAAGAGACCAGACTGGATCCATACTGGGGCCTCACACCAGGGACTGAGAAGTCTCTTGGGGAAGGTTGAGAGAATGGATGAGCAGCAAGCTCTTCCAAAAGTATTTCTCCTCTGTGGAGCAGCTGTTAGGGGTGGAGAACCCAGGGAGTTCATGAATGGGGCAGGGCTAGCACAGGGGAGACCTTTTAGAACAGTGCTGGCTCCTCTTGCAGTCATTATCCATTTGCCAGTACACATACTGCCCCGAGTCCTCAGCTGGTCTCTTAGCATCCTACCTTTTGGCCTGCCTACATCTCTCTTCTGCTTCCATATAGGTGTAATACACTGGGCTAGGAGTTCCTGGATGGCACAAACATTTTAAGTGCTTGACTACTCCCTGAAAGTTTAGTTGTTCAAACCCACCCAGAAGTACCTTGGAAGACCAGGCCTGGTGATCTGCTTCCTAGAGGTCAGAGCCTTGAAAGCCCCATGGAGCAGTTCTTCTATACACATGAGGTTGCCATGAATCAGAATCAACTTCATGACAATTAATAAAAGGAGTTTGCAATCTAAGTTTGAGCTCTAACTCAGCCACTGATGAGCTGTGTGATGTAGACAAGTGACTTCACCTCCCTGGACCTTGGTTTCCTTATCCAAAAAATGATAACAGCAATCCCTTTGTACTTTGCAGGGTTCCTTCAAACCTTTTCCTCCTTCCCTCCATCCCTTCCTCCTTCTACTTCTCTCCTCTTCCTCCTTCTACTTCTCTCCTCTTCCTCCTCTACTCCTTCCTTCTCATGCTCAGCACTTCCCTTCCCCAAAAGTTTTCCCTGATTGACTCTATCTAGCTCAGGTCATGCCAATCCCCTTTCATAAGTTTGGCGTCCCTGGGTGGTATAAATGGTTAATGCACCCAGCTGTTAACCAAAAGTTTGGAGGTTAAAGTCCACCCAAGGCCTCACAAGAAAAGCCTGGTGATCTGCTTTCGAAAAATCAATGATTGAAAATTCTGTGGAGCACAGTTCTACTCTAACACAAATGGGATTGTATGAGTCAGAATCAACTGGGCAGCAACGGACTGGTTCATCAGGACTATCCTGTGTTTGTGACGGGTGTGTATATTTTTCTTTGAATCTTAATTTCGGTTGGGGTGCTTACTCAGTCTCCCCCTCCAGACTAAGCCTCCCCAAGGTCAAGGATCCTGTCCCTTCCTCATCCTTCCTCTGTTGTTGTTATGTGCCACGTAGTCGGACCTGACTCATAGTGACCCCTCCTTGGGTTTCCGAGGCAGTATCACTACGGAAGTAGATTGCCCCGTCTTTCTTCCGAGGAGTGGCTGGTGGGTTTGAACTGCCAGCCTTCTGGTTTGCAGTCAAGTGCCTTAGGCAATACGCTACCAGGGCTCCCCATCCTTCTTCTAGACCCCCTCAATGTGCCTGGACCAGGGCAGAGCCCAGAAAGTGGTACCTGGAAAGCCTGGCCTGCTAGTTTTCTCCCTGCCCTTTCTCTCCACCTTTTCCCTCCCCTCCCCAGGCAGAATGATGTTCCAGAGTTCCATTCTTATCTAAGTCAGAGTTAGGGTTCTCTCAGCCAATCTGGAAAGCCAGCTTCAGCCATAAGAGGGTTCATTTCTGGCTATTTCTTTGTATATGCTCACTCTCCTGGGCCCCGCATCGTTCCCTTGTTCCCTCATTCCCTTTCCCTTGGCAGGGAAGGCCACCCTGCCCAACCTGAGCCAGCCACCACAATCCACATTGCAGCTGGCTCCCTCCCTCCCTCTTCCACCCTCTGGCGTCGCGCTCCCTCCCCCTCATTGCTGCCAACCGTAGCCACCCCCCTCGCCTCTCTCAGCCTTTCTGTTCCCATCCTGGCTTGTCTTCCCCAGGCAGCTGGGAGCAGGGCGCCTTCGATTTCTCTATTCAGTCTGAGGCGTAGCAATTTTCTGCTCTCCCGTAATTAGGGGAATTTTAAGCAAACTCCCCGACGGATGATTACAGCAGGTTCAATCCTGGCTCCTTTGATCAAGGAAGAATGAGGACGTTGTTAGAATATTCCTCGACCTGCTGGCCAGGCAGCCTCTGAAGTAGGAGTCTGGTTTCTGGGCTCCCCCTGGAGGGCTCTGAACTTGTGTCCCTACATCTATGTGTCCTTGGGCATGGGAGTCTTCTTACAGGAGGACAGGGTTCAAATCCTGCTATATTAAGATTGTTCCAGATGTGGCTTTTCTGGCTTTAGGGCAATATCTGGGCTCAGAGCCAAACCTGGGGCTGGTAACTTGGGTGGGAAGGGATATTAAAGGGTCACATAGGCCAGTCTCCTAGGGCTGTTGTGAATGGTTGTGCAGGTTGCACACTGTGCCCTGGAGGGGATCTTGTTCTCATTGTATTTTATGTGACTGATGATCCTTAGGGCGGTGTAGTGTCCAGCTTGCACCGGGCAGCTGGAACCTGCCTCCAGGTTGCCTTTAGCTGTGGGAAAGGGCATGAAATGACTCTATTTTTCTAAAATGACAGAGTAAGATGCTCCTCCTTTGAGTTAAAATGGCCTTCCTGTCTTTATTCAGTCAGTCTGTCTGAGTTCTCTGTGCCTGCCAAATGCAGTGTTGAGTAATGGGAAGAGCAGGCTGAGTAGAGGATGAATTCCACTTCTACTATTTCCTGGCTGTGTGACTTTGGATTAGTTAATGCACTTTTCTGAACTTAATATTTGCCTCAAAGTATTATTTTTAAGATCAATTAAGAAATGGACTAAAATACCACTTGGTGCTCAGTAAAGATCATTCCCCTTCTCTTTCCCATGTCCATATCACACATTCTCTTTTAAACTTTGTCACCTTTCCAGGGCAAGCCCTATTTTTCTCTGCCTGCCCCCTAGTTGCGTATCCCCCTAAAGCTGTGTGAGAGAGCAGGTCCAATATATTAATAGATTATTAATGTCTCTAACGTTCCTGAGCAGTGGGTCTGGCTTTTCCATAGGTTAATTAGGCCATATTTCAAGATAATTACAACTGTATATTCTTACACTAATTAAATGGCTTTAAAACGTCTCCATGATGCAGCTCTAAGAATCATAATTAAGCCTCACCATGGAGTACCTCTTCCAGGCATGGAGCCCCGAACACAGCCCACTCTGCCTGCTCCAGATCCCCAGTGCACTGCAGTCATGGGAGTGGCTGTGCTGGAACCACGGGTTTGAAAAAGACTTATTTTCCTGGTATCTTGTCAGGATGATTCCTAATGAATATTGGATGAGGTTTTGCACCTTCCTCTTTTGTTTTCACAAGGCAAGAGAGGAAGAGGAATACAGTGTTACTATAGGTTTATCTTCTTCTCCTCCCTGCTCTGCTGAGTCAATTTGAGTAGATTCCCAGGAGAAGCAGGGGTGGAGGGTGAGAAGAGCAATGCATGTGTGCTCGAGCATATGGGTACATGTGTCAGCCAGTTGTGCATGTACGTTAAAGCTATTGTTCAAGAAAGACTTATGTCTGATGTTAGCCAGCTCAATTCATGAATACTTATCAATGAAAGCAAACACATCAGTAAACACCTGCTTGAGAGGGCTGGCCTTCTTGTTCCTGGTTGTTCAAGTTCTATTGCTCACAATTCAGCATTGATCAATGCTTTTGGCTAATAGCAGGACAGACTTGGATCACAGAGGGAGTATTGGGTTTGTTCTCAGAAGATCCAGCCTTGAGTCTTGGCTCCACCATTTGTGGATTGTGTTACCTTGAAGAAGTCATTTGGGCTCCAGAGCCTTGGCTTTTTTTTATCTGGAAAATGAGAATAATATTGACTATCTCATAGGATCACTGAGAAAATTATACAAGACATGGGATGGGGCCAATGACCCAACTGCTGTTGTTATGTGCCCTTGAGTTGGTCCTCGATTCATGGTGACACCCATGCACAATGAGATCAGACTGCTATGAGCCATAGGGTTTTTGTTGGCTGATTGATTCATTGAAAGTAGATCACCAGGCCTTTCTTTCTAGTCTGTCTTAGTCTGGAAGCTCTAATGAAATCTATTCAGCATCAATAGCAACATATGAGCCTCTACCGACAGATGGGTGATGGCTGCATGTGAGGTGCATTGGCTGGGAGTTAAACCCAGTTCTCCCACATGGAAGGCTTCAAGAATCGTACCACTGAACCACCACTGACCCAATATTAAACCAAAAAACCAAACCCACTGCCATTGAGTCGATTCCAACTCATAGCGACCCACATTGGGTTCCCGAGGCTGTAAATCTTTACTGAAGCAGATTGCCTCATCTTCTTCCCACAGAGTGGCTGGAGGCTTTGAACCTCTGACCTCCTTTCTGGTGGCAGCCAAATGCCTCATGCACTGCACCACCAGAACTCCTTGACCCCATATTAGAAAGTAAATTCTGAGCTGCTCTGGAGAGGGCTCACATGGAAAGAGCCACAGTGCTTTCCAGAAGTCCAAGGCATCTATTTGATGGCTCTTGGGCCTGGTGTGTTCCATCCATGTTTATAGAGACCACAGAGGCCCATGAGGGGCTGGAATCCAGATTCCAGCTCCAGTAGCACCAAGCGTTCACCTCTGATGTGGACATGATGTCCATGTGCTCCTGAGTGACCAAAACACCAAACTCACTGCCGTCGAGTCAGTTCCAACTCATAGCAACCCCTCCTTGGGTTTGTGAGGCAGTGTCTCTACAGAAATAGATTGCCCAGTTTTCTTTCTGAGGAGTGGCTGGTGGGTTTGAACCACCAGCCTTCTGGTTAGCAGTCAAATGCCTTAGGCACTATGCCACCAGAGAGGGAAAACAAAAAACTGTCTTGTCTCCTCCTGGGAGCTTTGAGAGGCCACCACAGGTCATGGCGGCAGGCAGAGGGATGGATACAAAGATATATGCCTAGGGTCCATGAATTAACATTTTGAGAGCCTCAATCTTAGGCTCATAGCCCTTGAAGCCCCTGGCATCTTTCGGTCTCTTCTTCCTGGCTCCCCAGCCTCACACTGCTCCATCCCCCCATCCTGCTTCCTGTAGTCCTGCCTCCCCACCCCCAGCCACCTTACAGGAGCCAGCAGTTCAGGCAGCAAAGGAGAAAGGGGGAAATTTTCTCTCTCTCTCTCTCTCTCTCTTCGGAAAGATGGCCGCAGGCATTCTGAATAAGACACTAATCAAATAAGGACAGGTGACAATACGCCAACATCTTCTGTGGAAAGCCAGAGAGACACACGACTATCCTCAGTAACAGGGCAGGGAATTGGGGGACAGGATGGAGGCAGCATTTATTTAACCTAGTTGTCACACACACAGCTCCCGGCTTCTCTTGACAAGAGAACACCATATGAAGGCTCAGATAAGCCCAGCTGGAAAATTGACAGCAATAGAGGAGGTCCTGGCTCCTTCTCACTGCTGGATTATGACTCGGTTGAAATTGAGGGAGATGAGAGGAAAGTCAGCTTCCCCCAAACATGACCTACAGATGGAGGGGAATGAGGTTGGTTCTGCCTGATGAAGGAGAGGCCATCCTGGGCTAGCAGGAGATGAGAGTGTGGAGAAGGTATCCAGTGGGATTAGAGGGAGAAGAGAAGGTGCTCCCTTAGTAGAGAAACACGTTAGATCTCAGTGAACACTTCCTGCTCTTCATCCTGAGATGTAAGATGAATAAGAAAATCACTTGCTGTTGAGTGGATTCTGATTCATTGAGACCTCATGTGTTTTAGAGTAGAATTGTGATCCATAGATTTTCAAATGCTGATTTTTTTTGGAAGTAGATCACCAGGCCTTTCATCTGTGGTACCCTGGGTGGACCTGAACCACAAGCTTTTCAGTTAGCAACTGAGCACATGAACCATTGAGGTACTGCAGGACTGATGATATAGCTTTGGAATCCTATGGCATTGCCTTTAGGGTGAGTGGGGGGAAGCCTACTCTCCTTCTTCCTGTGATCACTAGATAGTTTTTAGGATGCCCTGAGACCTCTGGAATAAAGTTGTCTCCTTCTGACAGGAGGGGTTGGAGAGAAGTATGGGATGAAGCTGAGCATTCCGAGGATGGGAAGGACAGGGAGTGGACAAAAAGACCCCTTGAGAGCAGTGAGGAAGGGTGTGACAGCAGGCAACAGCTCAGCATACGGCAGTGGTCAGGGAACCAGCTACAGTGGGCCTCGGTGGCCAGCCATTTCCCACATAGCTCTGCTGGCAGCAAAAGCAAGGTCTGTTGGGTGTCTCAGGTGAGGAAGAGAATCGCTGCTGGAGCTGGAGGCTAGGCAGGGTTGTTGTGTAAATTAAATGAGACAATATGTTTTGGGACAAGGATCGGAGTAGCACATCATCTTCCAGGAGATGGAGTCTGAAGCCATGGGGCCAAGGCTAAGGAAATAGCTCTGCTTGCACATGGCACTCACACTGGTCTCTTGTGCACAGGAAGTCATGCATGTGGAAATTTAAACACGTGTGCATGCACACCTGTGAAAAGACACATACATTAATGTGAGGTAGGAGGGGGTAGTCCTGGCTAGACCTCCAATTCAAGATCACAGAGCAGCCTTTGGTGTATACCTTTACCCAGCTGAGCCTCAGTTTCCTCCTTTACACTGTATAAATTTGACACACAAAAAAAAGATATTATAAGAAAACGAAATTTTAGTTCACTTTTTTTTTGTGAATATAGATATACAAAATTTTAATAAGGTATCAATTAATTAGATATAACACTTAAAAAAAAACCACAACAATACATTCAAATGATGGAATGCTAAATAAAAATCCATGGATGAAGGAGTTCTGTGGGGCAGTGGGTAAAGCATTGGGCTGGTAGCCAAAAGATTGGTTGTTCGAATCCACCAGCTTGCTCAGTGGGAGAAATATAGTCTGCTTCCATAAGGATTTACAGCCTTGAAAACCCTATGAAACATCTATTGGGTTGCTATGAGTTGGAATTGACTAGATGGTAGTGGACTTGGTTTTTGGTTTTTATTGTGGAATGAAAAAGCCAGACACTTAGAACTATGTTCTATATGATTCCATTTTGATAAGAAGTTCAAGACAGGCAAATCAAATCTATGGTGAGAGGGTTCAGAAGAATCATGGCCTTGTGGGGAGGGATGGTGGCTACATACACTGGCTGGGAGAGTGAGTGCGCTTACTGAGGTGTTGGACATGTTCATTATCTTGATGGCAGTGAGTTTGGTTTTTGTTTTTTTATACAGATGTAAGAATTTGTCAAGAAGTACATCTAAAATTTGTGCTTTACTAACTATAAGTTATATTGCAATGGAAAAAAAAAAAAAAAAACCTCACTCAGAATGGGAAGAATTTATCCCATTAATGTGAAAATAATTTGTAATAACAAAATGTATCAATATAATTTATCATTTTAAAACAGGAGTTGGCAAACTTTCTTTTAAAGGCCAAATAGTAAACAGTATAGTCTTTGTAGGCCAGGTAGTGTCTGTCCGAATTACTCAACCTTGCCATGGTTTTATGAAAACAGTCATACACAGTATGTGGATGAATGAGCATGACTATGTTCAAATAAAACTTTATTTATAAGAAATAGGCAATAATCTGATTTGGTCTAAAAACTATTTTTTGCCAAGGGAGGTGACACTTTAGCAGTGAGTGGATGGGGACAGAATGAATTGGGCCAAGACCGCCATGGTCCGGAGGCCCAGTGCTTCAGCCAAGGCTTTAGGCAAGTGGCTTCTCCAGGCTGTGGGACTGCGGGGTCAATGGAGGCTTCTCAGCTTTGTCTCTTAGTCTGAGTTGGAGCTTCCTCTGTTCGATAGGGGAGGCTGCTTCCAGGAATCGGGTCTAGGAAAGTTGCCTTCACATCAGATCGATAACAGCAATGCGAAATGTCACATAGAAGCTTGGGGGTCAGTAAGCTTGCTTTCATGGGGAGGAACAATTCGGCAAAGGAAGGGCAGGATGGTTGCGCAACTCGAAGACGGCAATCCGTGTCACTGGACGGTTCATGTACGAACAACTGAATTGGTGCATGTTCTCAACAGCAGTCAACAACAAAAATAAATTATTAAAATAAAACACAAACGTGGGATCAAATTGACGACAGCAACTTGAAAGATTAGACAGGAACTTTCAGTGGCAGCGAGTTTGTGTTAATGAGGGAGGGATAACACAGAAAAGGAGGTTGAGAATCGCTGTACTACTTGAAGAATATAATCAATGTCCATCCCTGAATACACTTAGAAATAGTTGAATGCTTTATGTTCTTCACAACAACAACAACAAAATATTTTTGCCCACTCCTGATATAAAAGAAAAAAATTATAGAATCAATTAACTAGATGTAAAAAAAATCTGATTAATTTCAGCACGAAGGTTGATTAAAAAAAAAAAAAAAAACTGTTAGAAAAATAGGAGATTTCTTAACTTGATTACGACCAGCTAACCAAACCTTTCAGCAAACCTCATACAAACATTCGAAGAAGAAACACTTGGTGTATTCTTATTGCAGTCCTACAGGTTTCTTGTTATATATGGCTTTTCTGACCCCGAGTTTGTAGTTCTGCCAGTATGATTTGCTACGCCACAATCTTGCAAAGGGATTGGACAATTTACAATGCACATAATGTGCATAAAACCAGCCAACAGGACTGAGCGATTTGCTTATATAAGCAGCCAACCTGACACAGGTTTAAGGGGAGAGGCACAGGGTGAGAAACAGAGAAACAGAGGGAGAAAAGAAGGTCTGGGCAAAGGGCCTGCCTGTGGTCATGGTGGAGAAGGAGCTAAGTGCGGTCTTGTTTAGAAGTTGTCCTGACTGAAGAACTGTATCTTGTTTTCCAAGTGGTATCCAGTTATTCTAAGCTGATTCTGAGTTGTAACCTGTTACTTCTTTAATAAACCACTTAAGTGTAGTTTATGAGTGCTGAGAGATGTCGCAGCAGATTGTCGAACGCAAAGACGGGAGGAAGAGTATTGAGGGGAGGGAGGGTAGTTAGTGTACGAGATGATGGCGTGGTACAGCATTTTGCAGAAGCTTCAACTTCCACCTCAGAGGAACTACCTTTGTGCTGATTCTTATTAAAGAAATTATTCATTTACTTATTAAGATCAGAAACAAGAAAATAACATCCACTATCACTTCAACAGAATACTGAAAATCCTGTAATAAGACAGGATAAAGAAATAAAAATATGGAATTATTGAAAAGGAAGAGATAAAATTGTCACTATTTGTAGATGATAAAGAGTAAATAGAACTAATAATTTAACTAGAAAAACCAAGGGATTCAACAGACAAAATTTAAGACTTATATGAGAGTTTATCAAGATTGCTGGATTCTAGATTAACATAGAAATTGAATATAGAATACATTAATCCTATTGCCAATAGCTGAGGTACAAATTCAGGATTTTTGTGGCTGAAGTTTATTCAATTTGGTAAGCCTTCTTTAAGAAATAGAAAATAAAGTTAAAGATTCAGAATTAGGTATGAAAATAAATACTTATTTAGAATGAGAAATTCCAACTAATTACAAAATTTAAAGCTAAACAGTACAATGAACATTCTAAACAGAAAAGTGGAATGTAATTTTTTTTTTTCAATAATTAACTGCCTGACTTACCTGTGGCTCTGCACCTGTGTCCAGATGCCTAGTGAATCAGCACAGTGGGTGGAAAGAATTTTGAAAATTCCTGGAAGCTATGTCAACACCAGCACATCTAGCAATAAATGTGGGGTTAACTATGCATGGAAGTGATTGTGAACCACACAGATATGTGACACTAAACCCACATTTTACCACCTGTCTGTCAGTCTGTGATACTGTGGTGGTTTGCCTGTTGCTGTAATGCTGGAAGCTATGCCCCCTGTATTTCAAACACCATCAGGATCACCCAGGGTGGACAGATTTCAGTGGAGCTTCCAGACTAAGACAAACTATGAAAAAAGGCCTAGTGACCTACTTCCAGAAATTAGCTGGTGAACTCCTTATGGATTGCACAGAACACTGTTGGACTGTTTGCTTTGGACATGTTATCAAGAGGGATCAGTTGCTGCAGGAGAACATGATGTTTGATGAAGTAGAGGGCTAGTGAGATTGACACAATTGTTGCAGTGATGGACCCAAACATTCCTCAAACATGCTGGTGATTTTGAGGATGACACAAGCCCAGGCA
>NW_006921623.1:1365261-1366464 GCF_000298275.1 Orycteropus afer afer | reverse complement strand
CCCCATCTTCCTTCTGAGGAGTGGCTGGTGGGTTTGAACCTCCAGCCTTCTGGTTAGCAGTCAAATGCCTTAGGCACTATGCTACCAGAGCTCCCAACAACAGTAATGAAAACCACAAACGATGTAGAGAAACAAAGAAGGCCCGAGACCACAAAGTTTTCTGAAGGACATTAAATGAAAGACCTAAATAAATAGAAATATTATGTCCATGTTTGGGATGATTTGGTCTTAGAGAGATGTCTATTAGTCCCAAATTAATTTCTACATTCAGTTAAAGCCCAGCAGGAATTTTGGGAAATTTAACAAATTGATTGTATATAAATTCACATAGAAGAATTGAGATCCACTAATTGTGAATCCAATTTACAAAGACCAAAGTGGCAACACTTGTCCTGCTGATATTAAAAAAATATTACAAAGTCACAATAGTGAAAGTAGTGTGTTATTGGCTTGTTGTTGTCAGGTGCCATTGAGTCAGCTCTGACTCATAGTGACCCTGTGTACAACAGAGCAAACACTGCCCAGTCCTGTGCCACCCTCACCATCATTGCTATACGTAAGCCCATTGTTGCAGCCACTGTATAAATACATCTCGTTAAGTGTCTCCCTCTTTTATACTGACCCTTTAATTTACCATGCATGGTGCCCTTCTCCAGAGACTGGTCATCCTTGATAACATATCCAAAGTAAGTGAGACATAGTCCACATCCTCATGTCTAAGAAACATTTTAGCCGCAGTTCTTCCAAGACAGATTTCTTCATTCTTTTAGCAGTCCATGGTATATTCAATATTCATCACCAACACCATAATTCAAATGCATCAATTCTTCAGTGTTCCTTATTCATTGTTCAATGTTTGCAAGCAGGTGATGCAATTGAAAATACCATGACTTGGGTCAGGCACACCTTAGTCTTCAAAGTGACATATTTGTTTTTTAACACTTTAAGGAGGTCTTTTGCAGCAGATTTGCCCAATGCAATATGTCATTTTTTTTTCAATTATTATTATTTTTCATTTTCTAGTTAGTGGTTTGGAAACCCAAGGAGGGGTTGCTATGAGTCAGGTCTGACTTGACGGCACATTACAACAACAACAGTTAGTGGTTTACTCTCTCTTCCTCACCAACCCTAGGTAACCATCAAAGAATATGTATATATATTCATATTCTTTGATGGTTATATACATATATATATATATATATA
>NW_006921623.1:1360235-1364526 GCF_000298275.1 Orycteropus afer afer | reverse complement strand
AGAGGTGGTGGGTGCTTTGGGAGGAACGGTTGGAGAAAGGGCTGGAGGGAGGCAGCATGTCTGGCCTTGCAGTAATAGGCCTTGGGTTACTGCTGGTAATCCTGTCTTCCTCTTGTGGGATTAGAGGAGGTCAGAATATGTGGCCTCCTTGCCCTTTTAGCAAGCATTTAGGCTGTTTTATCTTTTTCCTGTTGTGAACAGTACTGTGATGAACATGGGTGTGCATATATCTGTTTGTGTTATGGCTCTTATTTTTCTAGGTTATTTACCTAGTAGTTGGATTGCTGTATCATTTGGTATTTCTATTTACAGATTTTTAAAGGAAGTTTTCCATGGTGGTTGCACCATTTTTCAGTTCACCAGCAGTATATGAGGGTTCCAGTCTCTCCGCAACCTCACCAGCATTTGTTGTTTCCTGTCTTATTGAACTTTGCTATTAGTGCTGGGGTGAGATGATAGCTCATTGTTTTGATTTGCATCTCTTTAACGGCTTATGATCGCAATGATTTCTTCATGTGTTAGCTGCTTGAATGTCTTCTTTGGTGAAGTGTTTGTTCCTGTTCTGTGCCCATTTTTTAATTGGATTACCTGTCTTTTTGTTGTTAAGTTGTTGAAGTTGTCCATAAACTTTAGCGATGAGCCTCTTGTCTGATATGCCGTTGCCATTTTTTTTTTTTTCCCCCAGTGTGTCAGTTCTCTTTTCACTCTTTTGGTGAAATCATTTGATGTCTAATTTTTAGGAGGTCCCAGTCATCAACTTTGTCTTCCAGTGTTTGTGCATTTTAGTTTACATTAGATAGTGTATTCATGCCCTAATTAGGGTCCCTAAATTTGTCTCTATTTTTTCTTTGATGGGCTTTATGGTTTTAGGTTTTACCTTCAGGTCTTTGATCTAACTTGTGTTTGTTTTTGTATATTTTGTGAGAGATGAGTCCTGTTTCATTTTTCTGCAAATGGATATGCAGTTTTAAAAAAAACAAACCAACAAAACTTTTTATTGTGATTTGGGTACAATTTTACAAAGCAAACTCATTTTACTCTCAACAATTCATACACATTTTGTTTTGTGACACTGATTACAATCCCTGTAATGTAACAAGTCTCCTTCCACCTCCTTTCTGTGTTTACTTCTTCCCTATGTCCTTCTTACCTAGATATTCCTGCCTGCCTAGCTTTCTCTCTGTGCAAATGCTGCCCTCCTTATCTCCCATGGTTGACTATTCTAAGGAGTGCATCTATTAGTTGTTCAGCTCCTAGTCCTGTCTATTGTTTGGCTGAGACCAAACAGTGACTCAGGGCCATAGTCTGGAGGTTTCACCAGTTTCTATGGATATCCAGTTTTGCCAGCACCCTTTATTAAAGAGACTATCTCTTCCCCCATTTAATGAGTTTCCATCAGCTGTCCATAGGTGGATGAATTTACTTCTGGATTCTCAATTCTGTTTCATTGGTCTATGTGTCTGTTGTACCAGTACCAGGCTGTTCTAACTACCATAGTTGTATAGTAGGTTTTGAGATAGGGGAGTATGAGGCCTCCTATTTTGTTTTTCTTCTGTAGTAGTACTTTATTTATCTGGGGTCTCTTTCCTTTTTGTATAAAGTTGGTGATTAGTTTTTCCTTCTCTTTAAAGCGAAATGATGGATCTGGATCAAGATTGCATTATATCTAAGATCACTTTGGATAGTACTGACATTTCATGATGTTAAGACTTCCTATCCATGGCATGGGATAGTCTCCTATTTATGTAGGTCTCTTTTGGTATCTTGTAGAAGTGTTTTGTAGTTTTCTTTGTATAGGCCTTTTGTGTCTCTGATTAGACTTATTCTTAACAATCATATTTTTGGTGGTTCTTATAAATGGTATTGCTTTTCTGGTTTCCTTTTCAGAGTTTTCTTCCTTAGTGCAAAGGAGTCTGACTGATTTTTGTATGTTGATCTTGTATCCTGCCACTTTGCTGAAACTATCAAATAGTTCCAGTAATTTTATACAGAATCTTTGGGATTTTCTATGTATAAGATCATATCATCTGAAGATGGTGGAATAGGCAGACAAGCTACACAGACCCTCTTCAACAAAGAAAATAGAAACCAGTTGACAGAGATATCGAAGATAATTCTGAAGCCTTGAGCTTTGAAAGGAAGTACACAGAAGTGGATTAGGCACCAGCTAGTGGAAAAACCTGAATGAAAACAGTGAGTATGGAGATGGATGGAGCTGTGGACTATCAGCTACTCTGATGGCACTAACAGTCTGAGTATTTCCAAGTGGTGTTGGGACCTGAGAATAGACCTAAAGATCAGCCCTGGTCACCAAGCGTTTCAGGGATTACTGTAGTGGTGGCCTATGACTACACAGGAGGGAGACAACCTGAGCTGTGGACTTTCTGCTGTCTGGAGGGTGCAGCCATTTTGATTCTTTACAAGCGGTGGCCATACTGGATAGTTAAAGTGACTGAGAGTGTAGCCATTTTGAATGTTTAAGAGCAGCAGCCATTTTGGATATTTAAAGTGACAGCATTCTCATTCTGATTCCAGGGACCTAAGAATAAGCTCCATTTGCCAAGGATGGCAAGAACATATGGGAGACTGACAATGGGAAAGGAGACAGGTAGTGAGTGTATAAGTGCTGCCAACTAGTGAATAGAGGAGCATAGCACTCTGCTTACATAGATAACATCCAAAGAAAACAAAAATCATGGCCAAGTCACTCCAACATACAATCACCAATTAAATATGAACACAAAAATGTCACAATGTCTAGGAGACAACAGACAATCACAGTCCACACAAAGAAGCAAGATAAAGCAAGAGAAACAAGGGACCAAGATATGGACCCAGAACACATCTGTGAGGAGGAAGCAGCATTGGAACTCTCTGATAAGGAATTCAAAAGAATTGTATTTAGGTACCTTCAACAGATTGAGAGACAGACCAATGAAAACAATGACAAAATTGGGGAAAACAGAGAAAACCTTAGAACAGTTTCAAAAGACAATACAAGAACAAAATGACAAAATAAATGAAAAATTAGAAATGATACAAAATCTACACACAGAAGTCTAGAAGATTAATACTAAATTTTCAGAAATAGAAAAGACATTGAATAGGCAAAGGAGCAGAATTGAACAATGGAAGACAGAATTAGGGAGATTGAAGACAAATACCTTAATACTTCTTTGGAAAGGGACCAATCAGAAAAAAGATCAAAAGAAGATGAAGAAAGCCTAAGGATCATGTGGGATACCATCAAAAGGAATAATCTATGTGTAATCAGAATTCTAGAACAGGAAGAGACAAATAAAATCATAGAGAAAATTATTGAGGAATTATTGGAAGAGAATTTCCCTGGTATGATGAAAAATGAGAATATATCCACTCAAGAAGTCCAATGAACCCCAAACAGGATAGACCTTAAAACAAAATCATCAAGACATATCATCATCGAAGATGGAGGGATAGGCAGACAAGCAACACAGACCCTCTTCAACAAAGAAAAGAAATACCAATTGACAGAGATACATAAGATAATCCTGGAGCCCTGAGCTTAAATAGGACATATACAGAAGTGGATTAGGCACCAAATAGTGGAAAAACCTGAAGGAAAACAGTGAGTACAGAGACAATCGGAGCTGTGGACTGTCAGCTACTCAGACAGGACCAACAGCCTGAATAGTTCCAAGTGGTGCTGGGATCTGAGAATTGACCTAAAATAGATCAGCCCTGGTCACCAAGAGCTGCAGGGATGACTGCACTGGTGGACTATGACTAGGAAAGGAAACAGCAGGGTGGGAGACAACTTGAGCTGTTGACTTTCTGTTGTCTGGAAAGTGCAGTCATTTTGATTGTTTACAAGAAGTGGCCATTTTGGATATTCAAAGTGACCGAGGGCACAGCCATTTTGAATGTTTACAAGCAGGGGCCATTTTGGACATTTGAAGTGACTGATGGTGCAACCATTTTGAATCTTTACAAATGGCAACCATTTTGGATTTTAAAGTGATAGCATCCTCATTTGGATTTCAGGGACCTAGGAATAGGCTCTGTTTGCCAAATGTGGCAGGGACATAGGAGAGGCTGACAACAGGAAAGAAGATGGGTGGTGAGTGTATAAGTGCTGCCCACTAGCAAATAGAGGAGCATAGCACAGTACCCTGCTTGCATAGATAACATACAAACAAAACAAAGAAAACAAAAATCATGGGCAAGTCACTCCAACATACAATCACCAATTAAATATAAACACAAAAATGTCACAATGCCTCAGAGACAGCAGAGCATCATAGTCCACACA
>NW_006921623.1:1354337-1359460 GCF_000298275.1 Orycteropus afer afer | reverse complement strand
ATTTCCAACCAAGAATTATGTACCCAGCAAAATTGTCCCTCAAATATGATGGTGAAATTAGGACATTTCCAGATAAGCAGAAATTAAGGGAATTTTTTAAAACCAGACTAACCTTACAAGAGATGCTAAAGGGAGTCCTTTGGACAGAGAAGCAACAACCAATAACAACTGATCATTAAAACACATGATGATATAACCCAGAAACCAACCCAGCGATGGAAGTATTCAAAGTAAATAAGCCTATGAGATTGTAAACAGGGAACCAGAGACATCAATTGACTAATGAGGACAACTACAAACCAAAAAGAGGGAAAAAACTGTGCCATTGTAGAACTTCTAGATGGTAGGGAAGTCAAGACAACTATTGAATGGACTATTCTAAACTTGGGAAAAAAACTATAAATCACAGGGTAACCTCAAAGAAAAACGATAAACCTTCACATCAAAAAAGAGGACCAGCATAAAGATTCACAAATACTAAAACAATAGCAATGAAGGAGGTGATAACACGATTCATAAACAAAACAAACTCAGCATAGAAAATTCTATGGAACAAAGAAATTGACACCAGGAAAAATCACATAACAAAAATGACAGCAACAAATTCATATTTGCTGATAATTGCATATCTGGCAAGGGATTTATCTCTAAGATTTATAGCAGAAGAGTGGATAACCAAACTATGGTACATACACATAATGGAATGTTATGTAGCATTAAAAAATGATGTAGAATCTGCAAAACATTGCACAATATGGATGAACTTGGAGAACATTATGCTGAGTGAAATAAGTCAATCACAGAAGGACAAATATAGTATTAGTTCATTGTTGTGGAGGGTCAAGAAAAGGTTTATATATGGAGGGAAACTTTCATTGTTGATTGTGGGGGGGAGGGGAGGGAATACGGCAAAAAAAAAATGCATTGAGCCATGTCACTTTAGTTTTGTGTATTTCACTGTACATAAATTATATTTCAATAAAATGCATTAAAAATGGTGTTGAGAGATTTGTTTTCAATCTCATTAATGCTGTCTTCCTTGGGAACTCTGGAGGTGTAGTACCTAAGGCATTTGACTGCTAACCAGAAAGCTGGTGGTTCAAACCCACCAGCTACTCCCTGGAAGGAAGCCTGGGCAATCTACTTCTGTAGACATACTGCCTCAGAAACCCAAGGATGGGTTGCTATGAGTCAGATTCGACTTGAAGTCAGTGAGTGAGTGAGAATTCTGTCTTCTATTGATTCAATTCTATTCCTTTGTCCTTTCAATGTGTTATTATTTCTGAAATCTTAGTCTAGAAATAGAAATTCAGATCAAATTCAGTTCAAATCTGAATTTCTATTTGCTGTTTTTGAATGGTTTCTAATTTTTCATTCATTTTTGTCAATTTGTCTTGTATTGTTTTCCTGAATCCTTCTAGAGGTTTCTCTGTATTTTCTTTAATGTTGTCAGTGTTTTCCTTGATCTGTTTTTCAAACCATTCAATGTAACTAAATATAATTCTTTTGAGTTCTTTATCAGGTAGTTCCAATGCTATTTCTTCTTCAGGGAGGTTTTCTGGGTCTGTATTTTGTTCCTTTGTTTGTACTACTTTATCTTGCTTCTTTGTGTCAACTGAGATTGTCAGTTATCTCTGAGACATTGTGATGTTGTTGTATTTGTATTGAATTGTTGATTGTATGTTGATGTGATTCACCCAGATTTTGTTTTGTTTTGTTTTGGTATATCCAGGTGATCAGGGCTGGTATGCTATTCTATTTGCCAGTTATGAAGCACTTAGGCACTCACCACCTGTCTCCTGGTGGGTATGATAGAAGATGAGAATGTGTGTTCGTGTAGAACAGATGAGAGTGGGTTGGGTTGGTATTGGCCTCTGTCCATCATTGATCAGTTGGTGCAGAAGAAGGAGGTAGCCCTCATCAATGGGTGGGGCTGCAGCAGGTGCAGATGCGGTTGAGTCATGCAGGCACAGTTGTTGTCTCCCACTGACTAGGACCAGAATAACAAAACAAACAAAGATTCAAAAGAAGAGAAAACCCAAGAAGCATAAATAAACTACAACACCACAAAAATAAAAAACAATAAATGTATAGAAAAAAACAAGAGAAGGACAAACAGAAAAAGAAAAAAGAAAAAAAAAAAAACCAAAAACAAACCAAGATCTGAGGAGTGAGAATAAAGCAAAGAGAGCAAGAGAAAGACAAAGGAAATATAAGAAAATGCAAAAAGAAAAGCAAGGGGTGGGAAAAACAAAAAGAGAAAAAGAAGGAATGAAAGAAAAAAGAGAACAAGGAAAAAGAAAAAAAAGAAGAAGAATAAAGGAAGGGAAATAAAGGAAAAATTAAAAAAGAAAGAAAGAAGGAAAAAATATACAAAAGAGAAAAGTGGTGGGGAGGGCAGGGTGCCTGGGTGGTATTCTTGTTTGCTGAGCAGGCAGCAAAGAGCAGGGCAGCTAGTTTCAGAAGAGTTCCTGTCAGCCCAAAAGGCAGGTGGGGCGTGGTGCCTGGTCCCAGAAAGAGTTACTGCTGTCCCAAACTATGGCTGGACATAGGGATCTAACCTCAGAAAAAAGTTCCTCACGTGTCAAAAGGTGATAGTATCTAGATCACTTGGTTCCAAAAAAAGTTCCTGCCATCTCAAGAGGCAGATGGAAATGGGATGCCTGGTCCCAGAAGAAGTTCCTCCTGTTCCAAAAGTTGGCTGTGTGTAGGGTACCTGGTCCCAGAAAAACTTTCTGCCAGCCTGAAAAGCTATTGGGAGTAGGGTGCCTGGTCCTGGAGCTAGTTCTTGCCTACCCAGAAGACAACTGAGGGCAGGGTGCCTGATCCCAGACAAGTTCCTGCTGGCCCAGAAGACGTCTGGGAACAGGGTGCCTGGACCTGGAATAAGTTCCCACCAGCTCAAGAGGTAGCTGGGAACAAGGCACCTGGTTCCAGAAGGAGTCCCTGCTGGCCCAAAAAGCAGTTGGGGGAAGGATGTCTGGTTGGAGAAAACATTCCTGCAGTCCCAAAAGCCAGCTGGATGCAGGGCCCCTGTCCACAGAAGCTCCCGCTGTCGAAAAAGGTGACTGAGTATAGGATGTGTGGTCCCAGAAAAAGTTCCTGCCTGCCCAAAATGTGGCTGGGGGCAGAGCATGCCATTTGATTTCTTGACTGCTGCTTCCATGTTTATTATGGATCCAACTAAAAGGAAGTCCTTGATAATTTCAATCTTTTCTCCATTTATCATGATGTTGCTTATTGGTCCAGTTGTGAGGATTTTCATTTTCTTTATGTTGAGGTTTATTTATGTACAATCCATACTGAAGATTGTAGTCTTTGATCTTCATTAGTAAGTGCTTCAAGTCCTCTTTACTTTCAGCAAGCAAGCTTGTGTCATCTGCATATTGCATGTTGTTAATGAGTCTTCTTTCAATCCTGCTGCTGGGTTCTTCTTCATGTAGTCCACCTTCTTGGATTTTTTGCTCAGCATACAGATTGAATAAGTATGGTGAAAGAGCCTGACTCACACCTTTTCTGATTGGTTTGAAACTACACAGTATCTCCTTGTTCTGTTTGAATGATTGACTCTTGGTCTATGTACAGGTTTCACGTGAGCACAATTAAATGTTCTAGAATTTGAATTCTTCGCAACATTATCCATAATTTTTTATGATCCACTCAGTTGAATGCCTTTGGCACAGAGACAAACAGGCCAAAGGAACAGAGTAAGAGTGATTAGGCACAGACATAGGCATATGGTAGACGTAGCACAAACAGTTGTTGTTGTTGTTGTTATGTGCCGTCGAGTTGGACCCTACTCATAGCGACCCCTCCTTGGGTTTCCGAGGCGGTATCACTACAGAAGGAGATTGCCCAACCTTCCTTCTGAGGAGTGGCTGGGGGGTTTGAACTGCCAGACTTCCGGTTAGCAGTCAAGTACCTTAGGCACTATGCTACCAGAGCTCCCAGCACAAATAGAGGAAGGTGTATTAAAAATAATTCTGAACTTTAAAGTGAGTGTTTCTTTAAAAAGATAAAAACTAAATAAAAAACCTATACACAAACTATAAGGCACAAAGCAAACAGATTTGATCATATCAACATTAGAGATTTATGTTTAAAAATAACATTATAAACAAAGTTAGCAGAGAGGTGACAGACTGGAAATAGATAGTGTTTAAAGACTAAAGCTAACAAAGGTTTAGTATCCAGCACATACAAAGAACTGCAAATTCATAATAAAAACACAAGAATACAATGGATAAAGGGGCAGAGGATATAAAGAGGGCATTCACAGAAGTGGAAATTTGAATAGCTAATAATTACATAAAGACTTGTTTAATCCCTTTAACACAAAAGAAGAAGGTATCATTTTACTCCTTCAGAATGGCAAAAATTAGAAAATTAGAGATGGTAAAGAGAACTTTCAGTCCCTGCTGGTGGGAAGAAACTTGGAAGACTTTAGGATTAAGTATTTACTACATTCCTAAGTCATTTAAATAGGTATGCAACTCCCAAAGGAAGTATGTGTGAGATGTGCAGTCATGATGCTCAGGACCGGAGCCACCCTTGTGTCTTTCTCCAGGGAGGGGGAAAAATATGGTGCATGTCTTTGATAGAATAGGAGCTCTGGTAGCATAGTGCTTAAGGCACTTGACTGCTAACCAGAAGACTGGCGGTTCAAACCCACCAGCCCCTCCTCGGAAGGAAGGTTGGACCATCTACTTCCATAGTGATACTGCCTTGGAAGGCCAAGGAGGGGTTGTTATGAGTCAGGTCTAACTTGATGGCACATACCAACAACAACAACAACATATGATAGAATACCATAAGGCAGGCAAAAGTAGTGAACTGTATCTGTGTCTAGTAACTTAGGAAGATCTCACAAACAGCACAGAGGGAAGACATACAAGAGACAGAATGGAATTAATAGCACAAAACCTTTTAAGTTAATTTCTAAACACAGACAAGACAATAATATGGTTTTAAAGGGTGCATATATGTCTAAATGGGAGCTCTGGTAACATAGTGCCTAAGGCACTGGACTGTTAACCAGAAGGTTGGCAGTTCAAACCCACCAGCCACTCCTCGGAAGGAAGGTTGGGCAATCTACTTCCATAGTGATACTGCCTTGGAAACCC
>NW_006921623.1:1317342-1352878 GCF_000298275.1 Orycteropus afer afer | reverse complement strand
TTGCATAGTATTCCATGGTGTGTATGTACCATAGTTTGGTTATCCATTCCTCAGTTGATGGACACCTAGGTTGTTTCCATCTTTTAGCTATTGTAAATAGTGCTGTGATGAACATGGGTGTGCATATATCTGTTCTTGTCGTGGCTCTCAAGAACAGAACATTTTGATTCTTCAAGTTTGACACAGGAAACATTTAGTTATAGCTGTATTAAAAAAAAAAGAAGGAAGGAAGACAGACAGAAAAAGACACCCTCTGGATCACTGCAGAACATGGTTTGATACAATGTTGAGACCAAGAAGATGGAGCAGGACTGGGCAGTGTTACATTCTTTTGTGCATGGGGTCCCCATGTGTTGGAGCAGACTAGATGTGCAACTGACAATAATATTAAATGTCAAATTGTAGTGGGACTGTTTTTTATTACCCAGAAATGTTTGCTATAGGGATTCTTGCCTCTTACTTTGACCCTAAGGTTGGGGTTAGGGGAGGGGGTGAAGAGTCTGCCTTGCACGTTACTCGGCTAAGGGTTTAATAACTGCTTTAAAGGCTACATCAAGTGTTTTCATGTCAAAATGGTTTCATCAAGATGTCACTTACTCTCCCAGAGATCAGTTAAAGTGCCCTATTCAGTAAATCCTCTGGGCTGTGGAAGGACTAATCTTACCTTCTGTGATGAGCATTTACCCTGTGAATCTCTCTGTTCCTGAAAGAGTCATTTTTCAATGGGAATGCCAGTCTTTCCTAGAGGACCATATTTGGGGCCAAGGCTCCTGCATTGGGGTGCCAGTCTGTGGGATCCAGGCCTCATTAGCTTGGAAGTCTCTTGACTTCTCCTTTGAGGTATTGCTTTCTCTCTCTTTAATTCTAAAAGCAAATTATAAAAGACAAGTTAAATAAATAAGACCAGGGAAAAAAAATAACACTAAAGGATTACTTAATAAAACAGTAGAGATCAAAGCAGTAAAGACAGACAGCTCTAGTAAAAAGACAAAAAGTTCAATTGGGTGGGACCATAAAAAGCCAAGTGAGGTCTTTTGTCTAAATTAAAAATAACTAAAGTGATAAAATGGGGAACTGGAGGTTCCAGAGGCTCATGGCGGGCTTCTGTTCAGCAGCTGCTGGAAAGAGCCAGGGGCAGGGAGCCCTCTTGCTCTGTCCCTTAGGCTCTGGTCCCTGGGCCAGGCTCCCAGATGCCCCCTGATGGGACAGACCTGACAAAAGACCTTGCTCAACTGAAGGCACTGAGGTCAGTGCCCAGGCTCTCTCGGGCCCTGCTTTTTCTGTCTACCCCAAGTCTGCCCAGCTAATTTCTGCACCCTTCCCTTCTACCTTCCTCCTCATGTGCCTACACACCCAGGAGGGTGAAGAAGTGTCACAACCTATGGACATGTTCCTGTCCCTACTAGGCATGGGATCTGAGCTTTCCTGAGTCTCAATTTCCTCATTTCTCAAAAAGAAGAATCATAACCTTTGGCCTACTGGCCTTACAGAATTGCTGTATCCAAGTCCTTTGGAACCCTAGAGCGCCTTGAACATCTGAAGGAGTTTGACTATTGACAGCTCAGCGCAAGACTCCTCCCCCATGACATCTGCCCTGTAAGTACACAAGCCTCCATCATTTTCCTAGCCCTGCTCAACCCAGAGTTTGGGGGCTCTTAAAGAGTACATTGGTCTATCCTTTAACTCAATGCTGTTAATACTCGAGATATCTCCTCTTCCAGGCCCAGAAAAATGTGACATTAACTCAGCTACTGTTGAGTCAATTCCAATTCACGTGTGTCAGAGTAGAACTGTGGTGCGTAGGGTTTTCAATGGCTGATTTTTTTGGAAGCAGATCTCTAGGCCTTTCTTCTGAGGTGCCTCTGGGTGGATGTGAACTTTCAACCTTTCAGTTAGCATCCACACACATTAACTGCTTGTACCACTCAGGGACTCCATGGAGCTATTAAGTCAGTGCTTAGTAGATATTGATTGATTGATTGATCGAATTTTCTTGTATTCTTGCCTCCACAACCAGATTGTGATCTCTTTACAAGATAAGCCTCTTCTCTTTCCCTTCCTCCCTTCCATTATTTCTGTCATTCAAGCATCTATGTCCCAAGCATTGCTCTAGGCACTGGAAGTATGAGGCAGACACAGTCTTGTCTTCATAAAGCTTACATTCTGGGTAGTGGTGGAGGGAGGACAGTTGAAAACCAAGATAACAAACAAGTAGGCAAAGCAAGTACAAATTTTGAGAAGTACAATGGACGCACCAAAAACGTCTGAGCTGGGGACTGCTTGGGGAAGGGGCTCTTTTTTATGTAGGGCAGCCAGGGCAGGCCTCTCTCTGGGGAGGTGATATTAAAGGGAAATCTGAAGGGTAGGGAAGAACTGACTGGTGGAAAAGAGAATGGGGAAGAGTGTTCCAGGCGGAATCTGAAACAGTATCTGCAATGGCCCCCGCAGGCAGAAAGTAGTTCAATGGTTTCAAAGTACTGAAAGGAGGCACTGTGACCAGAGCAAAGCTGAGGGAGGGTGGGAGAGATGGGAGGTGATGTTTGAGAAGGAATCAGGAGCCAAATTGCACAGGGTGGGATTTCTGTAAGTGAAGAAAGGAAGGTGGGTTTTCTTTTCAGAGCAACAGGAAGCCACTGAGGTCTTTCAAGCTTGGGAGTGATGTGATCTATTTTATGCTTTTAAAAAGATCTCTACAGGATGGCAAACCCAGGGAGGAAATGTGAAGAGTGCTGTTACACTGAGGGGACTGCAACTAATGTCATGAAACAAAATGTGTATAAATTGTTGAATGGAAAACTAATTTGCTCTATAAGCTTTCATCCAAATCACAATTAAAAAAAAGAAAATCACTGTGGGATTTGAAGAAGATATTAAACAACATTAAGAGGAAGGAATTAGCCAGTCAGAATGTGGGACACTCTAACGGACAAATTATAGAATAAGTTACTGCATGAAGAAAGGGGGCCACTGTTAAAGACTAGGAAGTCCCTGCATGGTGCAAAAGTTTAATGCATTCAGCTGCTAATTGAAAGATTAGAAGTTCGAGTCTACCTAGAGGCATCTTGTAAGAAAGGCAATCTGCTTTCCAAAAACTAGCCACTGAAAACCCAGTGGAGCACAGTTTTACTCTGACACACATTGAGTTGCCATGAGTTGAAGTCAACCCAAGGACAACTGATTTTGGTTAAAGACTAAAGAGATCCAGGAGATATCAATCAAATGGAATGGGTAGGCCTTGTTTAGATTCTGATTTGAACAAACCAACTGTAAAAAGTCATATTTGAGGCAACTGGGGAAATCTGAACACAGACTGAGTATTAGGTAATATTCAATAATTGCTAATTTTGTTAGTTGTGTTAACAGTATTGTAATTAGGTTAAAGGAAAAGAAGTCTTTATCTGTTAGAAATACCGATTGAAGTATTTACAAGTGAAGTGAAATGATGTCTGAGATTTCAGATACTTGAGGAAAAAAAGTGTATGTGGGAAGAACAGAGGAAACCAGATTAGCAAAATGTTAATAATTTTTGAAGCCAGATCATGGGTATATGGATCCTAAAATTTTCCATAATAAAAGTTAAAACAAAAACAAAAACCCAGTTTCCTACTCTGCTGTGAAGTATGGTACATGGGACCCACCATGCTCAGCACAAGGCTGTCCCCAGTGGGTGGGATTTTGATGGCCATAGGGTGTTGGCCTCTAAGATGGCATGTCTGGAGGTACTTCATAGGGTACATGGTGGAGGAAATGGCAGGGAAACATTTCTGTGGACACTGCTCATGGGTGTGGGCCCAGCTTGCCCTCAGAGGAAGGGATTGGCTACGAGCTGTGGAGTTAGACAGACCTGTATCAATTCCCAAGTTGGCTAGTGGCTTTCTGTTACCTTGAGAATAGTTGCAGTATTTCCTGTAGGGTTGTCACAAGTATTATATAAAATAATGAATAGAGAGCCGTGGCAGGCAACGGCAAGTGCTCAATTTCTGGTGGCCATTGAAGGTATGGTGCAGGCTGGGCTGAGGGCACAGGATGACTGGATTCTGGAACCCTCTCTTTGGGAATTGTTTCCAGTACCTAGTAAGCTGAGGACAGTCACATGTATTTAAGTGCACGAGCTGTCATCCAGTGGACAAACCCTGAGCATGAGTTGATGTGCATGCACACACACACACACACATGCACACACACGTGTCTTTCTTCAGGGGCCTCTTTGTGGCATAGCCTGATTTGGCATGGTGTTGAATTCCAGGAAGGGCTGGTTATAGTCCTCCTCAGAAGACCTAGAATGAAGGTGAAGGGGGGTGATGCTCAGAGGAGAGCCTGGGCTGTGTGGCCAATGAAGGAGCCTAGGCATCTGTTGGGTACAAATGGGAGGACACAACTAGAAGAGATAGTAGTGCCAACGGGTGAGAAAAGGGCTGAGGAGGCACTATAGTAAGAATGAGGGATGGGGAGGCAGGCTGGGTTCTGGGAACCCTGCAGGAGAAAAAGGGGGAAGGCTTGGCTGGAAGACAGAACAATAAGGAAGTCTTGCCCAAACTACAAGCAGGATGAAATCAGCTGAGCTTCCCGGGGATCTGCTAATAGTCCTAGAATTGCTAGCTTTGAGCCCCCAAGGGCTGGATGACCTTTGATACAAGCTCCTTGTTGCCCTCTCAGCTCCTGCCCATCTACATCCAGCACTCAAGCCTCCTATATGGTCAGGCCTCCTGAGACCCCTCTCTCTCCTGGTTTTTGATCTGAGAGCCACGCCACCTCAACATCCAAGGAGGGAACCCTTGGATCAGGATAGATAGGCCCTTCCAATGTGTGTGGAGGCTTAGTCCCTGCCTGCTCCTGTGCCAATTCTCATAGCCAAAAAATAACAGAATCCTATGCTAGAGAGAGATGGAAGCTTGGAGAATGAAAGAGGGAGAGGTAAGTAGTTTCTGGAGCCCTGGTCTGAGGAGAGGGGTGGGTGTGCAGAGAGGAGCTTGGACTTCCCCAGCTCCCAGGAAAAGAAGCCAAGGAGAGAGAGGATGAATGTCCCTCTCTTCACTCCTTCTGCAGACACAGGGACAACAGACTACTAATTCAATTCTGTCTTCATCATTGGGAAGGAGCTTTTAATCAAATTCTAAGTGAGTGGCATGAGAGAAGAGACCAATTCAGTCTGCATTTACTCTATTCCAGGGAACAATTTGGGGATCTGCTAATCCTGCCCACATCACATTAACACCAATAAAGCACCCCGACAGCTCCCACTCTCTGAATGTCAATGTTTATTAACTCCTGGAGCCCAGTGCTGACTTGCTGTGGCCTCCCTCCCAATGCAGACCTGGCAAGAGGAACAGGCAGAGAAGCCCTTTGGAGGAGAGTGACCTGTGGCTCACAGTGCTGCCTGCCCTTGGGTCTGCCTTGGCACTGGGGGTCAGTGCTGGGCATGGGGCTTCAGAGCTAGCAAGTCTCAGGAGTATCGCCCTAGCAGAAACTTGAGGAGATCTCTTGCTTCTCCTGATCCAGAGGAGTTGATCCCCTCTCCCCATCTTAGGGAAAAACTGCTTCCTGTCTAACATCCTCTGTCCCTAGTTACACACCCAGTCTGAGAAGGAATCTTGGTAAAGTCTGCAGGAGAGTGTCTGCAGGTGCCTCAGCATCCCCAGGTGCACCGGAGTTGGGGATTGAGGCCCCTTTGAGACAGACCAGAAGACTGGATACAAGGAAGTTGAGGAACCTGTGGACTCCAACTCTGAGCCAGGAAGTCAGATAAACTTTTATTCCCCCATCAACTGCCAGCTCCCAGATTCCCTCAGGGTGCATACTGAGAGCCTTCAGGGCTAAGGAGCAGCTTCTGGAGAACCTTCTTCTAAGTTCCAGGCTGACCTGAAGCAGCCAAGACCTTGTCCGGAGATGTCTGAGAAACTGCCTTCCATCTCTTGGGACTTTCCTCCCCAAAGGAGTTGATGTGAAAGCCCCAAAGACAGTAGTGATGGTAGTCCAGAGCACACCTCTGCTTCACTTTAAGGTCCTTTTTCATTTGGGGGGAGGGTTGAGGAACTGAAGCACATTTGGCAATACTTCCCTTTTTGTTTTAAATTACAACCAGTTAAATTAATTAACTCTCTCATCAGAATCTTTGGGTAAATTCACATTCCAGGAAGCTGGCAAATTTTTTAACCAGTGAAATTGTTTCCTCATCCGTAGAATGGAAAGAAATCAAAGTACTGAGTGCATTGGGCCCCTGGAAGGATTACAGAAGACTTCATGTAAAACAATTAGTCCAGTGCTTAGCATATACACAATACTCTAAAAAAAAGCCATTAGCATTGCTGTTGGACCCTTCCAGAGTGATAGACTACCAGAGTGTGTGGTTTCACCATCCTTAATGAGAAATATCTTGGCTACCTCTGAGCTTATATTAAACAACAATAACAAAAACTCACTGCCATCGACTTGATTCTGATTCATAGCGACCCCTTTTGAGTTTCCCAGGTGGTAAATCTTTACAGAAGTAGATTGCCCAGTCTTCCTTCCGTGGAGTGGCTGGTGAGTTTGAACCGCCAACCTTCTAATTAGCAGAAAAATGACTTAGGCACTATACCATCAGAGCTCCTGTCAGTCCAGTAAGCCTGGTCTATTTTTATGATTTTGAGTTGCACTCTACATTTTCCTCTCACTCTATCTAGGATCTCCCATACTGATCCCTTTCTGAGTGGTTGACAGTGGTAGCCGGGCACCATCTACTTCTGGTCTCAAGGTCATGTAGCCTGAGGTTCTCTTGGTCCACTAATCCCTTGGACTAATTGTTTCCATGCATCTTTGGTTTTCTTCATTTTTCTTTGTTCTGGACAAGGAAAGACAAATTGCTCCATCTTAGATGGCCACTTGTAAGCTTTTAACCCTAGTCATCAGTCACTGAAGTAGGATGTAGAACAATGTTTTTGCGTAATATATTTGCCAATTGAGATTGATGCCCCCTATGACAATGGTCTTGAGCCTGCAGGCTCAGTGATTTACTCCCTTAAGGTGTTTGGTTGTGGCTAAGAAGTTATTATAACTTTGTCCCCTGTTAACTCTATTATATCTATGAACATTCTTAGAGCACACACAAATGTGTATGTAGAAATATCATCTGCCAAACTTGTATATCATCATGGATATATTCCCTTTGCCTAGCCGCACCTGATCATTTAGCTTGTCTACCTCTGTATCCACCTGCAGATTAATGTTTGTTACTACTGATAACGCAGTATGACATATGTAAAAGTATTTGCTTTGGTTTCTGTACCTCATGTACACCTCTCTGTGTCTTCCTTTTCCTAAGTGTTATTGTGCTGGTCGCTGGCTTTTGGTATATTGCCTTTCCCTTCACCCAAATCAATACTTGTCTCTTACCTATCTAGCAATTTTTCTTCTTCTCCCCTTCTATCCTTGGTGATCAACACAGAAAATTTCCTTCCATAAGTAAACTTTTCCTTGACTTTTTACCATAGCAGACTCATACAGTATTTGTCCTTCTAGGATTGACTTATTTCAATCAGCATAATGCCCTCCAGGTTCATCCACATCATGAAGTGTTATGCGGATTCTTCATTACTGTTTAGTGTTGCATGGTATTCCATTGTACATACCATAGTTTTGTTATCCATTCCTCCATTGATGGATACTAAGATTGTTTCCATCTCTTTGCTATTGTCAATAATGCTGTAATGAACATGGGTGTGCATATACCTATTTGTGTCCTAGTTCTTACTTCTTTAGGATATATACCTAGTAGTGAGATTGCTGGATCAGATGGTATTTCTATTTTTAACTTTTTAAGGAAGCGCCATACCATTGACACAAATGGTTGTATCATTTTAAGGTCCCACCATCAGTGTATGAGAGTCTCAATCTCTCCACATCCTCACCAGCATTTGTTATTTTCTGTCTTGTTGAACTTTGCTGTTATTGCTGGAGTGAGATGGTATCTCATTATTGTTTTGATTTCCATCTCTCTAATGGCTAATGATCTTGTGCATTTCTTCATATGTTTGTTGGCTGCCTGGATATCTTCTTTGGTGAAGTGCCTGTTCATGCCTTCTGCTCCTTTTTTTGGGAGTGTTATTGTGTTGGTCACTCGCTTTTGGTATATTGCCTTTCCCTTCACCCAAATCAATACTTGTCTCATACTTATCTAGCAATTTTCCCTCTTCTCTCCGCCCATCCTTGGTAACCAACAAACAAAGTTTCCTTCCATAAGTAAACCTTTCCTTGACTTTTTGCAATAGTGGACTTATACAATATTTATTCTTCTGTGATTGACTTATTTCACTCAGTATAATGTCCTCCAAGTTCATCCACATTGTGTGTTGTTTCACAGATTCTATGTTATTATTTTTCTGATTATTGGAGATGTTGGGTTATGGTATTGATTTGGCTCTTTCTTCTTTATTGATGTGTATATTAATTGCTATAAATTCCCTCAGATCACTGCTTTTGCTGTGTCCCAAGGATTTTTGGTATGTTGTGATTCTCATTTGATTCAAGGACATTTTTAATTTTACTTTTGATTTCTTTTATTACCCAATCATTTTTAAGGAGGATGTTAGTCAGTTTGTTTGCTCTTTTTCCATTCATCTCCCTATTATTGATTTCTAATTTTAAAGCACTGTAATTTGAGAAGATGCTTTGCAGTATTTCAATGTTTTAAAATTTGTTGAGGCTTGCTTTGTGGCCTAACATATGGTCTATTCTGGAGAATGTTCGATGTGTGCTGGAAAAGAATGTATACTGTGTTGTTGGTGCTCTGTACATGTCTATACATTCAAGTTGGTTGATTGCATTAATTCTTCTGTGTCTTTGTTGCATTTTTTTCTAGTTGTTCTATATTTCATTGAAAGTGATGTATTAGAGTCTCCTACTATTACTGTCCTGGAGGAAGTGCAGCTGGAAAGTGCCTTGGAAGCAAGAATGGCCAGACTTTGTCTCAACTACTTTGGTCATGTTGTCAGAAGAGACCATTCCCTGGAGAAGGATGTCATGCTTGGTAAGGTGGAGGGTCGATGAAAGAGGGGAAGGCCCTCAACGAGATGGATTAACATAGTGACTGCAGCAATGAGCTCAAGTATAGCAAGGATCATGGAGCTGGTGCAGAACTGGGCGGTATTTCATTCTGCTGTGCATAGGGTCACTATGAGTTGGGGAGACAACTCAACAGCACCTAAAACAACAACTATTACCGTGGAGTCATCTATTTGTCTTTTAAATTCTGCTAAAATCTGATTTGTGTATTTGTGTCTCTTTCATTGGGTGCGTAAATATTTGTTATGATTATGTCCTCTTGTTCAATTGATCCTTTTTTTTTTTTGTGATTTGGGTGAAAGTTTACAGAGCAAATTCATTTTCCATACATCAGTTCATACACATTTTGTTTCATGACATAGATTGCTATTCTCTACAATGTAACAGCTCTCTTCCCACTTCTTCCCTGAAGTTACCTCTTCCCTGTGTCCTTCCCTCCTCTGCAGTCCTGCCCACACCCCTGAGCTATCTGTCTCCCTGTGAAAACACTGCCCTTCTGTTCTCCCATGATTGATTGCTCCAATGAGAATATCGTTCACCCCATATGCCTTTCTATTTGGCTGGAAACCACAAGAGTGAGTTCAGTTCCAGACCTGAAGGGTGACTAGGGTTCATAGTCTCAGGGGTCTCACCAGACTCTATCAGACCAGCAAACATGGTCTTTTTTTTTAAATGATTTTTAGTTTTGTTCCACATTGTTCTTCCACTCTATCCAGGATTCTTGCACCAATCCCCCTCCAAGCTGTTGACAGTGGTAGCCAGACACCATCTAGTTCTTCTGGTCTCATGGTTATATAGGCTGAGGATTGCATGGTCTACTAGTCCCTGGGACCAATTGCTTGCGTGTGTCTTTCATTTTCTTCATTCTTCTTTGCTCTGGACAAGGAGAGACCCAACGTTGCATTAGATGGTTGCTTGCAATCTTTTAAGATCCTAGTCGCTACTCACCTTTCAATCATTATATAATGTCCTTTCTTGTCTCTTATGGTGCTTTTTGTCTTAAAGTCTATTTTGTCAGAAGTTAAAATTGCCAGTCCTGCTCTTTTTTTGATTGCCATTTTCTTGATATATGTGTGTATATATATATATATATATATATATATCCCCAGTCTTTGGTTTTTAGTTGTTTTTGTCTTTGTGTCTAAGATGAGTGTCTCATAGACAGCATTGTCTATGAGATTGATGGGTCATGTTTTCTTATCTGTTCTGCAACTCTCTGTCTCTTGATTGGTGCATTTAATCCATTTACATTCAATGTAATTATCAACAAGTATGAATTTAATACTATCATTTGGTTATGTGTTTTTTCATCATGTTGCTGATTTTTTTTGTACCACATAATTTTCTGTGCTGAGCTCATTTTGTTTATAAATTTTATCATTTCCTTCGTTGCTATTGTTTTAGCATTTGCTAAATATTTGTGCCTCTTTTTTAAATTTAATGAGAAGATTTGTTAATTTTCTTCAAGGTTATCCTGTAATTTATAATTTTCTTCCCAAGTTTAGAACAGTCTGTTCTACCTTGCAATTGTTTTGACTTCCTCTCCATTTGGAAGTTCTTACTTACATTATTTATTCCCTCTTTTTGGTTTGTAGTTGTCCTCATTCACCAACTTATGTCTCTGGTTCCTTTATGGTCTTGTGAGTTTATTTCACTTTGGATACTTCTATAACTGTGTTGGTTTCTGGGTGATGTAGTCATGTGTGTTAATCATCGGTTGTTGTCTGCTGTTGTAGGTTCTCTGTCCGATGCCTTTGGGTCCCTAATGGCACAGGAGAGGAGTGACCAGACTCTTTGTTTTTGAGAATTTAGAGACAAGCAGTGCTCACCTCTTGGAGTTATTGAACATTAGGGGAGAAGGTGGTTCTGAATTTTGGAGGCTAAGGGGACTGAGTTAGCCAGGATCCAGTACTCCTGGGGTCAGCTGCATCTGTGGTGTGAACAGATTACAGCATCAGGTCTTTGGGCTCGAGCCTAGTGTGTCTGCAGGGTTTTTCTGATCAGAGCATTATTTGAGGGAATTGCCCTTTTCTGAAAGGGTCCTACACCAGTGTGCTGGGCCTAGGCCAGCCCCTCTGCCTTGAGACTCTGGCCTGAGCTTCATGGGCAGCTTGATTCATGAGGAGTTTTTTCCTTGACTCATTAGGATCTCTTTCCTCCTACCAAGCTTGGCATTAGAGGTGGGTAGCTGTTCTGGATATCACTGCTGCTGGCACCTATGACACTCCTTTGTCCCTGTCACCCCACTGAATTGGATAGAGTTAGCTTTGAGGCTGAAAGTGGTAGAACTCTGGATGCCTCCAAGGAAAGACTCAACTGGGGAGAGGCCTGAGTATTTACTCCTTGAAGACAGTGGGGCTCTTCACATTCTCACCCACACACACACAGAGTGGGGGCCTCTCTGCCTATAGGATCATCCTTTACATTTGAATGACTGCTGTCCCATGAAAAATCTCCACTTCTGAGTCAGTATGATTATTCCAGCAACACCACCTTACTCAAAATGTCTCCTAAACCCCCTTTGGGCACTGCTATCAGAGTCAATTTATAGAAAACAGATTCCTTGCTTTACAATCACTCATATTGTTGACCCAAAACAGTATCCCACAGCCCAATCATTCCTCATGTGGCAGACTGGGCTCAGAATGACTGCCATTTAGAAAGAAAATCAAATTTGGTGAATCAGTGGCATGCCTTTGTGGAATCCACAAAGACAGCAGACACTTGTTATTTGAGGATGGGTTTAACTTTTGGAAATGATTTTGGGGCACTCTAAGTCAAGTCTGGGGAATCAAGCAACAGTAAGCACTTTAGAGTGAAAAGTAAACGGATTACTTCTGAGGGGCTGTGTCAGATTGCCCACTTATATTCCTAGTCCTCAGCACACCGTTTTGCTAGCTACAGTGTCCTGTGTTTCCCACAGCAGGCATAGCCACACTGTACCTCACCTCTCATGCTATCTGCCCAGGGTTTCTCTACCATCAGAGACTGGGAGGACTGTGGAAGCCTGTTTAGCCATTGTGAAGCAAGGAAAAACCTAGAAGTGCCAGAAACTTAACACCTCCTGGGTGCTGATCTGTTGGGATTGGAGCCAGTAGATCAATACCCACCTTTTCCTTGTCTCAGATGCATTTTGTTTGGTTCTCCAGAGGTTCCCAGCAGAACTGAGTGGTAACAAGTTCAGTTAAGAAGATTTGGAGTGGCCTTTCTTCCTTGTTCCACCCTTCCCAGTCTCTCACCCCTCAACTGCTCCCTTCTGGGATCTCTTCCCCAAATAAATTACCTACATGAAATGTTCTGCATTTTGGAGACCCCAGGCTCATATCACTGCCCTGTTGGATTTCTTGTGAGGCTTATGAATGAAGATGAGGAACATTTTGACAAAGTTTGAGGACTGATTCATGGAGTTTGCTGAGATATTGAGTCACAGGAGTTCAGTGTCCCCAGACATTCTCATCTTATGAGCCATTTCTTTTGCTCTCTCTCTCCTTCTTCTTTCTTAAAACAACTTGAGATATAATTCACACGCCATGCAAGTCACCCTCTTAAAGTGTACAATTCAATAGTTCTTAGTATTTTCACAGAATTGTGCACAATTTTAGTACCTTTTTATCATTCCAAAAAGAAACCCTATACTCATTAGCAGTCACTCCCCATTTTCCCCCAACACTCCCACTAACCCTAAGCAACCACTAATCTACTTTCTATTAATATAGGGTTTGTCTATTCTGGACATTCATATAAATATGATCATGCAACATACGGCCTTCTGTGATTGGCTTCTTTTTTTTTTTTTTTTTTTTCTTAGAATTAATTATTCAGGAGCTCTGGTGGTACAGTGCCTAAGGCATTTGACTGCTAACCAGAAGGCTGGTGGTTCAAACCCACCAGCCACTTCTCGGAAGGATGGTTGGGCAATCTACTTCCGTAGTGATACCGCCTCAGAACCCAAGGAGGTGTTTCTATGAGTTGGATCCAACTTGACGGCAGTCTGTTTGGTTTGGTTTTTGGAATTATATATTCAAGGCTCATTTATGTTGTACAGTATATCATTACTTCATTTCTTTTTTATGGCTGAGTAATATTCCATTGTATGGATAGATCACAATATGTTATCTGTTGATGGACATTTAGATTGTTTATGCTTTTTGTTTATTATGTTGAATGTTTATTTATTATATGTTATATTGTTTGTTTGAAGGCAAACAAACAATATGTTATATGTTTGTTTATTATTATATATTATATAATTATATAATATTATTATTGTATTATAAATTATGCTATAATGTTTATTATGAAGAATGTTGCTATGAACATTGAGTGCAAGCAAGCTTTTGTGTCGACATATATATTCATTTATCTTGAGTATATACCTGAGAGTAGAATTGCTGGGCCAGTTGTGTCATTTTTTAATTTTATTCTTAGATAGACTATATATTCCCATGCTATTTCACAATTTAACAGGTACAAATAGAAATATACAACAATATTTTCTAGCCTCCTAGTTTTCTTCCTTAAAGGCAACCAATATCTCCTACTTTAAATGTGTTTTTTATGGAGACATTCTGGCATATACAATTATGAATGTGTGTTATCCTTTACACAAGTAATGATATTACAATATACACTGTTTAGCACCTTACTTTATTCATTTAACAATAAATCTTACAAAAAGAGCTTTTCATCTCTTTTTTTGTAACTGTGTTGTATTCCACTGGATGAAGGTACCATAATTTATTTAACCGGTCCCCTATTAACAGGCATTAGGTTATTTCCAATCTTTTGTTATTACAAACAATACAACAATGAAAAACCATTGAACTGAAATGAAAAATATTTCCCCCATATGTGAGTTCACCCATAGGATACATTTCTAGAATTGCATTATCAAAAGTTATGTGACTATCATGGATTGAATTGTGTCCCCCCAAAATATGTGTCAACTTGGCTAGGGCATGATTCTCAGTGATTTAGCAGTTATGTAACAATGTAATGTGGCAATCATGTAATGATCCCCCACGATGTCATCTGATGTGACAAATTGATGAGTTGTAAGAGGATTAGGGTGGGGTGCAACACTCTTAATCCTGACATAGCCCTGATTTAATCTAAGAAGAACCTCCCTGGGCTTTGGCCTGCATCACCTTTTTCTTACAAGAGATAAAAGGAGAAATGATCAGAGAGAGGGAGACCTACTACCACCAAGAAAGAAGAGCCAGGAGTGGAATGGGTCCTTTGGACCCAGGGGCCCTGCGCCAGGATCCTCCTGGGACCAAGAAACACAATGAGAGAGAAATCCCTTTCCTAGACCCGATACTCTGAATTTGGACTTGTGGCCTCCTAAACAGAATACATTTCTGTTTGTTAAAACCATCCACATGTAGTATTTCTAATATAGCAACACTAAATAACTAAGACAGTGATAGAGACCAAAGATAATTAGGGGTTGCCAGGGGAGGGTGGGAGGGAGGGGAAAGTAAGACTCAATGCATAAGGGACACTGAGCTTCTGTTAAGGAAAAATCTGGGAACTGATAAAGGTGATGGTTGAACAACATACTGAACATAATTAATGCCACTGGACTGCACATGTGAAGAATGTTTAAGTGGCAGATATTTTGTTACATATACATTGACCACAATAAAAGAAAAAGCATGCAAGTTTTAAATCTTGATGCATAATGCCAAGTTGTCTTCATAGGGGCTGAGTCGGGTCCGACTCGACGGCATATAACAACAATAACATACTAATTATAGTCCATTAGTAATGTATGCATGTGCCTGTAAAGAAACCAATTTGATGGAAGAAAAATGCTCTCTGAGTGTAATTTTTAATTTATAATTTTCTTATTATGAGTGAGTTAAAGCATCTTTACACTCCTTTTCTGTAAAATGCCTGCTCATATCCTTTGCTTGGAGTCCCTGGATGGTGCATGGTTAACCTGCTTGGCTGCTAACTGAATGGTTGACAGTTCAAGTTCTACCCAAAGACACCTCAAAGGGCCTGGTAATCCACTTGTAAAAAAATCAGCCATTGAAAACCCCATGGAGGAGCACAGTTCCACTCTGACAGACATGGATATGCCATGAGTCAGAATTGACTTGATGGCAACTGGTAACTGATACCCTTTGCTTATTTTTCTATTGGATGTGGACATTTTCTTGGTGGTTTTTGGTGCTTTTTACTTATCAGAGAAATTAGTCCTTTGTCCATAATATGACTGCTAAGACATTTTCCACCAGTTAAGCCTGTGCTTTTGTGTATTACTGTTCATTAATATCCAGTTTCCCTCACTGAGAAGGTATCATTGTTCCGGCCCTGTTGAAATCTGCTTGCTTTGGCCAATTAAATGTGAGTAGAAGCCTGTGTGTCACTTCTGGGCTAAAGCTTGAAGAGCCAGACTTCACACATTCCCTTCCCTTCAGCTACCACAACTGGCATCAGCAGATGATGGCTGTACCTTCAATGTGGGTGCCAAAGTGAAGATGACAATACTGACAACCTCAACACAAAACCCTCAGCCAACCTGTAAGAGAGCATGTAGTAGGAGCAAGAAATGATCCTTTGTTGCTTTATACCACTAAGATTTGAGGATGGTTTCTTGATGCAGCATTGTCTATCCTGACTGACATGGATGATTACTGTCACAAAGATATTTTTTTTATTTTGATGGGTCAAAATGATCAATTCTTTATTTCATTTTGTATCAGAAGATCTCTCCTAATTCTGGATGATGACTTTTTAAAAGTTCTCCTGTGGTTTGTTGAAAATCCATTATTTCCCTCCTGATTTGAAATGCCACCAGGTGCCATTACTTTGATTGCTGTTGTTACATAGCTAAAGAAGCAGAGCCTGGGGCAGTGGCTTCTCCCTGCTGGGCCCAGTCACCATAACCACAATGTCAGAGATTCATTTGGCTGTTCCTGACAGAGACTTGATTGGAAACACTTACTTTAATTAGGAGCTTATTCTTCTTAGAAGTCCAGAGTTGGGCATTCCAGGGATGGTAGGGCAGTTCCAGGGTCTTCAGAGACTCGGGGTTCTTATGTATTTCTGCTTTACCCTCCTTAACATGTGGCTTTCTTGGACTTAATGGGCCAGAATGTCTGCCAGAGATTCAGCCATCAAGTCTGAGTACAAAGCAGAAGTTGAAAGAAGGGGATGGGGCAAAAGAGGCTGCACCAATTATTCATCTTCCTTTTAAGGAGCTTAGTTGAAAGTCTCGCCCCAAAACTTCTAATTATAAGTCATCACCCAGAATTTAGTTCCATATACTTGATTCAAAGGGCAAGAAATGTAGTGTTTTATTGTGTGCATTTGCTGGGCAGTTTGAGGTGTTGGTGTGATTGAACAGTGCTGTGTGGGCTGCTGATGAGGCAGGTGATAGAGGGGTTTCCTGTGAGACAGACGTCAGGGTTTTGGGGCAGGGCTTGATCCTGAAAAGGAGCTCAGGTGGTGGTGAATTCCAACTGAAGACACCACAGCCCTGACAATGCCTCCTTGCTTTTTGCAACTCCCAAAGTGGCTGCACCTATGTGTGAGAGAGAACACCCTCCCCCAGGAGTCAGAGGCTCTGGTGGTCTTCAGCCAATCTGGTTCTGACTAGCGTGGTTTGGCCGCAACTTCATGTCTTCTGAACCTATTTCTTTCTGTATAAACTTGGGTCACAGTAACAACTTCCCTGTGATAACAGAAAGAAATCATGTGTAGGAAGGCTCTTGTGGGGCTGCAGCTGTTGATCTTGGGACAAGAAGAGAAGATTGCTGGAGCGAATGCTGCCACCAGCTCTCTCAGCAGACCCTGGAGAAGGCGTAGACTGGAGCAGTCAGGGAACCACCTAGAGAAAAAACCATGTGGCCCTCACCCACTTACCTGCTCCCACACTTCCTACTGCTTCCTGAGCCTCCTTCTGAACTTGTCAACATCTCCACAAAATCAAAGTCACTCTCGAATCCAGCACCTCTCCAGTTTTCTTACCTCAACTTTGTGCCTAGTTTGTTCTCTTCAGGCAAAGGCCCCTCACTAAATGCACTGGTCCCTTTAATGCTTTCATTTCCCTCTTTCTACTCCCCTCCTGCCCCTTTCTTCTCCTTTTCCCTATCATCATCACCTTGGGCCCTGACCCAAGTTACCTCAGCACCTGGTATTTAGTCAGTGCCTGCGATTGGTCAGGAAAGTCTAGACTTAAGCTGTGGTAACAAATGATCTCTAATCTAAGTGGTTTAATGTGCACATATATTTTTTATTCACACAAAATCTGCTTAACTCTTTAGGACAGCTGTCCTCAGTGGTCCTGCTAGCTTAGATATGATGAAGGCACCATTTTAACACATCACCACACTTCCCACAGAAAGTGAAGAGAGATTGTGAAGCATTTTTGTGCTTCAGCCTGGAAGTAATGCTCACATCCCATTGGCCAGAACAAGGCACATGACTAACTGCAGAAGGCTAGGAAACGTAGGAGCACACAAACAAAACATCTGCAGCCAAGACTCAATAGGCCCCTGCTGCCAGTTCACTTGCATGTGAAAGTTGGGTAATGGAAAAGGAAGACAGAAGAAGAATTGATGCATTCAAACTGTTGTGTTGGCAAAGAATATTGAATACACTGTGGACTGCCAACAGAACGAATAAATCAGTCTTCGAAGAGATACAACCAGAAGGAAGGTTCCTTAGACATGAGGATGGTGAGACTTCAACTCACCTTCTGTGGAGACATCATCAGGAGAGACTAATTGCTAGAAAAGGAAATCATGTTTGGTAAAGTAGAGGGCCAACAAAAATGAGGGTGATCCTCAACAAAATGGTCTGACACAATACCTGTAACAATGGGCTCAAACATACTATCGATCAAAAGATGGCACAAAACTGGACAATGTATTTTTCTGTTATACACTTTCTGTTGTACATAAAGTTGCCATCAGTCAGACCTGACTAGATGGCAACTAATGACAACAACTGGTTCATAGCTAAGTTCCTTCCTGACTCTCAGTAGTTCCTATAGTCTGGCTTCAATGGAAGGAGCTCTGGTGGCTTAGTGCCTAAGGCACTGGACTGCTAATCAGAAGGTTGGCGGTTCAAACCCACAAGCCACTCTGTGGAAGGAAGACTGGGCAGTCTACTTCTGTAAAGATTTATCACCTCAGAAACCCAAAGGGGGTCTCTATGAGTCAGACTTGACTCAATGGCAGTAGGTTTAGTGTAAGAAATAAGCGTTGATGGTGCAGTGGTTAAGGCATTCTGCTGCTAACCAAAAGGTATGGTTTGAATCCACCAGCTACTCCACAGGTGAAAGATGAGGCAGTTTGCTTCTTTGAAGATTTACAGTCTTGGAAGCCTTATGGGGCAGTTCCATCCTGTCCTATAGTCAGAATTGACTCAGTGGCAGTGAGTTTGGTTTTGGGGTTTTAGTGCAAGAAAAGGCTTGAAGTCTTTCCAGTAACTTAAAGGCATGCAGTGATTGTGAGGAAGAATTTGTTGCCAGTAGGGGTTGGTTCAGTCTCTTCAAAGTGAGGGCAAATTTATATGACATTAATGGGCAAGTATGAATTGTCCATAAGTCAAGGTTTCTAACCTGGGGACTGGCTGTATTGCATATTTCTATTTTGTAAATGAGGAAATTGAGGCTTCCACCCAAGGTAACAGGATTAAAAAGTGGTGACCTGCTCCTGTAAAAATTTCAGTCTAGGAACCCCTACGGGACAGTTCTCCTCTGTTATATAGGGTCTCTATGAGTTGGAATCAACTCAGCAGCACACAACAACAACCAAAGCTAGGATTTAAAGCCAAGTTGATATCACTGCAGAGCCTGTGCTATTTCTATTATACCACACAGCCTTTGTCCACCAAACTCACTGCCAGCAAGGAAGGAGTTAGAACTTACCTAACAGTTAGGTGCAGCAACAAAATAAGTTTATTGATGACGATGCTGATGTAGAGGAGGAGGAGGGATAGGGTGATGACAACAAGCAGGATATTTTGGAGAATTCATCTTGAGAAATTCAGAACTGCATCTGGGGCTGGAGGAGAAGGACATTTCTGAGATTCAGAGAGAGTCAAGTGTGTGGGTAAATTCAGTACCCTAATCACTGCTCTGGTGGTGTAGTGCCTAAGGCATTCGACTGCTAACCAGAAGTTTGGCAGTTCATAGCCCACCAACCACTTTGTCCATAAAGATTTACTGCCTCAGAAACCCAATGGGGGTCACTATGAATTGGAATCAACTCAATGACAGTGAGTTTCTTTTTTCTTCTTTTTATTTAAAATATCTGTCAGATAGTTGCTGTGACCCCAGGTGAGAGAGAGATGTCATGTCTTTAAGATTCATTCCTGCATCTATAGTTCATCCTTATATTGAGAGTTCATTCTTTTTTTTTTCCTTGCTGTGTAATATTCCATTGTATGAACATACCACCATTTATTTCTCTATTCTGTTGATGATATGATATTTGTTTCCAGTTTTTGACTATTAAGAGTAACGCCATTATGAATGTTTTTGTAACTGTCTTTTGGTGGCCCTAAGCATTCATTTCTGGGTATATACCCAGGAGTGGAATTGTTGGGACATTGGGATAACTCTTATCCAACACTGACTGTCCCCCATTTCCCACCTCTCAAAGCCCCTCAGGTAGTGCACAATCCCTGTCTGCTCAAAACTTTACACTTGGAGGCAAGGAGCTGGACAAAATAATCTCCTGAGGCGTCTCCCAGCACTTCTCTGAAGTATTTAGCCATAGGTCTCTGACCCAACTCTCATCAGCATTACTATTTGCTCATCAAAACATTTCATGAGATTAGCCAAGTAATGACATCTTAAAACTGTAAAGCTAATATATTAGGTAATAAAACACAGGAGCAAATCTCTTTGACACATGCTGGTGATTTACTCTGCCAGCTATAAAGATAATTACATTTCAGGTTGATATATAAAAGGCGGCAGGGAGAGCTTATGAAGAATTGGCATAGCTTTGTGTGGGGCCTCTCCAGCCACGCTGACCTGTTCATCATTCCTCTTGCAACCAGCCAATGAACGTTGAGTCAGCTGGGCTGCCCAGTGACTAGCCGCCTCTGCCACTGCAAGGGCCTGTGGATGGCACTGAAGGGACAGATGGAGAGGCCCAGGTTCAGTGTGCAAGGCATTCATTCCTACAGGCAACTTGGTGCCATTGCAGGAGAGACCTCCTGCCAGAGAGACAGGGTATCTGGTCTCTGGGCCTGTTTTTTCACATTCAGCCTTAAGCAAGTCACCACCTACCTTGGAATCAAAATTCATTCTGAGGTAAAATGTTTCCCCAATTCTTTGCCCTATCACCCAGGAGAGGCCTATAGTGAATGCTCTGAACATCTAGGATACCTATTTCCAAAGCCAATCAGGTCTCTCAGTCTGACAAATATCCATACATTTCTGACCAGGACAAGGGCTTTTGCACTGGGGCTGCCTCAGTGTCATTGACTTCCAGAACCCGCCTCCCTTCCCGCTTGATGTCCCAGACCAGAAAGCAAAAGTCACAAGGAAATCAGGGAGACAAGAAGCTAGAAGGACCTTCAGCCACTAGCATCCAAACTCATGGTGTTGAAGCAGGACACCGGGGAACAGAGAGGTTTCATTGCCATCTAGATTCACAGAGACAATTAGTATCAGAGCTGAGACTAGACACTGGGATGAGCTAAAGAGGTGATGTGATGGCTTTTCTAGTATTCTTGGTGAGGGAGCCCAGAATCCAACGTGATATCCACTTCCTTTTTTTCTTGCACAAACTGGGATTACTTCCCTTGTCCCTCTTGTTTCCCCACCCCTTCTCTGTTGCTCCAGTTGGTGTTGGCTTGTTTAGGGGAGGATCAGTCTGGAGTAGAGGCAGGGAGATGGGCTCTAGGGAGTCTGGGCTGCTGATTCTTAGACTTGGGGGAAGGTGGGACCTGGGAGGTGAGCTGTGGGTGATTGTGATTGGAGCAGCAGGCAGCCAGCATCAGCCAGCCCTTGAAAACGGTGAGCCAGGACTCCTGGGGCCTCCCTAGCTCCTCTTTCTTCCTGATCTTCTGAGGCTGAGTCACTCTTAGCTTTCCCTTAGGAGTCTTCACCTCCCAAACCTGGGCAGAGAGCCTCCTCTTGGCCTGGTGGGGACATTCTCAAATGCCCCAGGACCTCAGGGGTTGGGAATTAGTGTTGCAGATACAAGGTTCATCAAGCAGCCATTTTCATGGGTTTAGGGGTGGGTACATCCTCTCAGCTCCTGAGGCCTTCTCCTTGGCCTGGATGCCAAAGTGCAGTAATGACAGGCTTGGGCACCAATATCTAGGTGGTCGGAGGAAGTCTTTCTGCAGGCTACACATCTGGCTTAAAGACAGTATTGGAGTCCATTCTTGGTTCTGGAATATGCACAGGCAGACAGACACATATCCCTCAGTTTCCGGCCCCAATTCCTGTTGAGTCACTGGGGCAGACAGAGGGAGTTAGGGAGATCTTCCAGAGCCCCAAATGCAGTCATAAGGGTCTTCTGAAGGTTCCAAGCTCTTCCTCCTGCCCATTGTCTGCCCTCCCCACCTCCCTCCTGCAGTCTCTTCGGAATCCCTTTCCAGCCCAGAGAGGAGGGAGGCAGTTTCTCTGGCTGCAAAGAGAAGGAGCGCAGCCTCTTTGAATGACAATGGGGCAGCGTGGGGTGGGGGGAGGGCGCGGGGCGTCCATTTGTTCTCCTTCCAAGAGGAGGCAGATAAACAGCGCGCGTGTTAACGACCGCGTCTCCAACGTCCGCAGGCTTCCGGGAGCCGTCCCAGCGGGAAGCCTGGGAGAAGATGAATCGCGTTGAATGACATAGGACATGGCAGATTGGATGTTTAATTTGGGTATCTCTTTAGGACACCCCCCACATCCACCTCCTCGGCTCCCACTTAGCATCTTGCTGGAGAGAAAGCCCTGCTCCTCACAAATTGCCTTGTCAGACACAGAGAAAAATCAACGTGACTGATTTCTGGGTGCGTTCCTGCCAGTGCGGGGAGAGGGACCAGCAGGACTGCATAATGTTCCTGCCTACAAAGAAAAGGCGTTGCGCTAGAGCCGGGGATTTGAAGTTAGACAGCCGGAAGGTCTGCCCATGGAGGAGGGGCCCTAGCTGGGAGTGTAGGAGGCAGAGGGAGAGCCTGAAACCCTTAGGTGGGTCTGGCGGTTGTGGAGGCTGCAGGACGGGGAGCGGGGCCCGCGCAGGGAGAGCTGAGATGGAGCTCAGCGGGGCGCTGACGCTCGGGAGCCAGGCGCCGAACCGGGCTGATCACAACCTGTCAGTCCCGCTCTCCCTTCAGCCTCACCTGCCTCCAGATCTTTCCAAACAAGGAAAGGAGCTGCAAACATGGCAATCACCATCTTGGGCAATGGCAGCCAGCTGCCAGGGCCCAACAGGGGCCAGAGCCAGGCCCAGTCCCTAAGGGGGAGGGGAAGTAGGTGAAGGGACGGGCCTAGGGCAACCTCTAGGCCCACCCAGAGCTTATGCGGAGGACCCTCGCCCCTTGCGTTGTGCTGGTGGCCAATGACTTTAAGCACCCCGAGTTTGGCTAGCGTTCAGCGTCACAGCGCCAGCAATACTGAAAGGATCCCGTTCCGGGGCCCACAGTGGCTTTTCCACTAACTAGGCATGAAATTTGGGAAAGTCCCCTGGCCTCCCTTGGCCTCTTCAATTGTAGCAGAGGAAGGCTGGAAATCTCTTTCATTCGGCCTGGCCATTCTGTGGATCTGAAAATCCCTTCGAGGAGCTAGGGGTGGCATTTAGTCCTGGAGCATAGCGTAGAGCCCAAGAAACCACATCTTCTGGACTGTGGATGGAGCTGCCATCACCTCTCTTCATGGTCTCAGTGGCTGCTGGAAGCCAACTCGCCATAGTGTTGAGCTGGCTAATCCAAGCTTTTGAGATGAAGAGACTTTGGAGATCTGGCCCTCAAGGCTGGGTGTTCTAGGAATCCTAAATGCTCCCAGAGGCCTGGGAAGCAGATGCCCCTTTGGACAGCGCATGTCGCCTCATCTGGAAGAGTCCTGCCTTCCTTCCCACCACCCATCTCTGTCCTCCTGCACATTGCTGTGAATTCCAAGGACAGCAGGATGGAAACACCAGCTTCCCCAGAACTGCCTGCCTCTCTTCTTCCATGAGCTGTCATTCTGCCTCCTCCTTTTCCTGAGATTGCATGACTTTCTCCCTGAGTTCTTTCTTAAGAGCATGAGGACAACCAGAAGGGAGGACGCTCTCAACATGAACGTGGATAATTTGCCTCCAGTGAAGCCACAGTATGAGTAACTTACCTGTAGAAACCAAGAGATGGATACCTTTTCCATCTGATCCCACTTCAAATTTCTTCTCAGTCAGAAAACATCTACTCTCTAGCTCCCAGCCCAGTTGATACCCACCATCCCTTCCACAGGGAGCTCTGGTAGCGTAGTACCTAAAGCACTTGACTGCTAACCAGAAGGGTGGCAGTTCAAACCCACCAGCCACCCAAGGAGGGGTCTCTATGAGTCAGGTCTGACTTGATGGCGCATAACAACAACAACCCCTTCCACAAGCCTTCCTTTCTGGTGGTGGATCTGTCCCGATGCTATTCAGAGAATTTGGCCTTCTAAGTGGTCCTGGAGTAAGAAAGCTGGAAGCTGGGGGAGGCCACTTAAAAATATTCATTTGGGTTAAAAAATGAAGTAGCTGGGGAAATATCCTGATTCTATGGAAACAAGGGTAGAGGATGTCACCAGCTCACATTGACACATCGTAAGAAAGAGGTTGGAATCTGGGTGCTGAGCCAATTGTAAATCAGGACAACTAACCTTCTTCCATACTCCTAGTGCTCCTTCCTATGCTATGTCCTTTCTCAACCCTCTTCATAGCCTTAATGTCTTCAGGCCTCTGTTCCCTCACCATGATTTTAGCAAAGTATCTCTAAACCAAAACCAAACTCACTGCTGTTGAGTCATTTCCAACTCATAACGACCCTGCTTTGGGTTTCTGAGGCAATCTCTATGGAATCTCTATGGAAGTAGATTGCCCAATTTACTGTTTGCTAACTTCTGGTTAGTAGTCAAATGCCTTAGGCACCATGCCACCAGAGCTCCCAAAGTATCTCTAGTAGTCATTTATACCTACATAAGAAGGTAAGTTTCATGTTTCTTTGGAATGGGCACAAATATCGGTCTCTTCCAGTAATTGGCCAGGTAGCTAGAATCGCCAGACTTCATCTCACCTACTTTGGTCATGTTGTCAGAAGGAGAAAGATATCATGCTTGGTAAAGTGGAGGGTCAGCAGAAAAGGGGAAGACCCTCAACAAGATGAATTGACATAGGGGCTGTGATGATGGGCTCAAGTATAGCAAGGATTATGAGAATAGCTCACAACTGGGCAGTATTTCTGTCTGTTGTACATAGTGTTATGAGTTGAAGCTGACTCAACACCCAACAACAAGAAGGTGAGTAACTAGATGGCATCTTACGTAAATTCCTGGGTCATCTTTTCTGAAGGTATTTGTATTTAAATAATGTAAGATGTTTAAGATCTAACTCTAGGCTTAGTTCCCTGGTAAAATAAGACCAGTGTTGAAGACACTTGGTATCTCAGAGCTCCCTGAAAGTAGCACTAAATAGGAAGCACGTTCTTCTATCATGGGGCGACCTTGCTGAGAACCTGAAGGTGGGGCAAATTAAAAACACATGAAAACTTTCATGGGAGCCTGCAGAAGAGAATGGACATGTTAATACAAATTGATCTATGCCAACCCCTGCGTGCCCATACCTGTACCAGATATTTTGTAGGACCAAAAAACCCTGAAGGGTTTTCTAGTCTCATTGAGACAATAATGTAGGGAAAACAGGGAAATAATAGGCAATGTGGACTAGTAGACACAAGTGCAAAAGGAGGGAATCTGTTCACCCCAGCTCCCATACCATTGAATGATGCTTCTCGGAGGGGAAATAGAGTCCTATTAGGTGGAGCAGGGGGCACGTGAGGGCTGGGAGGGAGGGTCATGGGGATGCTGAGCATCAGAGCAGGCTCACCTTCCTACTCAGGAGAGGGTCTGCACCAAGGCTGTCATGGAGAAAAGAAGGAGAAGGAGTAAAGAAGGCTGCTAAGGGGTTGGTGATTGCATTGAAGGTTGTTGTTGTTGCTATGTGCCGTCAAGTCGGACCCGACTCAAAGCGACCCTTCCTTGGGTTTCTGAGGCAGTATCACTACTGAAGGAAGGTTGGACAATCTACTTCCGTAGTGATACTGCCTCGGAAACCCAAGGAGGGGTCGCTATGAGTGGGGTCTGACTTGACGGCACATAACAACAACAACATCACTATGGAAGTAGATTGCCCAACCTTCCTTCTGAGGAGTGGCTGGTGGGTTTGAACTGCCAGCCTTCTGGTTAGCAGTCAAATGCCTTAGGCACTAAGCTACCAGAGCTCCTGCATTGAAGGTAGAGCAGCCCAAAGAACTGAGAAAGGGTGGTCAAAGAAGGAAGTATGAGGAAGATAGGATCACAGATAATCTTCAGTTAACTGAAAGCCTATCCTATGGAAGAGGTAGGCTCTGCGGGGGGAATTTGGACTACAGGTGGAATCATTAGAGGCTAGCTTGCAGCCTACTAGGAGGTAGTTAGCTCCTAAAAACGAACAAACAAAAACCAACTCCCCCGTGTGTTGGAGTAGAATTGAGAGCAGGATTTACAGTGGCTGCTTTTTATTTTTATTTTTTAAAATTTTTATTTCCATGAATGTCAGTACATTTTTATACCTTTTTTTTAAAAAAAAATTTTTGTGATTTGGGTGAAAGTTTACAGAGCAATTTCATTTTCCATACAGCAGTTCACACATACATTGTCTCATGACATTGACTGTAATTTCCCACAATGTAACAGCGCTCCTCCCACTTCCTCCCCATAGTCACCTCTTCCCTGTGTCCTTCCCTCCCATGCACTCCTGCCTTCCCCCACCCCAGCCATCTCCCCGTCTCCCTGTGCATACACAGCCCTTCTATTTTCCCATGATTGATCTTTCCATGGAGTGTATCTACCTGATGTAAATGTTCAGCCAATATGCCAGTCTTTTATTTGGCTGGAAGTCACAGGAATGGGTTTAATTTCAGGCCTGAAGGGCAGCTAGGGGCTATAGTCTCAGGGGTTTCACCAGGCTCTATCAGACCAGCAAGTCTGGCCTTTTTTTTGTTTTGTTTTGTTTTTGAATAATTTTGAGTTTGTTCCACTTTGTTCTCCCACTCTATCCAGGATATCCTATACTATGGCTATCCTTTTGGAAGTGGATTGCCAGGCTTTTCTTCCAAAGCACCTCTGGGTGGACTTACTGCCAGTTTCAGTTAGCAGCTAGGTGCTTAACTGTTTGGGTCACCCTAGCACTGGAGATATTTTAACAGAGCTGAATATGAGTTCCACATGAGCAATGACTCAAGTCAGGTTTGAAGCCTGCTATATGCCCAGTCCTTAGGTATTACCTGGCAAATAATAGATTCTTAACCATATTTGGTAAATATTTATTTGTTGAATGCTTGTCTCTCAAGGCTAGGAACGGGAAGTTAGATTAAATAGAATGAAAGCAGAGGTCCAGCCATAAATCTTTAGAAGCAACTGCTAACCATTGTGCTGTGTTTTTGAGGGGGGCAAATAAAAGGCCACAAATCTCTTTGTAATCTATATCTAAGGAATTCAATAAAGAACAAACCAATTCCAGTTAAAGATGGTAGGTTGAACTCATGCATCACTTTACACTCCCTCCAAACTCCATGGAAATGACAGTAAAGGGATTTTTAAAATGATATAAACCCATCATTGAAGTTGAAATGCAGATAGAGAGTTCCAGTTAAAGATGGAGAATTGAACACACAATTAATTTTGCTTTTTTTGAAAACCCCGCTAAAGTGACTGTACCAGTACAAGTTGCCATCGGTTAATTCCGACTCATGGTAAACCCATGTGTGTCAGAGCAGAACTGTGCTCCATGGGGTTTTCGGTGGCTGATTTTTCAGAAGTAGATCACCTGGCCATTGTTCCAAGATGCCTCTGGGTGGACTCAAACCACCAATCTTTCTGTTAGCAGCCAAGTGTGTTAACCATTTGTGCCACCTAGGGCACCTCAAGTAATTATAACGGGATTTATTTATTTATTTATATTGTAATTTAAAAAACAAATTCATTTCCCCTACAGCAGTTCGTACACTTTGTTTCATAATATTGCAATTCCCCATAATGTAACAGCTCTCTTCACACTTCCTCCCTGTAGTCACCTCTTCCCTGTGTCCTTCTTTGCTATGCATTCCTGCCCCGTGAGCTATCTCCCTGTGCAAATATGATCCTTCTGTTCGGAAGGAAGATTGGGCAATCTACTTCTGTAGTGATACCACCTTGGAAACCCAAGGAGGGGTCACTATGAGTCAGAGCCGATTCGACAGCACTGAGAGTTCTCCCATGATTGATTATTCTAAGGAGTGCATCTATCTTATGTAAATGTTCACCCTATATTCCTGTCTACTATTCGGCTGGAAGCCATGGGAGTGAATTTAATTCCAGACCTGAAGGGTAACTAGGGGCCATAGTCTCAGAGGTCTCACCAGGCTCTATCAGACCAGTAAGCCTGGTCTTTTTTTTTTCCAATGCATTTTATTGAAATATAATTTATGTACAGTGAAACACACAAAACTAAAGTGACATGGCTTAATGTATTTTTTCTTTTTTTGCAGTGTTTCCTCCCCTCCCCTCCCATTCTAGGCAACCAACAAAGAAAGTTTCCCTCCATATATAAACCTTTTCTTGACCTTCTACAACAATGAACTAATACTATATTTATTCTTCTGTGATTGACTTACTTCACTCAGCGTAATGTCCTCCAACTTCATCCATATTATCCAGTGCTTTTCAGGCTCTACATTATTATTCTTTACTGCTGCATGTTGTTATGTTGTTATTTGCCGTCGAGTCGGCCCCGACTCATAGCGACCCCTCCTTGGGTTTCCGAGGCAGTATCACTACGGAAGTAGGATTGCCCAACCTTCCTTCCGAGGAGTGGCTGGTGGGTTTGAACCGCCAGCCTTCTGGTTAGCAGTCAAGTGCCTTAGGCACTATACTACCAGAGCCTTCCATTATGTGTATGTACCATAGTTTGGTCATCCACTCCTCCGCTATAAATCTTAGAGATAAGTCCCTTGCCAGATATGTAACTATCGGCAAATATGAATTTGTTGCTGTTATTTTTGTTATGTGCTTTTTTGTGGTGTCCATTTCTCTGTTCCATATAATTTTCTATGCTGGGCTCGTTTATGAGTTGTGTTATCACTTCCTTCATTGCTATTGTTTTAGTATTCGATGCATATTTATGCTGCTCCTCTTTTTTGATGTGAAGGTTTATCATTTTTCTTTGAGGTTACCTTGTGATTTATAGTTTTCTTCCCAAGTTTAGAACAATCCGTTCTATCTTGTAGTTGTCTTGACTTCCCTACCATCTAGAAGTTCTGTAACGGCACAGTTTTTTTTCCCTCTTTTTGGTTTGTAGTTGTCCTCACTTGTCAATTGATGTCTCTGGTTCTTTATTTACAATCTTGTAGGCTTATTTACTTTGGATACTTCCATAGCTGGGTTGGTTTCTGGGTTATATCATCATGTGTGTTAATGGTCAGTTGTTGTTGGTTGTGGCTTTTCTGTCCAGATGGCTCTGTTTAGCATCTCTTGTATGGTTGGTCTGGTTTTAAGAAATTCCCTTAATTTCTGCTTATCTGGAAATGTCTTAATTTCACCATCATATTTGAGGGACAATTTTGCTGGGTACGTAATTCTTGGTTGGAAATTTTTCTCTGTCAGTGTTTTATATATACCATCCCATTGTCTTCTCACCTGCATGTTTTTTGTCGGGAAACCCAAGCTTAGTCTTATTGGTTGCCCCTTGTAGGTAACTTTTTGTTTTTCTTGTGCTGCTGTCATGATTCTTTCTTTGTCTTTGGTTTTGGCAAATTTGATTATGATATGTCTGGGTGATTTTCTTTTGGGGTCTATCCTGTTTGGGGTTCGTCGGACATCCTGGATGGATATATTGTCGTCTTTCATCATACCAGGAAAATTCTCTTCCAAAAAAATCTTGGACAATTTTCTCTGTGGTTTTATTTGTCTCTTCCTATTCTGGAATTCCAATGACACATAGGTTATTCCTTTTGATGGTATTCCACATGAACCTTAGGCTTTCTTCTTTTTGTTTTGATCTTTTTTCTGATTTATCCTTTTCCAAAGAAGTGTTCAGATATTTGCCTTCAATCTTCCTAATTCTGCTTTCTATTGATTTCAATTCTGCTCCTTTGCCCATTCAATATCTTATCTATTTCTGAAATTTTAGTATTAATCTTCTTGATTTCTGTATGTAGGTTTTGTATCATTTCTAATTTTTCATTTATTTTGTCATTTTATTCTTGTATTGTCTTTTGAAATTGTTCTAGGGTTTTCTCTGTGTTTTCCTTGATCTGTTTCTCAATTCACTGAAGATACCTAAATATAATTCTTTTGAATTCCATATCAGGGAGTTCTAATGCTGCTTCTTCCTCAGAGATGTGTTTTGGGTCTGTATCCTGGTCCCTTGTTTCTCCTGCTCTGTCTTGCTTCTTTGAGGGGACTCTGTTGTCTCTGAGGCATTGTGATGTTTTTGTGTTTATGTTTAATTGGTGATTGTATGTTGGAGTGACTTGCCCGTGATTTTTATTTTCTTTGTATGTTATCTACACAAGCAGGATACTGTGCTCCTCTATTTACTAGTTGGCAGCACTTATACACTCACCACCTGTCTCCTTTCCTGTTGTCAGCCTTTCATATATCCCTGCTGACCTTGGCAAACAGAGCCTATTCTTAGGTCCCTGGAATCTGAATGAGAGTGCTAGTGCTATCACTTTAAAATCCAAAATGGTTGCCACTTGTATAAAGATTCAAAGTGACTGCACCCTCAGTCACTTTAAATATCCAAAATGGCTGTCACTTTAAACATTCAAAATGGCTGCACCCTCAGTCACTTTAAATATCCAAAATGGCTGCTGTGTGTAAACAATCAAAATGGCTGCACCCTCTGGACAGTGGAAAGTCAACAGCTCAGGTTGTCTCCCTCCTTGCTGTTTCCCTTCCTAGTCATAGGCCACCAGCGCAGTTGTCTCTGCAGCCCTTGGTGACCAGGGCTGATTTTTAGATCAATTCTCAGGTCCCCAAACCACTTGGAAGTATTCAGGCTGTTGGTCCCGTCAGAGTAGCTGACAGTCCACAGCTCCAACCATCTCTGTACTCACTGTTTTCCTTCAGGTTTTTCTACTAGTTGGTGCCTAATCCACCTTTTTTTTTTTTTTTTTCTCCTAATGCACTTCTGAAGGAAGGTTGGGCAATCCTACTTCCGTAGTGATACTGCCTCGGAAACCCAAGGAGGGGTCGCTGTGAGTCGGGGCCGACTCGATGGCACATAACAACAACAACAATGCACTTCTGTATAGTTCCTTTCAAAGCTCAGGGCTCCATGATTATCTTCTGTATCTCTGTCAATTGGCTTTTCTTTTCTTTGTTGAAGAGGGTCTGTATCGCTTGTTTGCCTATTCTTCCGTCTTACCGGAAGTCCGAGCCTGGTCTTTTTTTTTATGATTTTGAGTTTTGTTCCACATTGTTCTCCCACACTATCCAGCATCTCCTGCACTGATCCTAAAACAAATTTTTTTAAAAAGTCAGAAACCCAAAAGGTGGAGAGAATGGGAGAAGAGACAACAGCAGCAGAAATTCAGAGGCTGGAAAGTAACAGTGGATTTAGCAGACTGGAAAAAACTGAAGCCTAAACCAAAAGAGGTGAAAGATAAAAATCAATCCAATATTTACCCCCAAATCCCTTTAAAGTCTCAAGTATTGGTGACACTAAATATCTCTGGCAGTAGGGTGAGAGAGAGAGCTAGAATAAAGAGAATTGGTTGAAAAATCAAGAAGTCTAATCCCTGGATCTCCTCCCCAAATCTGTGGATAACGCCTCTGCCCCTTGCCAGCAGAAAGTGGAAGTTTAGTCTTGGAAACAGAGGATCTCTGGATTGAAGGACGCCATGTTGAAGATGGAGATACCATGCTGAAAAAGGCGGGATGAAGTGAATTTATGCATATAAGACGCTGAGACCTCCACATCCCTCTTCTCAGAAGACAGGCAGCCAAGCATTTACCCTTTGTTTTAGTTCTCTAGTGCTGCTATAACAGAAATACCACAAATAGATGGCTAAGAATAAACAAGAATTTATTCTTTCACAGTTTAGGAGGCTAGAAGTCCAAAATTCAGAGTGTCAGCTTTAGGGACTGGGTGAAGGCCCCTCGATCTTGGGCTTCAGCTCTTCCTCTTATTCCAGGCCCATTGGAGCTGGAAGCTGCTTCTGACTCACACAGCTACTGGCTTCTGAGGCTGACCAACCCAAGATTGACAGGTAAAATGGCACAATCCCAAGACAGCAGGAAACATGATAGGCCAGTGGTTCAAGTCCAGGAACAATCCCCAGAAAACATGGCCCCAAATGTGCCAAAAAGCTAGGGACCTTTCCCAAAGCTTTTTCATATATACTGGAAGCAAGCCACACCCTGAAGATAACTCCCTTTCAACTACTTAGCTGCTCACAGAAGATTCCACCGTGGAGGTGATTACAATCCCATCATGGGAAATAACTACATCCCCTACCAAGCCACTCAAAGCAAAGGCCCAGCCAAATTGACACACAAGCAGGAGACTGGAAGAGTTTTCTCTGGGGAGTCTGACTAGCTCAAGAGGAAAGACTTAAAGATACTGATGTCAGAGGTTCTCCAGCCAAACAGGCAGTCCTTTACAGGAATCGCATAGCCGACAAGTCTCACTCACTCACAGAGAGCTTCCAGTCAGCCTTTGTCTCCTACTCTTGAACAGGCCGATGGTAGTTCAGTGGTAGAATTGCCACCTTTCATTCCTGGTCAATGCACCTCATGCACAGTCACCACCGTCTGTCAGTGGAGGCTTGTGTGTTGCTATGATGCTGAGCAGGTTTCAGTAGAGCTTCCAGACTAAGATGGACTAGGGAGAAGGCCTGGTGGTCTACTGCCAAAAATCAGCCAATGAAAATCCTATGGATCACAATAGTCTGGTCCACAACTGACCATGGGGATAGTGTAGGACCTATCCAGCCACTGCCATCAAGTCATTTCCGACTCATAGCAACCCTTTCTTGGGGCAGAGTAGAACTGTCCCATAGGGTTTCCAAGGATTTTCTTTACGTAAGCAGACTGCCTTATCTTTCTCCTGCGGAGTGGCTGGTGGGTTCAAACTGCTGACCTTTTGGTTAGCAGCCAAATGCTTGAACTACTATGCCACCAGAGCACCTTGGTGCAAGACCAGGCAGGATTTTACTTCATTGTGTGTGGCAGTGGTGTCACTAGGAGAGTTTGCAAGGGGTGCAGACCACATGGGTGACACAGCAAAGGGGGTGACAACAGAATGACTGGCTATAAAATTTTTGTGCAGTGTTGCAGAAGAAATTTTTTATAAAAACATCCTTGTAGTTAGGATACTTACAAAAACATTTTTTTGTAAGCCCAGCTTACATGTTATAAGTACACCTACAAAGCTAAAAAAAAAAAAAAGAGCCAAACCCAACCCATTGCCATTAAGTCGATTCTGACTCATAGACACCTCTACTTGGTTTCCGAGGAGGTAAATCTTTATGGAAGTAGATTGCCTAGTCTTGCTTCCACAGAGTGGCTGGTAGGTTTGAACCATCAACCTTCTGGTTAGCAGTCAGATACCTTAGACACTGTGCTATTAGAGCTTCATAAAAAGCTAAAACTCTATGCTCATTTACTTTTTGAATCTTCTAATGTACTCCTCGGAAGGAAGATGGGGCAATCTACTTCCGTAGTGATACTGCCTCAGAAACCCAAGGATGGGTCGCTATGAGTCCCCTTGATGGCACATAACAACAACAACAACAACATCCTCCAGTCAAAGCTGTCATTATTATCCAATTACAATGACATTTCAAATCACATGGTTTTGTCTGCAAGTGCTACGAGTATGTGAATACTACAAGCACAGGCTGCTTTAATAGTTGCTGATTTTGTCAGCTTTTCTGGTGTTTTATCTACAATATTGTGGTAATTAGTATTTATGAACCTTTATCAGTAACTTTCTTTGAGAATGAAGTGGTAATTGAAGGAAAAGGAGAAAAATAAAAATGGCTTCCACTCAGTTACTAACAATGTTGTAACTAATAGTATTGTAATTCAATGTAGAAAGATTTTACAAGACAATTTTGTTGTTAGAAGGCACTCTGGTGGCATAGTGATTAAAGCATTCAGCTGCTAACCAAAAGATTGGTGGTTCCAAGTCACCAGCTGCTCTGTGGGAAAAAGATGAGGCAGTCTGCTTTCGTAAAGATTTACAATCTTGGAAGTTCTATGGTGCAGTTCTACTCTGTCCTAAAAGGTCACTATGAATTGGAATCGACTCAATGGCAGTGAGTTTATTATTAGTATTCATAAAATCAAAGAAATTTTACATTTAAGCAATTTACAACTATTGTTGTTGTTGTTGTTATGTGCCGTCGAGTCAAACCCGACTCATAGCGACCCCTCCTTGGGTTTCCGAGACAGTATCACTACGGAAGTAGGATTGCCCAACTTTCCTTCCGAGGAGTGGCTGGTGGGTTTGAACCGCCAGCAGTCTGGTTAGCAGGCACGTGTCTTAGCCACTATGCTACCAGAGCTCCCATTTACAACTATATTTATCACATATTATTCTATTAATAAAATTGATAATAAAGATTACTAAGGATTTTGTACGATCTGTTATGGGAGGAGGTAAATGGGGGTTGTGGTGACACCATGATTTACTGCACTGGGTGATACCCTACTGATGCCACTGCTAAAAGGGGCCTCCTTGAGTTAGGGGCTGACTCCATGGCAGCTGAAAATAAATAAGAGCCGACAATGTAAGATTACTTCTTATATGAGGAAAATCACTAACATGAAACATAGGGACCAAAACAAATAGAGAAAAGCAACTTAGCAGAAACAAATATTATGCAGGAAGAAAAATATGTCAGAAAACTTATCATTAATATCCTTAGAGAGATAAGCAAAGATAACTGCATGAAATAAGAAATGGATGCTGTAAAAAAGAACAAAAAAGAGCTCTTGGAAATTAAAAATATGATAGCAGAGGTGAAAAATTCAATAGAAGCATTAGAAGATCAAGTTCAGGAAATCTCCCAGAACAAAGAAGACAAAAAGATAGAAAAAGAAAAAAGAAAATTAGAGGAGCAGTCCAGGAGATCTTTATATCAATAAAAGGATTTCCAGAAAATAGAAAGGAAAAAGTCTTAAGCTAACTCAGGAAAAATACCAGGCCTAAAGGACATGAGTTTCCAGGACTGAAAAGGCTCACCAAGTTCCCCAACTAGTGAAAAAATAGCCTATACTAAGAAACAACATGGTGATATTTCAGAACACTGGGGACAAAGAAGATTCTGCAAGCTTCCAGGGGGTGGCAGGGGTGTAGGGGTGGGTGGGGGAACTCAACAACAACAACATTGAAAACAGTTGTTTACAAAGGACATAGCACCTTTATAGTCATAATCATGTAAATATAGATCTAACAAAAATTACAACATAAATAGTATTGGAGGGGGTGAGGATGAGAAAAGTGTATGTGTGATAGGGAGATGGAGGGGAAAGAGAGAGAGCCAAATTCTCATTCTACAGAGTAGAAAGTCAATAGATAATGCCAAAAATGGAAAAACAAAGAAGTAGCAATATAAGCACATTTTAAAGAGATATGGAAGTAAATATCAAAAAGAATCAGCTAAACCTAATTGAAAGTATTTACCTCCAGGGAATGGTTGCCTCTGCCTGGGGAGGGGATTGCGGTGGTTAGGAAGGGATTGCTGGTGAGTTTTGTTTTTGTTAATAAACCCTGTAGAATTACACAACTCTTTAATTGATGTGCATGTATATATAACCTTGATAAAAATAAAGAATGAGAAACTACAAAAACTTGATACATGCTTTTAGTTATTATACATTTTTGCATGTCTGTAATCTTTCCTAATAAACAGATTTTAAAGAACACCCCCTCAGGCCTGCTGATGTCAAAGGAGAGAGGGATTTCTGTGGGCCGGAGCTGTCAGAGGAGATTTATGGGGTGGGGTTCATTAAATGAGTATTGAGGGTAACTAAAAAATAAACAAACTCACTGCCATCAAGTTGATTCTGACTCACGGTGACACCCATTGGGTTTCCAGCTGTAAATCTTTATGACAGAGCTCTGGTGGTATAGTGCCTAAGGCATTTGACTACTAACCAGAAGGCTGGTGGTTCAAACCCACTAGCCACTCCTCAGAAGGAAGGTTGGGCGATCCATTTCCACAGAAATACTGCCTCACGCCGATGTTCATCGCAGCACTATTTACAATAGCCAAAACTTGGAAACAACCTAGATGTCCAACAACTGAGGAATGGATAACCAAACTTTGG
>NW_006921623.1:1298857-1316732 GCF_000298275.1 Orycteropus afer afer | reverse complement strand
AAAGTGAATTTACTCTGTAAATCTTCACCCAAATCCTAATAAAAAAAAAAAAAGAAATACTGCCTCAGAAACCCAAGGAGGGGTCACTATGAGTCAGATCTGACTCAACGGCAGTGAGTTTGGTTTAAGGAGCTCTGGTGGTAGCATAGTGCCTAAGGCACTTGACTGTTAACCAGAAGGCTGGTGGTTCAAACCCACCAGCCACTCCTTGGAAGGAAGGTTGGGCAATCTGCTTCTGTAGTGATACCACCTCAGAAACCCAAGGAAGGCTCACTATGAGTCAGGTCCAACTCCACCGGCACACAGCTCTTTACAAATGCAGATTGCTACCTTGTTTTTTCATGGAGCGGTTGGTGGGTTTGAACCACGGACCTTTTGGTTAGCAGCCAAATGCTTTAACCACTACCCCACCAGAACTCCTTGAGTAATGTAGTAGAACTCCTTGAGTAATGTAGTAGTTAAATTTGTATGCCAACTTGGCTGGGCCTGGTTGAGTGGCTGGGCAGCTGGTGGTAGTTATTCCCCATGATGAGACTGGCAATCAACTCCAAGGTAGGATCTACCACAAGCAGCTGAGTAGCTGCCTTTGGGATGTGGTCTGCTTCCTGTATATAAGGAGAAGCGTTGGGGATAGTCTCTAGCTTATGGCACGCTTGGACCCTGCATGTAGCCGTGTGGTTGTTCAGCAGCCTGCCATGCTCTGCCAACCTTGGGACTTGCAATGGACTTAAATTAATGGCCTCCCGTGTGGTTTGGTAACATCAGGACTATGCCTTTTTACTTGTCAACCTTGGGTTTGTCAGCCTCAGCAACCAGCAGCTGTCTGAAGAAATGCCTCTAGCTCCAGTGGGCCGGGAGCAGGAGGCAGAGTTGGACCCCAAGGTTGAGGGGCTTTCACCCAGCTCCTCGAGCCTGGCACTTTGAACTTGGACTTAAAGCTTCCAAATTGTGAGAGAATAAACCTCTGTTTGATAAGGCCATCCCATTTGTGGTATATTCTTGTCAGAGTGGCACTAGGTAACCAGAACAAGTATTGAGGGTAGGAATTCTGGTGGTATAGTGCCTAAGGCATTTGATTGCTAACTAAAAGGCTGGTAGTTCAAACCCACCAGCCACTCCTCAGAAGGAAGACTAGGCAATCTCCTTTTGTAGAGATACCACCTCAGAAACCCAAGGAGGAGTCACTCTCAGTCAAATTGACTTGAGGACAGTGAGATGGGCAGTGGGGAAGTGAGAGGACTTTGTGGGAGAAGGGGACCACAAAAACAAGGGCTCAAAGGGGTGCTGATCTAGGTGTGTTTACTGTGCCTCTTAGGTCTCTGGGTAGTGCAACAACTATTAGTGCTCAACTACTAACCTAAACATCAATGGTTTGAACCACCCAGGGGTACCTCAACTTCTGTAAAGATTGCAGCCAAATAAATCCCGTGGAGCACTTTTACTCTGCGATACAAGAGATTGCAGGAATCGAAATCGACTTGAGGACAATGAGATTTTTTAAGCATATTCTTTGTCCCTCGTGGTGCAAATGGTTAACCTGCTTGGCTGCTAACCAAAAAGTTGGAGACTTGAGTCCACCCAGAGGCACCTCAGAAGAAAGACCTAGTGTTCTACTTCCAAAAAGTCAGCCCTTGAAAAGCCTGTGGAGCACAGTTCTACTCAGGCACCCATAGGGCCATCGTGAGGCAGGGGTGACTGGACAGGAACTGGTTTTAGTATGTCCTTTGCTCTATAGAAGGAGCTCTGGTGGTATAGTGTTGGGCTGGCCAAAAAATCAGTGGTTCAAACCCACCAGCCATTCTGTGGGAGAAAGATGAATCAGTCTGCTTCCATAAAGTTTTACAGCCTTGGAGACCCTATGGGTGTCACTGTGAGTTTTGGGATTGACTCGATGGCTGTGGGTTTGGGTTTTTTGGTTGCTCTATGAGGTGAAATATGCACCCATGCTTTGCAAACAGACAGAAAATGAGATGCAATGTGGGGAAGACTGAAAGCCAGGCAGAAGAATCTGGATGTTAACTGGTAGTGACTGGAGGACAGCTGTTCCTGAAGGAGGTAAACTTCCTTGGCCATAAGCAGGACAAAACCATAGAAGCTGGTGGCAGGAAACCAGCCAGGGATGACTGAAGAAAATCAATGATGGGGCTTGAATAATGGCAGTGGAAATGGAAGGGGGAAGGATGAAAGAAAGGTTTCAAAATTGGAAGAAAAGAAGCTGGTGGTGATTGGAGGTGAGGGACAGATGAAAGAGTCAAGGGTGATGAAGGTGACGGGAGAGAGATAGGATCGTGGGAGGAAATAGAGACACAAAGACAGGGAGTGGTGTGAGGAAACTGGGAGGCAGGGAGAAGTGAGAGGTGGCAGTGGGACTTGCAAGTGGAAAGGACTGTTGGTAGTTGAGAGAGAGGAGGAAGTGCAATTCTAGAGGAGAGGTCCAAGATGATGGAATAAAGCCTATTGTGACAAGTGACATGTTTCTTGGGTTTCACAAACCCAAGAGAGATAGTGAGGGCTGAATTTCACTGTGTGTAGATAGTACATTGTTTATCCATATCTATGTTGATGAACATCTAGGTGGTTCCATCTTTTGGCTATTGTGAGTGATGCTGCAATGAACATGGACATACACAGGGCAGATATTATCCCCATTTTACCAGTGAAGAAGCTGAGGTGCCCAGGAAGTGAAATGACTTAACTCATGGGCACATGATCAAAACTCTGGTCTTTTGCCTTCTAATTCCATGACTTTTCCCAAAACCACCCTGTAAGAGAGGAGATTGCCTCTGAAAGAGGCATGTAGAGGGACAAGAGCAGAGGATTCGGGGGTTGGGTATCCCTGGACAAGGCTGTAGCAAGGGTGACAGCTCCTGGGGCAATCTCTAGGCTGCGTGTTGCCCCCTCCCCCCAATTTCAAGATGAATAGACATTGGTAGAAGCAACCTGTCAGCAGAGACTCTCCGCTCTTGTCTGGCTGCCTCAACCAGGTGCCTTTCGTGTTTGTGGCACCTTGGAATGTCATTCCACTCTCATCTGGTGCCCCCTTGGACTTGCACCTGGGGGCAAGTGCCCCCCTCTTCCCACCTCATTACACCTCTGGATGCTGTTGTGCTGAGGAAGGACGGTGGGTCCTACTCAATGGCACCCCCTTTCAGTTGGTGCCCAGGGCAAGTGCCATACCTTCCAACCCTTCTATAGGCCTTGCCCCTGCCACTGGGTAGGGGGCAGGAGAAGCAGAGGAAAATAAGTCAGGCAAAGAGTCAAGGGAAGGAACTGGCTGGTACGGATGGGGGAGAAAGCACTGGGTTCGAGAAGACGTTAAAAACAGCAACAGCAATACAAGGCGTATTGAGTTCACACCCAGTGTCAGGCCCTGTGCTCAGTTCTTTTCTCATATCGTTTAATCCTTATGTCAACTCTGCAAAGTAGATAAGGTACAAATGAGGAAACAGAAATGAACTTTTCCAAGATCATTTAATCATTGAAAGTTGGAGTCAGGATTTGAATCCAAGTGTCTGACTCAGAGACCTGGAATCCCAACTTAACTCTGCTGTGGGCTATGTGTCTGCCAGCCTAGGGAGTAGGCGACAGGAGCAGTGTTTTTTTTTTTTTTTTTAATTAAAAATATTTTTAGTATTAAAATGATAAGAGTGAGAGAACTGAAGAGCAGTGTTAGCATAGAGAAGATAGCTGGGGGAGGGGTCAGGAATACATAGGAAAGAAGGACACAGGAAAGAGGTAACTACAGAGAGGAAGTGGGAAGAGAGCTGTTACATTGTGGGGAATTTCAGTCAATGTCATGAAACAAAATGTGTATGAACTGCTGTATGGAAAATGAATTTGCTCTGGAAACATTCACCCAAATCACAATAAAAATTATTGGAAAAAAAAAAGGATAAGAAGTACTGGTGGCACAGTGGTTCAAAAGATAGATTTTTTTTTTTTTTTTTTTTTACAAAAACCATTTGCCAAAAGTAGTGCATGCTCAGTTTTTAAAAAAGTGTAAATCAGTTCTGAAAGACAAGGGGACTTCCCCACTTGCACACCCAGCCATTTGTGCACTCACCTAATGAGGGTAGACGTAAGACTGTCAGTGACACCAGACCTATCTTGGGTGGGTTTCAGGAAGGATACAAGCCTTTGGAATGATGTGCAAAAGTTGAAGTATCTGTATATTCTTTTGTGGGGGGCATCCATCATTTGGTGACACCTCAAAAGTTGAAGCACCATTAATGCTACCTGTGGCCTAGCCTGAGTGGGGGTGGTGGGGTGGGGAGACTATGTGTGCAGAAAAGGAGTATGTGTAAGAAAGCTTGTGTATCAGTGTGTGTGTATGCCTGTGCATTTCATTATGTGAGTAATTGTGTGGAGGCCTTATTTGAAATTATGAGTCTGTGAGCAGATAGCTGTGTATATGGGTGCCTGTAAATAAATGTGTGTATGTGTATGTTTGTGTGTACATATATGTGTTTCTATGTGGATGAAAGTATGAAGATATGTTGTGCTTATGAATTGTGTGTATGAGGGCAAGTAGTCTATGTATGGGCATACCTGTGTATGTGTACAGGTATGTGTGTGTAATCTGTGTATATATTCTGTGTGCATATTCAGGTGGCATAGACCCTAAGGCATTTGACTGCCACTCCTCTGAAGGAAGGTTGGACAATCTACTTCCTCAGAAATCCAAGGAGGGGTTGCTATAAGTCGAATCTACTCGATGGCAGTGAGTTTGTTTTCTTTTTTTTTGGTTGTATGTAAAATATAAATATACCAGATATAACTATAACTATAACTATAACTATATATATATACACCAAATACACACATACATAAATACCGAAAAGGACATCTGGTGGTGCAGCACCTAAGGCATTTGACTGCTAACCAGAAGGCTGGCGGTTCAAACCCACCTGCCATTCCTTAGAAGGAAGGTTGGGCAATCTACTTCTATAGTGATACCACCTCAGAAACCCAAGGAGGGGTCACTATGAGTCGGATTCAACTCCATGTCAGTGGGTTTATATTCAGAGTAGTATGCATATGAGTTTGAATGTGGATGGAGATGTGAGGATATGTCTATGATTATGAATTTTGTGTCTGGGTCAGGTAGTTTGTGTATGGGTGTGCCTATTTATGGATGTATGCAGATAGGTGTGTGCATTGTATGTGCTGGTATGTATATGCAAATAAGTTTACATGAATGGAAGAGTGGAATGTATGTTTTGTGATTGTGGATCATGTAAAGAGGGCAGATGTCTATAAACTTGTGCAAATGTATATGAATTTGTGGATAGAAGTGTGATGTGTGGGGCTATGAATCTGTGTCTGGGAGCAGGCGTATTGTTTGACTGTGGAGGGGGTAGTGGTGCCCGTGAGTCAATGAATGTATGGGTGCAGCTCTGTATTCCTCTCTCTCTCTCTCTCTGTGCGTGCACGTGCACGCGCGCGCGCACACACACACACACACACACACACTCTGTGTTTAGTGAGGAGGAGGGACATCAGACTTCCTTGCTGTTTCTCCTATCCCAGTCCCTGCAAGCCCTCAATTCTGGTCTGGAACAAGAAGTTAGAGAATGATCCTTTCATCTGCATGTCGCAAGAGGGGTGACAAGAAAATGTGCTTGTTCATACCCAAATACCTTAATAATCAGCAATTTTACGTGTGTGCCAGAGGGAAGGGATGGAGACAGGCAGCGTTCATCTTGAAGGACACTCAGATATCACACTCAATGTGGAAGTTAATTTGTGAGCCCAGCCAGCCAGCGGGTGCTGGAGCCCACCTCCCAGGACCCTTCTCATTCCTCTCTCTTGCGTGCCTTTTAGCAGAGCCTTGGAATAACATTAATTTATCTAATGTGAGCACGCCATAAGTTACTTTTTTAATTATTATGATCAAAATATTGCTTAAAATTGACGCCAGCTGCATGTGTTTCTGTCGGAGATCATAATTGCAATTGTAAATTGGGGAGCAGCTCAGCTCTGAGAGCTTCCCTGAGTAACGGCCCCGATACCATTATGGAGAGGTGGATAAAAATAAACCCGCAGATCGCGCGGAAAAAATAAGCCAGCACAAGTTAAAAGGATAATTAGCTGAGCAGAAAGGGAAGCCAGAACTCTCGCCTGCGCCGTGGCTCGCGGGGGCGGGGGCTGTGCCAGCGGCTGGCCCAAGACTGGCGGGAGGTTGGGGAAGACCCGTGGGCGGAGGAGAAGGAAAGAGAGGGGAAGATTGAAGGGACAGGCTGCCAAGGTCGGTCATCAAAAGGACAGACAGACCCTGCTGGAGGCTTCAAGCCTGTGATCTTGGGCAGATGGGATTCCCACTCGGAATCTATTTCTCCTTCTGGGAAATAGAGATAATAAAAGCACCAGGAGTGGTTCAAACCATTCACATGTGAAGCATGTGAAAAATTTTTGAAACTCACAAATTCCATATGTAAGTAAAGAGATTATTATTAAGTGTGATCTTTGTTTTAAGCTTTAAGGTCACAATTGTCTAGGATGGTAAAAAGAGGCTGCAAGTCTAGGACAACAAGGCCTTCTTAGAGTATCATGGTTGATAGCAGCAAGTCTTGGAGTTCTCTTTTTATTCATTCATTCATTTGACAATATTTCTTGATGTTTCTACATTCCAAGGCCCATTCTCAGCATCAGGAATACAGCAGTGAGGAAAAGAGCAAAAGCGAATAAGAGAGCTCTGCCCTTGAGGACTTACATTCTGGTGGTGGAGCCAATAAATAAGCAATAACTATATACAATAAACAATATACTAAGTTACTTTTTCTGTTGTTATTGTTTACAAAATTCAAAATAAAAAAAAGGGGAGGGGACCAGGCTCGCTGGTCTGACAGAGCCCGGCGGAACCACAGAGACCATGGCCCCCAGCTGCCCTTCAGGTTTGGAACTAAACCCACACCTGTGGCTTCTAAGTTACTTTTACTAGGTAAAAAAAAAAAAAAAATGTATATATATATATATATATATATATGTTGTTGTTGTTATGTGCTGTCGAGTCGGCCCCGACTCATAGCGACCCCTCCTTGGGTTTCCGAGGCAGTATCACTACGGAAGTAGGATTGCCCAACCTTCCTTCCGAGGAGTGGCTGGTGGGTATATATATATATATATATATATATATATGAATTATATGGCATATTAGAAGCTGATGCCTTTTAATTGTGTGACTTTGGGCAAATCTCTTAAACACCCAGTACTGCCCAAATTTTTTGACATAATGACACAAGGCATTATCATAGTGGTCCTAGTAATAATGTTGTTGTTAGTTGCTGTTGAATCAGCTCTGACTCCTGGCAACCCCATTGCAACATAATAGAATGTTTCTTGAACCTGCACCATTTTCATGGGCGTTGGTGTGCTGAAGTCCATTGTTTTGGTCATTGTGCAGTGTCTACCAGCCAGGGGGCTCATCTGCTAGCACTGTCGAACAATATTCTGTTGTGATCCATAGAGTGTATGTGTGTGTTTAAATAATTTAATTTGTGTTGTTGTTGAGAATTGAGAATATACACAGCAAACCATAAACCAATCCAACGGTTTCTATGTGTACGATTCAGTGATACTGGTTACATTCTTAGAGTCCTGCAACCATTCTTACTCTCCTTTTCTGAGTTGTTCCTCCCCAATTAACGTACATTCACTGCCCCCTAAAGTTCCTATCTAATCTTTTGAGTTGCTGTTGTCAATTTGATCCTAAATTGATCTTAAAAGAGCACAATGCTGCAGGCAGACATTCTTTACTAGGTAACTTACATTATTGTTTGGTTTTAAGAAGAGTTCAGGGGATATATTTGGTTTAAGATTTAAAGATTATCTCTGGGAAATGGTTTCAGGGGTTCATTTAGCCTCCATGGCTCCAGAAAATCTGGAGTCCGTGAGGATTTAAAATTCTCTTCTGCATTTCCCCCCTTTAATCAGGTTTCTTGTATAGAATCTTTGATTAAAATGTTCAGCAATGGTAGCCAGGCACCACCGAGTCCTGGTCTCAAGCTGAAGGAGGCATTGTTCATGGAGGCGATTAGTCACACATTCTATATCCTCCTCCTATTCCTGACTCTCTTTCTTCCTCTCTTGCTCCAGGTGAATAGAGACCAATTGTTGTGCCTTGGATGGCTACTTGCAAGCTTTTAAGATCCCAGGCACTACACAGAGAACTAAGATGGCAGTGAAAGTGAATGGATGTCAGGTTTTGTTATAGGCAAACAAGGAAGTCATCCTCCAGGCTTCCCTTAGTCTTATAGGGAAAGGTGGTTCTTTGCTGTGAGCTATTTCTTGAAACACAGGCCAAAAAAAGAAAAGAAAACAAAACAAAACAAAAAACCCACTGCCATCAAGCCAATTATAACTCATAGTTACCCTATAGGACAGAGTAGAACTGCCCCATAGGGTTTCCAAGTCTATAAACTTCACAGAAGCAAATTGCCTCATCTCTTTCTCAGAGAGTGGCTGGTGGGTTTGAACTGCCAAATTTTTGGTTAGCAGCCCAACGCTTTAACCACAGTGCCACTAGAGGTCCTTTGGAACACAAAACGGTGGAGGGGATTTCTTAATTATTGCTGTTTTCCAGGAATGCAGGACTCAGGTCAAGTTCAACACCATCACTCGCCACTATGCCTGGAATAGGACTGAATAGCCAACTTGGTCCCTGCCTTGGAAGTAGTGGGGCTGGAGGAGGGAAGTGCTTTGGAACAGTGCATCTGGCTAGGAAGAGGGACAGTTGGGTAAAGTGGAGGTCACGTTGCCAGATAGTTCACAACCTACTTGGCCTCCCTGACCTCCCCACTGATGCCCCAAGGAGACAGTGGGGGCTGACAACTCAGGCCTGCCTGCACCTCCCTCCTAGAGAGGGTGTTTGTCATGTAGAGCTTCCCTAACAATAAGGAGAGGAGGTGCCCATGCCCCTGGGCCAGAGCATAGAATGGAGTTGGGCACCAGGAGCCCAGCAGAGGCAAATTTACCAATAGCTCCACGTTTGACCTCTGCCCAGTAGGAGAGAGGCTTTACTTTAGCACTTTCCCCAGCTGTCCTATAGGAAGATCTGCAGTGAGTGGGTCCTGCTGCATGCTTCTGTGATAGTGGGGTGCAGTGAGGCCGAGTTGGGCCTGGAGGTCAGATGGAGGGGAGCCCACTTAGAGTGGGTTTGCAAAGCCATTGCCTCTCTCCACTGTCGTCGTGCAATTCTTGATGTGCCAACTGTGGGCTGTTTCCAGGGCCAATGGATGTCTCTCTGCAGGGGAAGGGCAAAGAGAGGCCTCACCCTTGCTTACTGTCTGCTCTTTTCTAGCTTAAGCCAGTCCTGCCTCACCCTGTGACCACCTCCTGCCTCCCAGGCCATGGATGCACCACCCACCTGTCTCCCTGTTGCTCAGGGTGACTCCCTAATGACTATAATCAGGGTGCTCACAGAGAGGCAAGGGAGGGACAATGAATCAAGAATGCTCTCCCCAGCCATCCAGCCCACTAGCAGAGCAGTGCCTGTCACAGCCATGGGAGGCAGGTGAACCAGTGCCTGCCCGACTACAGAAACAAGCTTGGACCCCCAGCAGGGAGAACTAAGAAGGGCAGGGGGAGGGTGCCCCTGTCTTTTCCACCCTCTTGTTTTCCTCTCCACTCCCTCCGGCCTACTGCTCACTAGCCCCAGCTCGACTCTAATTATAAATGGTTTGACAACTTTAGGCCAGGCCCTGTAATTAAAAATAAAGAGGAAGACAAGCAGCATTGTCTCCTAACGATGCCTTTAATTGGTGGAGTTAATTTTAACGGGGCCTAGCCTATGTCTTGGAGGAGGGAATTCCAGAAATGGGGCTTTTACTGGCATTCCCTGGAACACTCATCCAGCCTGTTTACCCATCGGGCTCCTCTTTCTGAGAGCAGCAGGGACTATGGAACTATGGTAGCTTCTGTTTATTTATTTTTATCCCCAGTGCCTGGTACACAGGAAGCACTTGATAAAGACTGTGGAATGAACTAAGGAACAAGTGGCTTTCTGCTGTGAAGAAGACCTAAAGAACTTGAGGTTCTCTGTCCTGGAGGAGTCTCACCCTTAGAATCATGCCTTGCAGAGAACAGCCAGAAAACGTCTCAGACTCGCTCACATGACACGGAGTGTACTTAAAGGGCAAGGAGGGGCTCTCATGTACACCCCAGGACAGGAATTGGACAACAACAGCTAGACCACTCAGAGATGGAATAGGGAAACCCAGAGACTCAGAAGCTCTCCAACCCCCAAGACACTCCCCAGCAGCCTTGAAGTTCTTTCTTTTATTCTTAGTACCTCCCAAGACAGGCTGGCATTTTCAAATTTAACTGTATTTTTTTAAAAATGGAAAATAGAAAATAAAAATAGCAGAATCAGTTTTATAAGCTTCAGGTTTCCAATGCTGTCAATCCTGGTAGAACCATACCCTGACCTCCTAAGAGCTAGGACAGTTCTGCCCCTGCTTCCATGAGGTGCCTATGGTGGAAGCCACGTAGGTAGAATCACCCCAGTCTTTTGGGAGAACCCCTAGAACAGAACCTAGCACATAATGGATACTCAGTAAAATGCATCCTATTTTCCACCAAATGGAACAATTCAGCAGGCTATTTCACTTCCTCCTATCAATTGCTGTGGAGTTGACTCTGACTCACGGCAACCACATATGTGTCAGAGTAGAATGGTGCTTCATAAGGTTTTCAATGACTAGTTTTTTGGAAGTAGGTCGCCAGCCAGGACTTTCTTCTGAACTATCTCTGGGTGGATTTGAACCTTCAACCTTTTGGTTAGCAGCTAGCAACATTAACCGTTTGCACTACCCAAACCAAAACTAAAACCAAACTCAGTGCCATAGAGTAGATTCCAACTCATAGAGACCCCCTTGGGGGTTCCAAAGCAATAAATCTTTATGGAAGTAGATTTTCTTTCGATGGAGTGGCTGGTGAGTTTGAATCACCAACCTTCAGGTTAGAAGTCAAATGCCTAAGGCACTACACTACCAGAGCTTCTTTGCAACACCCAGGGACTCCTATTCTCTCCAGTTTTTGTTGTTAGGTTGCTAAGTGCCATTGAGTTGATTTTGACTCACAGTGATCCCATGTGACAGAGTAGAACTTTCCCATAGTGCTCCTTAGGGTGTAATCTTTATGGAAGGAGCCCTGGTGGCACAGTGGTTAAGTGCCACCACTTAACCAGTGGTTAAGCTTGGCAGTTTGAACTCACTAGCTGCTCCACGGAAGAAAGATGGGGTAGTTGGCTTTTGGAAAGATGACAGCCTTGGAAACCCCATGGGCAGTTTACTGTCTCTCTCTAGAACTGCTTTGAGTCAGAATCAACTCCATGGTAACTTTTTTTTTTTTTTTTTAAATCTTTACAGAAGCAGTTCACCAGGTCTTTGTCGTGAAGAGCCACTGGGTGGGTTCAGACTGCCAACCTTTTGGTTAGCTCCTGAGTGCTTAACTGTATGCTGCCATAGCTCCTTATCTACTCCCTCCTAAGAAAAACAAACCAAAACCTACTACTGTTGCTGATCCCGACTCATAGCAACCCTATAGGAGACAGTAGAGAACTGCCCCCTAGAGTTTCCAAGGCTGAAATCTTTTTCCCACACAGCAGCTGGTGGGTTCAAGCTGCTGACCTTATGATTAGCAAACAAATGCTTTAACCACGGCTCCGCCAGAGTTTGGGAGCTCTGGTGGCATAGTGCCTAAAGTATTTGACTGCTAACCAGAAGGCTGGCAGTTCAAACCCACCAGCCACTCCTTGGAAGGAAGATGGGCAATCTACTTCTATAGAGATACCATCTCGGAAACCTGAGGAGGGGTCACTACCAGAATTTCCACCAGAAACAAAACTGAAAACTATACCCAAACTTACTGCCATTGAGTCAGTTCTGACTCATAGCAACCCCCACTGGTTTTCCGAGGCTGTAAATGAAGAAGTAGATTGTCCCATCTTCCTTCCATGGAGTGGCTGGTGGGTTTGAACTGCCAACCAACCTTCTGGTTAGCAGTCTTAGGCACTGTGCCACTAGAGTTCCTTCCAGAAAAAAACAAAACAAAGCAAAACAAAACAAAACTCTCTGCCATTGAGTCAATTTCAACTCATAGCAACCGCCTTTGGGTTTCCGAAATGGTAAATTTCTATGGAAGTAGAATGTCCAGTCTTCCTTCTGCAGTGGCTGGTGGGTTTGAACCACCAACTTTCTGGTTAGTAGTCAAATACCTTAGGACCTGTTGTTGTTGTTGTTGTTGTTATGGGCCATCGAGTTGGACCCAACTCATAGCGACCACTCCTTGGGTTTCTGAGGCAGTATCACTATGGAAGTAGATTGCCCCATCTTCCTTCCGAGGAGTGACTGGTGGGTTTGAACCGCCAGCCCTCTGGTCAGCAGTCAAGTGCCCTAGGCATTATGCTACCAGAGCTCCCCCTTAGGGCCTACACCACCAGAAATAAAAGAGATACCCAAGACACAAACCTTTTTATAAATCAAGTTTCTTGGGTCTAATCCTTCCCTCCCTCCATTCGCCCCCCAAGTCTCGTCCCTCCACATCCCATCCCTAAAACTTGCGAGCTCCATATGAGGCTAAATGTTTTTAAAATATAAACTAATGTGTTCCTGTTGCTTGGTGGCCCCGCACCCACTGAATCAATGGTATTCGATGCCTCTGGGGAGGGCGGCTGTAGCCTGGAACAAAGAAGTCAACTGAGTTGCTGGATGGAGTTTTTAACTCATGACAGTTGCAAATACAATGGTTTAGGAGCAAGCGATTTGATTTGGCAGAGCTGTAGTTTAAACGAGAAACAATTTAGCTTTACATTCCAAAAGGGCTTTGCTTAAACTCAGGACTGATCATTGTATTTTTAGAAGTTAACCATGGAGTGTCTGGGGATGTAGTAGATGTTTAAGTGCTGATTAAGTTTACCTTTATCCATGTGCAAAAAAAATCTACATGACAAAACTTTTATTCTCATGGAATACTTCTATATTAGATTGAAGATTTAATGAGTATCAGTAGTTAACATTGGGCTTACAGAGTAGTTTACTATCTACTGTGCTAAGTGTTGGATACATCTCATTTAATCCTCTCAGCAAGCTCATAAAGTGGTATCATACTTAGTCCATGTTACAGATGGGCTCGTGTAAATTGCCTAATACTAGGCTGTGCAGCTATAACAATGCCTCTCTCTCTCTAAATCAACTTAGTCAGTTTTATTCCCATTGCTACTACTCTAGGCCAGGTTCTTGCATTTGTTTTTCTTTCTACTGAGAATATCCACTGACATCTTATCTGCTTGGGGAAATCGAACCTCCCCTGTCCTGAGGCTTCCAGGGAGAGGTAATCACTTCCTTTTCCAGGCTAATCCTGTACATGTTTTTAGTTTTGCACGTATGAGACTTCATAGAGCTATTTGCTTATGTTGTTGATCCTTCTTACTGTTTGCTCCACAGTATTGCTTTTTTTTTCTTAACACGTGTTTGACATGTAGTAGGGATCGATGATTGTGAAATAAATGACCAAATGAATGCGTGAATGAAATAAAAGTTAGCCATAGATCAGGGACTCAGAACTCAAAGGCAGTTGACAGTAAGTCCCTGATCTTTGGCTAACCTTTTTATTTAAAAAAAATTTTTATTGTGATTTGGGTGAAAGTTTACAGAGCAAATTCATTTTCCATACAGCAGTTCATACACATTTTGTTTCATGACATTGACTGAAATTCCCACAGCTCTCTTCCCACTTCATCTCTGTAATTACCTCTTCCCTGTGTCCTTCCTTCCTGTGCATTCCTGGCCCACAGAGTAGTCTCCCTGTGCAAATACTGCCCTTCTGTTCTCCCATGAGTGATCGCTCTAAGGAGTGTATCTACCTGGTGTAAATGTTCACCCTATATGACTGTCTATTGTTTGGTTGGTAGCCAAAGAAGTGAGTTCAGTTCCAGGCCTGAAGGATAACTAAGGGCCATAGTCTTGGGGGTGGGGTGGGAGTCTCACCAGGCTCCCTCAGACCAGTAAACCTGGTCTTTTAAAAATGAGTTTGAGTTTTGTTCCACATTGTTCTCCCTCTCTATCCAGGATCTCCTACATAGATTCCCCCTCTGAGTGGTTGACAGTGGTAGCCAGGCACCATCTAGTTCTTCTGGTTTCATAGTCATAGAGGCTGAGGATCATGTAGTGTACCAGTCGCTTGTTCTAATTGCTTCCATGAATCTTTGTTTTTGAAAAACATTCTTCTTTGCTCTGGGTGAGGAGAGACCCATCATTGCATCTAGATGGCTGCTTGCAAGCTGTTAAGATCCCAGTTGCTACTCGCCAAAGTAGAATGTGGAACAATGTTTTGTGTAGTATGTTCTGCCAATTGAGCTTGATGTTCCCTGTGACTATGGTCCTGAGCCCACAGGTTATTTGGACATTCTTACAGCACATACAAGAACCGTCTAGTTCTTCTGTTCTCCTGGTCATATAGGCTGAGGGATGCATGGTCTACTAGTTTCTTGGACTAATTGTTTCCATGCATCTTTCATTTTCTTCATTCTTTTTTGCTCTGGATGAGGAGAGACCCATTGTTGCACCTTAGATGGCCTCTTGCAAGCTTTTAAGACCTCAGTCACTATTCATAAAGTAGGATGTAGAACAATGTTTTTGTGTAGTATGTTATCCCAATTGAGCTTGATGTCCCCTGCAACCATGGTCCCGAGCCCACAGGTCCAACTACTAGCTCCCTCAGGGTGGTTGGCTGTGGCCAAGAAGTTATCATAACTTTGCCCCTTGCTAGCTCTACTTTATATTTGGACATTCTTACAGCACATACAGATATGTATATAGAAATATCATCTGCCATACTTATATATGAACATAGGTCTATGGCTAACTTTTTAATTTCATTTCTTCCTGGCAAGTTGTGGAACCACAAAGAAAGGAGAGAGCTAGAGTTTAAAAGGATCAGTGGGGTAGAACCCCAGGGGTGACAGAGACTACCAGAAGAGTCTTCGAAGCCGGTCGCAATCTGTGCCCAACTACTTTCTGGAATTGCACCAGCAAGGGTAGATGCAGTAGAGCAGACATTGTGAGTGGCGCCTTTTAGGCAGTGAGAGTGTCTAAGATTCTGTAACTTTCATCCACCTTCCCTAGCCCCCTTTCCAGGTACCTTATTTGTAGATACCAAAAACAAAACCCAAACTCACTGCTGTGAAGTCGGATCCAACTCATAGCGACCCCCTCCTTGGGTTTCTGAGGCAGTATGTCTACGGAAGTAGATTGCCTCATCTTCCTTCCAAGGAGTGGCTGGGTGGTTTGAACCACCAGCCTTCTGATTAGTAGTCAAATGCCTTAGGTACTATGCCACCAGAGCAGTCTAAAAGTGACCCTAATCTGAGAGATGAGGGTAGTGAGACAAGTCAGGGCTAGCAAGAGGGAAGTAAACCAATGATTAAGATAAATAAAATTTTAAGGCAATATCTTAGAAAATAAAATTGGCAAACTCTGGCCCATGGGCCCATGCTGGTTTTGTAAATAAAGTTTTATTAAAACCAGGCCCTGGATTAGAGTGAGATAGTGTGACAGGCTTATGTAAATGTAGGGTCAGATCCTGTTTCCATGTAAAATTTTGATATTTTGGGGCATTAATTTATGTATTTAAAAAAATATTACATTAAAATATTATTATCTTGATTGCTGATGATTTTGGCACTCCCTTAAATTTTATGCCCGAGGTGAGTGCAGAAGTCTCCTTTAGCTCTGGTTCTAGAAGGTGAGTCCTGTGTCAGAAAGGTCGGGACAGAATAGGGCTGCTGTTTGTATACAGTGCTTTTGTGGGAATTACAAAAAGACTCCCCTTCTGGGAGGAAAAACCACAAAAGGGCCCTCTTTCCTCTGGACTGGCTTGGAAGCTGTGTGGTTTGGGAGCAGGGCACAGGCTGGGGTTCTGTTCCTATTCATGGCCTTAGTGGACACCTCTGTGAAGAGCAGGAATAGCCTCACCTGTAGAACAGACCACAGATTACTTCACATAGGCAGAGGAGAGTGTATTGGTTACCCAGTGCCGCTCTGACAAGAATATACCACAAATGGGATGGTTGAAGAAACAGGAATTTAGTCTCTTACAGTTTGGAGGCTTCAAGTGTGAGTTCAAAGTGCCAGGCTCTAGGGGCTGAGTGAAAGTCCCTCAGCCTTGGGCTTCAGCTCTGCCTCCTGCTCCCGGCCCACTGAAGCTAGAGGCTTTTGTTCACTTGGACAGCTGCTGGCTGCTGAGGCTGCCAAGCCCAAGGTTGACAAGTAAAAAGACACAGTCCCGATGTTACCAAACCACGTGGCAGGCCATTAATTCAAGTCCATTGAAAGTCCCAAGGTCGGCAGAGCATGACAGGCTGCTGAACAACGACATGGCTACATGCAGGGTTCAAACGCACCATAAGCTAGAGACTGTTCCCAAAGCTGCTTCTTATATATGGGAAGCAGACCACATATCCAAAGCAGCTACTCAGCTGCTCTAATAGATTCCACCATGGCGTTAATTACCAATCTCACCATGGGGAATAACTATATTCAGCTGCCCAGCTACTCAACCAGGCCCAGCCAAGTTGACACACAAACTTAACCACCACCGCAAGCTACCCCTCAGTGGAGGAAGGAGAGTCCCTGGCCAGGCGCCATGATGTTACATAAACCTTCTGCCAAAAATGAGGCATCCTAGGGTGGAGGAAAAGGTAGGGGAAAACAGCCCTATTAGGCAGTTTGATCTTTGAATTGACTTAGTTTGAATCTGGAATCAGATGGGTGCTGACCCCAAAGCAACATAAGTTTTAATTGTGAAGGGTCTTAATTACCTTTACTTGGCAAGATTAAATGTTCTCTGCTATCAATAGAAATGGGGGCTTCAGAACTGTGTAAGTTATCTATTGTGTGTAACAAATTACCCCCAAACATATTGGTTTAAAACAGCAATGATTGTTTGCTATCAATCATGCTTTCTGTGGGTCAGGCATTCAGTGAAGGCACAGCAAGGACAGCTTGTTTCTGCTCTATGAAGGCTGCTGCTGTTGCCGCTGAGAAACTCAAAGATTTGGGGCTGGAGTTGCCTGAAGCTTTGCTGGGGCTGGAGGGTCTGCTTCCAGGGTGGCTCCCTCACACGGCTGGGAAGTTGATGCTGGCTGTTGATGGGAGGCCTCAGTTCCTTTCTTCCTGGATCTCTTCAGAGGGATTCTTCAGTACCCTCATGACATGGCAGCTGGCTCCCTCTAAGACAGACAAGCAATCAGAGAGAGAAAGACAGACAGACAGAAAGATGAAGAAAGAGAGAATGAGCCTGATAGAAACTATCTTTTTTTTTTTTTTAACCTGGCCTTGACAGTAACTTCTGCCACATTCTGTTAGTTAGAAGTAAGTCACTAAGTTCAGTCCACATTCAAGGGAAGGGGAATTATACTCCACCTTTTGAAGGAAGGATTGTCAAAAATTTGAGGACATTTGTTAAAACTGTTACAAGAACTAAGTTAAGTTCCATTAGGAGAGATAAAGAAAGTCCAACTTCTGCCCATCTCTGTTCTGACTGTACAACTTTAAACCTGCTCTATCCATCCTAAACACTTCTTGCATCTGACTTTTTCTTTCCAGCTTGACTTCCCTTGTACAGGTCACCATTATCCCTCACCAAGGCTCTTGTAACATCCTCATAGCTGTCAGGATTCCTCTGCTTCCAGTCTGTTTTCTACCCGATAGCCAGAACATTGTTGTTGTTGTTGTTACGTGCCATTGAGTTGGACCCTACTCATAGCGACCTCTCCTTGGATATCTGAGGCAGTATCACTATGGAAGTAGATTGCCCAACCTTCCTTCCGAGGAGCGGCAGAACATATTCTTTCTTTCTTTCTTTTTTTTTTTTTTTT
>NW_006921623.1:1270716-1288992 GCF_000298275.1 Orycteropus afer afer | reverse complement strand
TGGGAAAAATGCAAAAAGAAAAGCAAGGAATGGGGTTAATCATGAGAAAAAAGGGGGAAAAGAAAAAAAAAACCTTAAAAAAAAAAAATTTCAACCAGGCACAGGGAAAAAAAAAAAAAATGCTGAAAAGTAGGACCTGGTAGGGGAAGATTAAGAGTAATAATAAAAAGGATAAAAGTATCAATAATATTAGTTATTTTAAAACAGACAAATACAAGCAAACTAATCAACAGAAAAAAGAAAGTGAAAAAGAAAGAAATAGAAATAAAAATAAAAGAAGAGAAAAAAAAATTGGTGGAGGACAGGGCAGGACACCCAGGCTCCATCTGAGCACACAGACTGTGATGGAGTTCCTGTGGCCCCAGAAGCTAGGTGGGAGTCGGGGATGGCTGCACCTCTGTTCACCAAGCAGGTGTCAGGTATAAGAGTAACAAGAGGAATGTTGTACCTTTTCTGTCTTGCAGGTCCCGAGTGTCCTTGGGGTTGCTGGAAAGCAGAACATGTTCTTAAGCCCCAGGAATCTGTGAGAGTGCTGTCTCTTTAAATACCCAAAATAGTCAAGCCGCTTTTTAAACCTTCAAAATGGCAGCGTCCTCTGGACTGGCAAAAGTCCATAGTTCAGCCCACCTTTCTCTTCACCTTCTCTGTTTGTTCCCCAGCCACTGTGCACAGTCCTCTGTGCAGTCCCTGGCTAGCACGGTGATTTTTAGGTTAATTCTTAGGTCCTACCACCACTTAGGAATCTCCAAGCTGTCTGTGCCATCAGGATTGCTCAGGATCGCTGCCAGACCGCAGCTCCGTATGTCTCCTTTTTTGGTATTTTCATGCAAATTCTTTTGCTAGTTGGGGTTTAGTCCACTTCTATATCCTTCCCTTCAAGGCTCAGGGGTCCAAGATTATCTTCTGTGTCTGTGTTAATTGGTTTCCCTTTTCTTCATTGAAGAGGATCTGTGCAATCTTTCTGCCTAGTCCGCTATCTTGCCGGAACTCCCAGAACATATTCTTTCTTAAATGCAAACAAACTCCCCAGCACAAAAAAGCACTCACCAGCTTAAAACTATTCAATATCTTCCTTTTAAAAATTAAGGTATAATACACATACAATAAATTTCACCATTTAAAAGTATATAATTTGATGGTTTTTAGTAGAGCTAGAGTTGTGCAACCACTACCACTATCTAATTCCAGAGTTTCTCATCACTCAAAAAAGAAACACTGTACCCATTAGCAGTTCCCAGCCCCTCAAACCAAACTCATTGCCATTGAGTCAATTCTGACTCAATAGCAGCCCCCATGGGCTTCCAAGGCTGTAAATTTTTATGGAAGCAGACAGACTCATCTTTCTTCTGCAGAGCAAACTGATGGGTTTGAACCACTGACCTTCTGGTTAGCAGCCAAATGCCTTAACCACTATACCATCAGAGCTCCCCCAGTCCCTGGCAACCACTAATCTGCTTTCTCTATATATGGATTTACCTATTCTGGACATTTCATATAAATAGAATATGGTGTTTTGAACCTGTCTTCTTTCACTTAGCATAATGTTGTCAAGGTTCATCTAAGTTGTTGCATGTGTCAGTACTTCATTCCTTTTGATTGCCATATAATATTCCATTGTATGAATATGCTACATTTTGCTTATCCATTCACCAACTGATGGAAATTTGGGTTTTTCTATTTTTGGCTATTGTGAGTAATGCTGTTATGAGTATTCATGTGCAAATTTTTGTATAAGCATATGTTTTCAGTTCTCTTGGGTATGTACTTAGGAATGGAATTGCTAATCAAGTGATAATTGTATGTTTAACATTTTGTGGAGCTACCAAACTGTTTTCCAAAGTGGCTGCACCATTTTACATTTCCACTAGTAATGCATGAGGGTTCCAGTTCTCCACATACTCATCAACACGTGTTACTTCCCATTTAAAAAAATATATTTTATCATATTTTTTGTGAAAGTATACACAGCAAAACATGTTTCCATTCAACAATTTCTACACATACTGTTCAGTGACATTGGTTATGTTCTTCAGTTTGTGTCAGCATGTTCATTATTTCTGTTCTAGTTGTTCCATTCACACTAATTAAATCTCACTGCCTCCCAAATTTCTCTTCTATGCTCTAAGGGTAACTGTTGTCCATTTGGTCTCATATAAGGGTGAAATTCTTCACTTTTTGAACTAATCTGCTATTTAATTTTTTTTTTATTGTGTTTAGGTGCAAGTTTACAGAGCAGAGTTATTTTATATTCAACATTATGTATACATTTAGTTTCACGCTCCATTTACCATCCCCAACCCTAACCCAATCTCCTCCCCTCCCTGCCCAGTATCCATGCCCCCCTGTGGCCCTCATAGTTATGCACTCCTGTGTGTCCTGCATTTCCTCCATGTGAATATTGCCCCTCTGGTGCCCCATGATTGATTGCTCCAAGGAATGCATTTCTATAGAGTATGTGGGTGCGTCACCCTGGGTTGAGTGGTCTGAGCGTACATCTTGTTTACTATTGGGCTGAGAGCCAGCCCCTGAGAATGAGTTTTGTTTCAGGCCCAGAATGTATCCCAGGGACATAGTACTGGGGTTCTCACTAGATTCCATTCGACAAGTAATTCTGGTCATTATTGAGTTTTTGGATTTTGTTCCACATTTTTCCTCCCACTCTATGCAGGATCTCCAGATTTGATCCTTTCCTGAGTGGTTGGGATTGGTAGCCGGGCACCATATAGACCATCTAGTTCTTCTGGTCTCAAGGGCCATCATGTCCTAGGGCTGATTACTTCCAAATGCCCCCCCCCCCCTTTTTTCCCAGTGGGTCCTAGTAAGTCTGGATTCTTTGAGAATTTGAAGCTATGTTCCACATTTTTTCCCCATTTTCTGTCAGGACCCTTCAGTTGTGACACTGATCAGAATGTTTGGTAGCTGAGCACCATTCAGTTCTAACTATTTCTTTTTCCTTCCTCCCTGTGTCCTTCTTGCCTATGCATTCCTATCTCCCTACTTTTCTCCCTGTGCAAATGCTGCCCTTCTGATCTCCCATGGTTGATTGTTCTAAGGGGTGCATCTCCCTGGTGTAGGTGTTTAGCTGGTAGTCCTGTCAGTTATCTGGCTAAGAGTTAAGCCATGGGAGTGAGGCCCAAAAGGTGACTCAGGACCACAGTCTCAGGGATTTCACCAGCCTCTATTAGACCAGTAAACCTGGTCTTTTTCTTTTTTTTTTTTTTTTATGATTTTGAGTTTTGTTCCATATTTTTCTCCCACTCTATCCAGAATCTCCAATTTTGATGCCTTTCTGAGTGGTTGGCAATGGTAGTCAGGCACCATCTACTTCTGGTCTCAGGGTCATATAGGCTGAGGTTCTCATTATCCTTTAGTCCTTTGGACTGTTTCTGTGTGTTCGATTTCCTTCATTCTTCTTTGCTCTGGATGCAGAGAGACTAATGACTGCCTCTTAGATGACTGCTCACAAGCGTTTAAGACCCTAGTTGCTATTTACCGAGGTAAGATGTAGAATATTATTTTTGTATACTATGTTGTGCCAAGTGAGCTTGATGTCCCTTGTGACCATGATCTTTAGCCCACAGGCCCAGAGACTCACTCCCTCAAAGGACTTAGTTGTAGCTAAGAAGTTATCCTAACTTTGCCCTATTAGCTTTAAACTGCTCATGAACATTTTAAAAGAACATACAAATACATATGTAGGAATATCATCTGCCAAACTTATGTATGGTCATGGGTATACATTTCTTTTTAATTAGAGCCATCCTAATGGGTGTGAAAGGAGGTCTGGTGATGCAGTGCCTAAGCCATTTGACAGCTAACCAGAAGGCTGGTGGTTCAAACCCACCAGCCACTCCTTGAAAGTAAGATTGGGCAATCTACTTCCGTAGTGATATCACCTGTGAAACTCAAGGAGGGGTTGCTATGAGTGGGATCCAACTTCATGGCAGTGAGGTGTTTTTTTTTTAGTCCTTTGGACTAATTGTTTCCTTGAGTTTTTTATTTTCTTCACTCTTCTTTCCTCTGGACAGGGAGAGACCAATAGTTGCATTTTAGACAACTGCTTGCTAGTTTTTAAGACCCTAGTCACTCCTCACATTAGGGTATAGAACATTATCAATATTTGTCCTTTTGTAATTAACTTATTTCACTCAGCATAATGTCCAGGACATTAATTCATTCTTTCAGCAAACATTTACTGACCACATAGTGGTGAACCAAGCACTGGGCTGGGGGTTCTAGTAAGAAACAGTCCTTGCTCTCAAGAAGCCCACAGTCTGTTGGCAGGAGGAGCAGACACATTAACAGGAGGGATGTGGTGATGCAGATGAGGGCATGTTGGAGCAGAGAGCTCGTGCTGGAGGAGGATACCTGAACCAAATCTTACAGGGAGATAGGAGTTGATTAGGCAAAGGGTGTGAGATAGGTATTCCAAGCAGAGGAAAAGGCACACATGAAGGAAGCATGGAGAAATGGCATGGGATATGCAAAAAACTACTAGGAGCTGGGTGATGCTGGAGCATAAAGTCAGGGAGTGATAAGAAACAAAGGTGGGAAGGTGAACAGGGGCCAGTTGTGGTGAGCCTTATATACCATAGGACTTATCATATAAGTGATTGGAAGCCATCAGTAAGTTCTAGACAGGAGAATGATACAGCCAAATGTGTCTAGAAAGTTGACGCTGTCATCTATGTGGGATGGGTTGTAGAGGGGACACTAGTGGCCAGGAAACTGTTTAGAGGTTATTGCTAATCCAGGCTAGAGACTGAGGCTGTCAGCTGCTTATGGGGATCTTGGCCTGTTTGTACCAACTGTTTTTTTTTCCAGAGATAAATACCAGGACCTGCACCACAGACACTGTTTTGCAGTTAGACTTGACCTTCATAAAAAGGAAGGAGAGAAAGACGTCAGAAATTGTTTTCCAAGAAAAATGATTGGATTTTCAGAGAATCTGAAGTCAAGGCTGAATTTCCCAGTGAGCTGGGCTCTGCCTGGCATTTAGATACCCTAGATATGCATTCTGTGGATTTTTCCAGTGGGCACCTTCTCCACTTGCTTGATTTTCCTCTTACACTCTCATTCCCCTGTCAGGTGTCACTTCTGGCAGGACCTGAACCTTTTCAACAATGCCTAATTGGTAAAGGAGCCCTTGGGGCCTGAGCAGCCCAGGGATGCCCTTTTCCATAGGAATGCATGATGCACATGATCGCTAAGGCGATCTTAACACAGGCCAATGCCACTGTGAGCAGCTATGGAGTCCAAATGCCCTGTGAGGTCCTCCTCTCCTCTGTCCTCTGCACCCATGGTGCTGGGTGTCCTGTTTGAGAGAGCCCCCCTACTTTTAAGACATTGTAATGTAGCCTTCTTTCTCCAGTCCAGACAGAGGAGATTTTCCATAGGCAGTTGTAAATGTGAGTTAGGCATGGTAGTGTCTCTGTGGGGGGAAGTTGATTGGCAGTTGGAAACCTCAGGGGCCAGGATGTGGGACCACTCGCTTGTCTGGTGGAGCTAGGGTGATGAAAGAGGTGTGTACAAGGGCAAGCTAAGAGAAATGGAATCGAGAGGTGGTTAGGGGAGTGGACATTTCCCACAGCAACCTAGACAACTGCTTTCATTAATTCAAGGATTTAGTCTATAGGGAAAATTTGAGAAAGACTTAAAAATGGACCCAAAAAGATTACTGGGTGTCCTACCTAGTATACTTTTGAGTTATTTCAGCCTGCCATTGCCTTTGCACTATTTTATAACTCTGGATGTTGTAGAAAACTGGTAATAATGCAAATGACTCTTGCCCATAGAAATACAACTTAATTGTGTCTAGGAGAGTGCAGCCAGTTATGCTCTATGGATAGACTCATTTTTCCTCTACATGTAAATCCATTTCAGTGTTCCTTATTTGACTATCTATGTTATGTTCTCCTTGAAACAGGTTGTAACATCTTACTGCTTCCTCCATTGGTTAATGAGTTAAATAAAAATTTTGACACATGTTGACTTTATATTTGTATGAGAGTCATGATTTTATACTTAAAAATAATTACACTTTGGCCATTCAGTCATTCAGTAAATGTCAGTTGATGCCTTCTCTGTCCCAGACCCTGTGCTAAGGGTTGGGAATACAAAGATGAATTTCACAGTCCATGTCCTCAAAGAGCTCATTGTCCAGTGAAGAATGCAGGCAGGAAGGCAAGTCAGTGATTATCATAGAGACTGTCCTGGAGCCATGGTTTTAGGAGGTTGCTTTCAGCAGGGACTTGAAGTGGGGCTGGGTTTTCCTTTGTGGGGAAAGGCATGAGTTTTGGAATATGACAGACCTAGATCCCAGTCCTAAATTCACTACTTCAAAGCTTTGTGACCTCAGGCAACTTAATTTTCTTATCTGTAAAGTAAAAAGAATCATAAAACAAACAAACAGTTGTCTTTGAGTGGACTCTAACACATGGCGACACCATGTGTGCCAGATAGAACTCCATAGGGTTTACAATGGCTGAGTTTTGAAGTAGATCACCAGGATTTTCTTCCAAGATGCCTCTGGGTGGACTTGAAATGCCAGCCTTTCAGTTAGCAGCTAAGTGTGTTAACCATTTACACTACCCAGAGACTCCTAAATTCACTGTACTTTAGTCTTAAGGTGTTGTGACAAGTAAATGAGGTACTGTGTACTGTGTACTGGCACTTAACAGATGTTAATCTTCTTATGCCTTCTGGACTATGATTTCAGAAATGCAAGGAAAGTCCCCGATTCCATTCTCTCCCTGTTAGGTGACACTTGATATTCCTTTAGAAGAGGGCAAACCCATTCATTCCCCAACTAGAGACAGAGTTGCAGTGTAAACAGCTTGGGACAAGAAATACAGTTTCTGAGACACAAGTTAATGTGTAAATTGCTGATGTCAGGGCTTCTGCCTCAAGAAGGTTTGATAATAATAACCCTCACCTGTATGTACCTTCAAAAGCAATTTCACATCTCTGACCCATTTAATCCTCACAGTGTTTTATGGGGAGGGCAAAGCTGAGATGACCATCCTCACCTCCTCGACTAGCAAACCTGGGCTGTGAGCTTGAAATAAACATCCTGCTCAGGGTTACTCAGTGAGCAAGAGCCAGGACTCAGACCTGGGTTGGTGGACTCCAAACAGCACACCATTTCCCAAAGGGCAAGAGAAGGAAAAGGGGGACGGCAGGAGCTGTTTCTCTAGAGAATGGAACTTGAGGAACACAAGCATACACAGAAAAGTTCATAATTTAGTTCTGGATCAGCTCTGGCTAGAAGAAGCAGAGCCTCTGAATATGGTAGTACAAGCTGTGTGATTTTTAATCACATTGGGCTTCACTTTCTTTTTTATAAAATAGAGCTGTTATTGTTAGTTGCATTGGGTCAGATCCCTTTTATGATAACCTTTGTACCACAATGAAATGTTGTCCAGTCCTGCACTATCGCCATTATTGTTGGGATGTTTGTTGTGGCTATTATCTCACTGAGATTTCCCCTCACTTTTTTTGGCCCTCCATTTTAGCAAACATGATGTCCTTTTCTAGTGATTGTTCTTTCCTGATGATGTGTCCAAAGTAATAGAGTTGAAGTCTTACCATCCTTGCTTGTAAAGAACATTCTGGTTGTATTTCTTCTAAAAATATTTTGTTCTTCTACAGACCATGGTATATTCAATATTCTTTGCCAACACCACAGTTTAAATGTATTAGTTCTTCTATCTTCCTTTTTCATTATCCAACTTCTACATGCATATGAAACAATTGAAAACTCAATGCCATTGAGTTGTTTCCAACTCATAGTGAACCCCATTGGGTTTCTGGGGCTATAAATCTTTGTGAAAGTAAATCACCCTGCCTTCTTCACATGGAGCAGCTAATGGGTTTGAACCACTGACCTTCCAGTTAGCAGTCAAGTGCCTTATCCACTATGCCACCAGAGCCGTTGTTGTTAGATGCTTGTTGTTAGATGCCGTCGAGATGGCTCTGACTCATAGTGACCCTATGCACAGCACAGCAAAACACTGCTCAGTCCTGTGCCAGCCTCACAATCCTTGCTACACCTGAGCCCATTGTTGTAGCCATTGTGTCAATCCATTTCTTTGAGGGTCTTCCCCTTCTTCATTGACCCTCTACTTTACCATGATATCCTTCTCCAAGGAATAGTCCCTCCTGACAACATGACCAAAATAGGTGAGACTAAGCCTGGCCATTCTCACTTCCAAGGAGCATTCCAGCTGCACTTCTTCCAGGACAGATCTGTTAGTCCTTTTAGCAGTCCGTGGTACTCTTAGCATTCTTCTCCAACACCACAACTCAAAAGCATCAACTCTTCTTCAGTCTTACTTATTCACGGTCCAGCTCTCATATGCTAAGAGGTGATTGAAAATACCATGGCTTGGGTTAGGTACACCTTAGTCTTCAAGGAGACATCTTTGCTCTTCAGCGCTTGAAAGAGGTCTTTTGCAGCAGATTTTCCCAATGCAATATGTCATTTGATGTTTTGACTGCTGCTTCCATTGGTTTTGATTGTAGAACCAAGTAATATGAAGTCATTGACAACTTCAATCTTTTCTCCATTCATTGTGAAGCTGTTTATTGGACCAGTTGTGAGAACTTTTGTTTTCTTTATATTGAGGTGTAATCCACACTGCAGACTGCAGTTTTTAATCTTCACCAGCAATTTCAAGTCATCCTTAGTTTCAGCAAGCAAAGTTGTATCATCTGTGTATCGCAGATTGTTAATGAGTCTTCCTCCAATCCTGATGTCACATTCTTCATATAATCCAGCTTCTCAGATTATTTGCTCAGCATACAAATTTCATAATTATGGTGAAAGGATACAACCCTGGCACACTCATTCCCTTCCTGATTTTGAACCATGAAGTATCCCCTTGTTCTGTTTCAATGACAGCCTCCTGATCTATGTACAGATTCCTCATGAATACAATCAAGTGTTCTGGAATTCCCATTCTTCTAAATGTTATTCATAATTTGTTATGATCCACACAATTGAATGCTTTTGCATAGTCAATAAAACATAAGTAAACATTTTTCTGGTAGTCATTGCTTTTGGCTAGATCCATCTGACATCAGCAATAATATCCCTCGTTCCACGTCCTCTTTTGAATCCAGCTTGCATTTCTGGAAGCTCTCTGCCAATGTACTCCTGCAACTGTTTTTGAATTATCTTCAGTAAGATTTTACTTGCATGTGATATTAATGATATTGTTCAATCATTTCCATATTCTGTGAGATTGTCTTTTTCTGGCATGGGTACAAATATGGATTTCTTTCAGTCAGTTGTCCAGGTAGCTGTCTTCCAAATCTCTTGGCATAGCCGAGATCCATTTGTTGAAACATCTCAATGGGTATTCCGTCAATTCCTGGAGCCTTGTTCTTTGCCACCTCCAGACATTTTCCAATTCATGAGCTAAAAAATAAAGCTGTTGAGTTCATATACAAATTCAATATTGTGAAAATTTTATCTTTAATAGAGACTGCCCTGCCCATAACCTCCTTGAAGATATCTGCAGATCTAGTTCCTCCAGTTTCCTTTCCATGCTCCCTAACCTTGGTTAGTTCCATTGACAATTTATTGAGTACATACTATTTGTTTATTTATTAATTTAATGAATACTTACCAAGCACCTATCATGCACCAGGCACTTTGCTAAAATCTCTGGAGATAACAATGGCAAATGATGCATTTCATCCCTGTCCTTGTGCAGCTAGCAATCTTCTAGGAAGGCTACTTTATTCCATTGATCCCATTAATTCTTACAGCAACCCTATGAAATAGGTATTACTAGCTCTGGTGGTAGCTAGTAATCAGGTTGGAAGACACTCAAAATATGACTGGGGAAGAGCTGATTCCTCAGAGTAGAGTTGCCTCAATGATATGATGGAGTGAAGCTTTCAGGACCTTCATTTGCTGATGTGGCACCACTCAAAATGAGTAGAAACAGCTGTAAACATCCATTAATAATTGGAACATGGAATGTATGAAGTATGAATCTAGGAAAACTGGAAGTTGTCAAAACTGAAATGGAACACATAAAGATCGATATCCTAGGCATTAGTGAGCTGAAATGGACTAGTTTGGGCCATTTTGAATCAGACAACCATATGATTTACTATGCCAAGGATGAAAAATTGAAGAGGAATGGTGTAGCATTCATCGTCACAAAGACTGTTTCAGGATCTGTCCTGAAGTGCAATGCTGTCAGTTATAGGATAATATCCATATGCCTATGGAAGACCAGTTAATACTATTATTCAAATCTATGCACCAACCACCAAAGCCAAAGATGGGGAAATTGAAGATTTCTACCAACTTCTGCAGTCTGAAATTGACCAAACATGCAATCAAGATGTGCTGATTATCACTGGTGACTGGAATGCAAAAGTTGGAAGCAAAGAAGAGTGATTGATAGTTGGAAAATATGGCTTTGGTGACAGAAATAATGTTGGAGATTGCATGATAGAATTTTGCAAGACCAATGACTTATTCATTGCAAATACCTTTTTTGAACAACATAAATGATGGCTATACACATGGACTTCAACAGATGGAATACACAGAAATCAGCTTGACTATATCTGTGGCAAGAGGCAATGGAGAAATTCAGTATCTTTAGTCAAAACAAGGCCAAGAGCTGATTGTGGAACAGACCACCAACTGGTCATATGCAAGTTCAAGTTCAAGTTGAAGACAATTAAAACAAGTCCACAAGAGCCAAAATATGACCTTGATTATATCCCTTCTGAATTTAGGGACCATCTAAAGAATAGATTTGGTGCAATGAACACCAATGACTGAAAACCAGAGGAATTGTGGGATGACATCAAGAACATTAAAAAGAATTGGTCAATGTTCATCCATTTCAGGAAGTGGCATATGATCAAGAACCAATGATATTGAAGGAAGAAGTCAGATGGCCAAGTGACTGGAAAAGATCCATATTTGTACCCCTTCCAAAGGAAGGTGATCCCACCGAATGTGGAAATTATCAAATATCATTAATATTGCATGCAAGTAAAATCTTACTGAAGATAATTAAAAAATGGTTGCAGGAGTATATTGACATAGAACTTCCAGATGCAAGCTGGATTCGGAAGAGGATGTGGAATGAGGGATATCATTGCTGATGTCAGATGGACCTTAGCTGAAAGCAAAGAATACCAGAAAGATGTTTACTTGTGTTTTACTGACTATGCAAAAGCATTGGATTGTGTGAATCATAACAATTTACGGGTAACATTGAGAAGAATGGGAATTCTGGAACACTTGATTGTACTCATGAGGAACCTGTACATAGACCAGGAGGCTGTCGTTTGAACAGAACAAGGGGATACTCCATAGTTTAAAATCAAGAAGGGAGTGTGTCAGGGTTGTATCCTTTCCCCATACTTATTCAATCTGTATGCTGAGCAAATAATCTAAGAAGCTGGACTATATGAAACAGAACGTGGCATCAGGATTGGAGGAAGACTCATTAACAACCTGCGATACACTGATGACACAACTTTGTTTGCTGGAAGTGAGGATGACTTGAAGCACTTATTGATGAAGACTGAAGAATACAGTCTGCCATATGGATTACATCTCAATATAAAGAAAACAAAAATCCTTGCAACTGGACCTATAAGCAGCATCATGATAAATGGAGAAAAAGATTGAAATTGTCAAAGACTTCACATTGCTTGATTCTGCAATTGATGCCAATGAAAGCAGCAGTCAGAACATCAGACAACATATTGCACTGGGCAAATCAGCTGTAAAGGATCTCTTTCAAGTGCTGAAGAACAAAGATGTCTCCTTGAGGACTAAGGTGTGCCTGACACAAGCTATGGTATTTTCAGTCACCTCATATACATGTGAGAGCTGGACAATGAATAAGGAAGACCAAAGAAAAGTTGATGCTTTTGAGTTGTGGTGCTGGCAAAGAATGCTGAAAGTGCCGTGGACTGCTAAAAGATCTAACAAATCTGTCCTGGAGAGAATGCAGTTGGAATGCTCCTTGGAAGCCAGAATGGCCAGACTTCATCTCACCTACTTTGGTCATATTGTCAGAAGGGACCATTCCCTGGAGAAGGATGTCATACTTGGTAGGGTAGAGGGTTGGTGAAGGAGGGGATGGCCCTCAACGAGATGGATTGACACAGTGGCAGTGGTGATAGGCTCAAGTTTAGCAAGGATCATGGAGCTGGTGCAGGACTGTGCAGTATTTTCTTCTGCTGTGCATAGGGTTGCCATGAGTAGGAGAAGACTCAACGGCACCTAGCAACAATAACAACAGTGGTTTTGATTTGCATCTCTCTGATGGCTCATGATGCTAAATAAGAACCCTGTGTTCTTGAGTCACAGGATTCTCCCATCTCCATCTGAATTTCACATTTGCCTTTCACTACCCTGTTGACCCACTGCTGCTGGCTCTTCCCATTGTCATTTAAGCTTGCACAACTCTCTCCCTTCTTCAAACAAAACTCTCAGGGGACAAAGTTATGAAAGCATCTTAGTCACAACCAAGCACCTTGAGGTTATGAGTCCCTGGGTATGGAGGCTCAGGGCCATAGTCTTGGGTGACATTAAGGTCAATTGGCATAACGTAGTCCATAAAGACAATGTTCTACATCCTACTTTGGTGAGTAGCAACTGGCATCTAAAAGCTAGCTAACAAGCAGCCATCTAAAGTGCAACTATTGCTCTCTCCCTGTCGGAAGCAAAGAAGAATGAAGAAAATAAAAAATGCAAGGAAACAATTAGTTCAAAGGACTAATGGAGCATGTGAACCCCAGCCTCCATGACCCTGAGACCAGAAGAACCAGATGATGCTTGGCTACCATTGCTGACTTCTCTGAAAGGGATAACAATAAGAGATGCTGGATAGAGTCAGGGGAAATGTGGAACAAAACACAAAATCAGAAAAAAAGACCAGGCTTACTGGTCTGATGAAGATTGGTGGAACCCCCAAGATTATGGCCCTTAGACACCTTTCCAGCTAGGAACTGAACTTAAGCCCTGTGACTCACCTGTCAGCCAAAGATAAGACAGGCTTAGAAGGTAAACAGTAATATCAGGACAATCAAGCATATGAGATCAAAACTAAAACAAAACCAAACACTGCCCTTGGGTCCAATCTGACTCATAGCAACCCCTCCTTGGGTTTCTGAGGTGGTATAACTATGGAAGTAGATTTCTTCTGAGGAGTGGCTGGTGGGTTTGAACCACCAGCCTTATGGTTAGCAGTCTAATGACTTAGGCACTATGCCACCAGAGCTCCTATATAAGATCAGGAGGACAGCATTTTCTCAGGGTAATTTGCCAAGCAATTTGCTAGGGAGGTGAGAAGGGATGAGAAGGAAGGATGAAGATAAGGCGTGGGCACTGGAAGGAAGTGGAAAGAATGCTGTTACAATGTGGGTATTGCAGTAAATGTCACAAAACAGAATGTGTATGGATTGATGAACAGAAACCCAAATTGCTCTGTAAACATTCACCCAAATCACATGCACTCACATACAAACACATACACAGAGAACTCCCTTGGCCCTACCTGTGTCTTTAGATAGTATCTTATCATTTTTGTCTCCCAATTCATATCTTGAAAGAATTATCTCTTCTTGTTGCCTTTTGTTCTCACCTTTAATTTACTTTTCAAACCAACAAAAATTAGTTCCCAAGCATTATTCCTCTGAGTGGCATCACCAGTGGTCTCCAAAGTCACCCATGACCCTCATCCTTATTTCTAAATCCAACAGATACTCTCAGGATCGTTCTGATGGACTGTCAGCAGCATTTGGCAATGTGGACCACTTCCTCCTTAAGCCCCACCTTCCTGGATCCTCTGACCTGAAGCCCTCCTCAGTCCCCCCCTCCATTTTTAAATAATTTTTTAAAAATGTATTATAAAACATTTCAGACAGAAACAAAGACTAAGTACAATGAACTCCCATATGCCCATAACCTAGCTTCAAAGACTATCAACTAATGACTAATCTTTCTTTTTTTTCCTCACATCCCTTCACCCATATCAAACCTGTCTCTTAATTATCCATCTATTTTCCCTTTTACTTGCTTAGCCTCATCTTCATTTCCTTTGCTGGTTTTTCTTCCTCAGCCCCTCCCTTTCCTTTGGGTGCCCCTCGGGTTGACTAAGATCCTGGCTTCCTCTTCCTCTGTGCATTCTACCTGCATGAGTTCATCCTCCACATGGATCTCATTAATCTGTGGGCCAGTGACTATCTCGCTAGTGGAGGCTTGTTTAGGGAGCAACCAACCCGTACACAGAGCAGCCTATGAAATCTCTGCTTGGATGCCCCATGGGCGCCTCAAACTTTGCATGTGCAAACTTGAATGCACTATAAACACCCTTCCCTGCCTTTCCTTCCATGGGTATGATCTCAGTGAATATCCACCCAGTTGCCCACATACCACATTCAGTCCATCTGTTTGATTTTACCCCATTACCCATTCAGTTTGCCTTCCTAAATAGCTTTCTAATTCATTTCCTTATCTCTTCTCCTGTGGCCCCCAGCTCCTCTTGGCAGCCATGGCTTGCTATAGCCCCCTCTTTTGGCTCCCTGCCTCAAGGCTTACCTCTATTCCCTCCCTTCTGCACTTCAGTACAGCTGGTCTCACCACTCTGCCTCAAGCCTCGCTGTGTGCCCTCAGGCCTAACCTCTTTGAAGATGTGTGTTGTAGAAGTTAAAAGAGAAAGTTCTAAGTCAGAAAGACTGGAGTTCAAATCCAGAGGTGTCACTTACTAGCTCTGTGACTTTGGGCAAATTTCTCAATTGATGTAAGACTCAGTTTCCCCATATGTAAATGGTGGCCACTGTGTCACAAGTTAGTTGTGAATGAGCTCTGTGTCTGCAGCTGCTTTTGCATTCTAGGGAAAGGCCCTGACTGCTGTCAGGGAGAGAAAGATCTTTGCTTTGGAAAATGACCCCTTGAGTGTGACGAGTAGAGATCTCCTCCAGCCAGCCCTCACGTTCAGGTGAAATCCAGGCCAGGGTGGGGATGGGGGCGTGCCAAACAAGGGGGGCTGGAAGACTTTACAAACAAAAGTGAAAGGAACTTGAGCAGGCAGGGGTGAGAATCCAGGGACAGTGTGAGGGAAGGGCTAGCAACTGGATTGGAGGGTAGAAGATGGAGCACTGAAGGCAGGTGGCTGGTTGGGGAGAAGCTTGCAAGGACAGAAGGTCTGATTTCAAACTTATGAGCTGCTTGCTATTGTTAAAAAAGTCTCAGTTACTACCAACTTTCTGTAAAATTGTTTTACAAGTTCTCCCTTATGTTAGTAATATTTTGGGAGAAAATTAAGGAAAAGAGAGAGCCACCTCACCTGTAACCCTGTCACTTTTTCCTAGGAGACTTCCAAAATGCTTCACCCCCTCAGTATGGTTTAGGTACTTCCTCTGCAGCCCCTTCGTAGATCAGCAGAAGACAACAAAAGCATGAACTCAAGAGCTAACTCAGAGAAGAGGAAATTGAATGAGAGGTCATCGTGAAAATGCCAGACTTTGGCAATTCTCCGGAATCTGGCAATTCTCTGGAATCTTGGAAAGCATGTAGGGTGGAACTGTTTTATCTGAATATGAAAGGAAATGGTGACTCCAAAAACCTTAAAGGGACTTCAAGAAAGCATTTGAGTTATTGAGGATTAAATTAGATAGTGAACTTAAAGCTCCTAGCACCTGGCCTGACACATAGGAAGCTCTTAAATATTTGGGAGTATTAAAAATAATCAAAACTCAATGAAATTTGAATATAAGACTTATTCAGAGCAATTTTTCTATATGTGTATAGAGAGACCATTTTAACTCCAGTAAAAGCAGATAGCTCAAAGAAGCGAGGTACAATGGGGCTTATACAGAGAAGAGGAGGGAGAAATACAGATCAACCTTTTTTTTTTTTTTTTTAAACTTTTTATTATGATCTGGGTGAAATTTTACAGAGCAGATTTGTTTTCCACTCAATAGTTCCTACACATTTTGTTTTGTGACACTGATTGCAATCCCTACAATGTAACAGCTTTCTTCCCACTTCCTCCCTATGGTTACCCTTTTCTGTGGTCTTCTTTTCTACGTGTTCTTGCTTCCCAAGCTTTCTCCCTGAGCAAATGCTGCCCTTCTGATTTCCCATGGCTGATTGTTCTAAGGAGTGCATCTTCCTATTGTCATTGTTCAGCCCTGTTAAATTACATTGGCTAATCCTAACACAACTGATTGAACCCTGTCTTCTCCCTTTTTCTGAGATCAACTGATAACAGGTCACAAGATAGTTTCTGGCCCTCCATCTTTTGAAATTCAAATTCAGTAAGCCAGGCTTCTAACAGGAAAGAAAAGACTAACAACTTTGGGTAAAAAAAAAAAAAAAAAAGCTGGCAGCATCAATCCTGGTCAGAAACTTCTTGAAAGTGAATATCTGGTTTTGTGGGTAAGAAAACCCCCAAATCAAAGCAAAACATTTCTACCAATTTCTCTCTTTGACAGGAGCTCCTGTTTTGTTATTTTTTAAAAAATATTATGCATCCCATTTTACATAACAAGGATGCAAATCTCATCAGAAGTGAGGTGGCCACACATGCAAGAGCAGATGCAGTGTGTCTCCCTGATGGGGTGCCAGCTGCTGGTGACATTATCTGTTGTTGTTATGTGCTGTTGAGTCGGCCCTGACCCATAGCGACCCCTCCTTGGGTTTCCGAGGCAGTATCACTACAGAAGTAGATTGCCCAACCTTCCTTCCAAGGAGTGGCTGGTGGGTTTGAACCGCCAGCCTCCTGGTTAGCAGTCAAGTGCCTTAGGCACTATGCTACCAGAGCTCCTAGGTGACATTGTCTAAGCAGGGGGAAATCTCACCATATCAGGACATGTTTATTTTGTTGCAGTTGTTGTCATGAACTACTGTTATTTATTTATTTATTATTTTTAATTGTATTGTGCTTTGGGTGCAAATTTACAGTGTAAAATTTTTTTACATTCAGCAGCTTGTGTACATTTGATGCCACACCCTGATTACCATCCTGGACCACAACAAACTCTCCTCCCCTCCCATCCCTGTGACTGTCCCTTCCCTCTGCCCTTCTTAACTATGCACTCCTGTCTGTCCAGCTTTCCCTCCAAGCGAATGCTGTCCCTCTGGTGTCCCATGGCCGGTTGCTCTAAGGAGAGTATCTCCCTAGAGTAGGTGGGTGCATCACCTTGGGATAGGTGTTCTGCATATACGTTTTTCTACTGTTGGGCTGAAAGTCAATGCATGGGAGTGAGTCTAATTCCAGGTCTGAAGGGTAACCCAGAGTCGTAGTCTTGGGGGTTCCACCAGACTCTATCTGACCAGTAATTCTGGTCATTTTTGTGCTTTTGGATTTTGTTCCACATTTTTCTTCCCACTGTATCCAGGATCTCCAGGTTTGATCCCTTTTTGAGTGGTTGGCACTGGTAGCCAGGCACCATCTAGTTCTGGGCTACCAGGATATGCTCTCAACCCAAGGGATCTCTCTGCAGCAAGGCTTCTGACATATCTCCGGCAACTCCTACAATGGAGGAGGATGGTGAGTCCCATCCCTGCCTCCTTTCCTATAAAGTTTCTCCTTAATTCAGCTGCTTTTACTGACCCTCAATCCCAGGAAGCCAGTTGTCATAAATGTTGTGCCCACTCACTGCCAGGCCTCCTGCTCTGGTAGGTGTGACACAGCTTCAACTCATCAGGCACTGATGGTAGAAAACCAAACCCAATTCTGACCTCATGTGTTACACAGTAGAACTGAGCTCCATAAGGTTTTCTTGGCTGTAATCTTTACGGAGGGAGCTCTGGTGGTATAGTGCCTAAGGCAATTGGCTGCTAACCAGAAGGCTAGAGGTTCAAATCCACCAGCCACTCCTCGGAAAGAAGATTGGGCGATCTACTTCCATAGAGATACCGCCTTGGAAACCCAAGGAGGAGTCGTTATGAGTCGGATCCCACTCAATGGCAGTGAGTTTGGTTTTTATTTTTGGTAACCATGAACAAGGCCAGTTCTTCCATTTATGTAGATGCCTTGTAGTTTCTTGTAGTAGTATTTTGTAGTTTTCTTTGTAGAGAGTTTTTGTGTCTCTGGTAAGATTCATTCCTAAATATTTTATCTTTTAGGTGACTATTGTAAATGGTATTGTTTTCCTTATTTCCTTTTCAGAGGGCTCTTTGTTGATGTAGAGGAATCCCAACTGATTTTTGTATGTTAACTTTGTATTATGCCACTTCGCTGAGCCTTTCTATTAGTTTCAGTATTTTTTTTTTTTTTT
>NW_006921623.1:1268529-1269789 GCF_000298275.1 Orycteropus afer afer | reverse complement strand
TTGAGTAATATAGGTGTCAACTCTTCCCTGAATGTTTTGGTTAAATTCTCCAGTGAAGCCATCTGGGCCAGGACTTTTTTTGTGTGTGGGAAGTTTTTTTATGACCTTAATTTCTTCTTCTGTTATGGGTCAGTTCAAGTATTCTATCTCTGACTGGGATAGTTCAGGTAGGTCTTGTGTTTCTAGAAATGTGTCCATCTCTTCTAGGTTCTTGAATCTGTTGGAGTACAGTTCTTCATAATATTCTGCTGTTATCTTTTTTATTTCAGTTGGTTCTGTTGGGATGTTGCCCTTTTTGTTTATTATTCACATTATTTGCATCTTCTCTTTCTTTTCCTTTGTTAAATTTGCCAGTGGTTTGTCACTTTTGTTGATCTTTTTGAAGAACTAGCTTCTTGTTTTGTTGATTTATTGTGTTGTTTTTGTTTTCTATTTCATTTATTTCTGCTCTGATCTTTATTATTTCCTTACTTCTGGATACTGTAGGTTTTTTTGTTGTTCTTTTTCTAATTGCTGGAGTTGAGTCAGAGTGTAGATTTTGTTTCTTTCTTCTTTTCTGAATTTACTGCTATAAATTGCCCTTTGAGTACTGCTTTCACTGTATCTCAAAGGTTTTGGTAAGTTGTATCTTCAGTCTCACTTGTTTCTAGGAATTTTTTTATTTCACACTTTATTTCTTCTATTACCCAGTAGTTTTTGAGCAGTGTATTATTCAGTTTCCACATATTTGATATCTTTTCCTTGATCTTCTTATTATTGATTTCTAATTTTATAGCACTGTGATCCGAGAAGATGCTTCACAGTATTTCAATGTTTTTTAATTTATTGAGGTTTGTTTTGTGTCCTGACATATGGTCTATTCTAGAGAATGATCCATGTGCACTGGAGAAGAATATGTATTGTGCTTTTGTTGGGTGGAGTGCTCTGTATGTGTCTATGAGGTCAAGTTGGTTGATTGTGTTGTTGAGTTTGTCTGTATCGTTGTTGTTTTTTTCTAGTTGTTCTGTCCCTCTTTGAATGTGGTGTGTTAAAATCTCCTACTACTATTGTAGGGTTGTCTGTTTTTCCTTTCAGTTCAGTTAATATTTGTTTTACGTATTTTGGAGCACTTTCATTGGGTGCAGAGATATTAATTATGGTGATATCTTCTTGGTCAATTGATCCATTTAGCATCATATAGTGTCCTTCTTTGTACCTTATGCTGTTTTTCACCTTGAAGTCTATTTTATCAGAAATTAATATTGCTACTCCTGCTCTTTT
>NW_006921623.1:1095431-1264779 GCF_000298275.1 Orycteropus afer afer | reverse complement strand
TACTATACACCTGGGAATTCTGATCATTCACATGAACTTATAGGCCCATTGTCTGCCAACCCTATATATGATCTTGGATACACTCTCCATTTTGTCTGTTGTTCTGAACTACTATTATTTTTAATAACTCCAATTCTTCCTCCTCTGTGTTCCCAGAGCACTTCCTGTCTGTTTCCCCTCATGTGTCACTAAGTGCTATCTTGGGTTATAATTTTCTAGTTAGATGTAAGAAACTTGGCTGATTTTTTTGTGTAGTTGATGAAAATAGAATTATTACTTTTCGATTCCATCATGTATTCTGTCTTCCTTCTTCCATTTACTCTGTAAACTCTTTGAGAATAAGATATTGATTGGACAGTTCTCCTTTGGTTCCTTTGTTTTATGCACAGTAGCTGCTTCATAGATGTCTATTGCTTTTGCGAGTGTTGGTTCCATCATTGGTTATGCCTAAGAGGTCATACCCGGGCAGAAGGAGGCTGTTATTAATCTAGAAGCCCCTATTCTGTCTGCCTATGTCTTTACTCTAATCTCTTGGGGGCAGTCTGGCTTTCCTGGATGTGGTAGTGGCAAGCAGAAGTCAAGGAAAAAAAGTTTTACCCTTCGAAAGAGACAGGTAAAACTGAGAGACACACTTGGGGCATGGAGGCTGTTTTTAATTATCCATGAAAGCCTACTTCACAAGATCTTAAGAGACATGGCTCCTTGTTGAAGAAATGTATACACATGTGAATCCACATAGAATAATTGAATATAGAAGACCAGCAACATAGAGGGACTGGAAATGACCTTCATAGTCATCATATCAACTCTGAGCCACTCAAAGAATCTCCTCTCACATCCCTGGCAAGATTTATTTATTCTTTACTTGAATGCCTCTAAGAACAGAGAATTCACTACCACCAGAGCAGAGATGATTACCTAATCATATCTTTTCTCTCCATCACTCTCTTTCCTCTTTCCTAATAAAGAACTTGATTTTAATATGTTACCCACTGTCTTCCGTGTGCCAAGGAGAGAATCATAATTGGTGTAGACAGTTGTGGTGAGTCCATTTGGCTTCCTAGTGAATAATTTAGGCAAGAGGATGGTCATGTGACACATTTCTAGCTAATGAAGTGGAGGAGAAGTTTGCTTGGGGCTTCTGGGAAAAGTTTCCTCTCTTTTAAAAAGAGACAGAAGAAAGCCAACCTTTTATTCTATTAAAAATTTGAGCCTAGATGTGATGTCCAGAACTGTGGCAGCTACTTTGTGACTATGAGGAGAGCTAAACTGAGAGCAAAGTGGGCAAACTAAGGCTGACAAATCAGATACATGTAAAAACAAAACAAAGCAAACAAGCCAGTGAACAAATTGGGGGTGATGATGTAGTCTTTGAGCTGCTGAGTTAACCAGCCTTGGGGCTGCTCCACCTGAGGACTCTTGGTGTGAAACATAAAAACATTTTCTATTGTTTAAGCTCATTGATTTGGGATTTCTCTATTCCTTATCATCAACATCTTTCTAACACAACATCTCCTTCATGTCTTGACTCAGAAGTCTCCCACTCAGTGAGTCCTCTCCTGCCACCCTCTGAAAAAGTCCAGCCCCATTTCCTGGCACTCCCTATTCTTTTTCCATGCTTCATTGATCTCCTTAGCAATTCTCACTGTATAACATACATGCTTTTTATTTTTTTATCATGTATATTGACTGTGTCCCCAATTAAAACGTATACTATGAGAACAGGGATTTTTGTCTATTTTGTTCACTTCTATATAAACAGTGCCTGACACTCAATAATTATTCATTGGATGAAAGAAACAACCCTTCAGCTATTTAAGGACACTTATAAGGTCTTTCCTAGGTTTCATCTTCTTCAGGCTAAACATAGTAATTCCCTCCATCTTTGCTCACACAACCTGTATCTCTCTCCCTCACTGTTCTGGACATTCTAGCACATTCTAGAATGTTCCCCAGATTGTCACAGGCTTTTAAACTAGGGCCTCCAGCAGGGACACAATATCCTAGAGGAGGCTTGACCAGTCCAGAGAATCATGAAGCTATCTTCTACTTTGATCTGGCCTCTATATTTTCACTAATACATACTGAGATTGCATCTACCACTTAAAGCAAACCCAACAGGCTGCTAACTCACTTAAACAAGTAGTCAGTTAAATAGTTCACATGAATTGCATCTAAACCAGAGATCTGTAATCTTGAATATATTTGATTGGGTTTTGAACCTCAATAAACAACTTCACATATAATTCTGTTAAATTTTATTTTCTTGGCTTTGATCTAACTTTCTATCTTTTACAGACATTTTGGGCTCTATTTAACTATACTGAATATTTTTAAATCTTCCTAACTCTCTGTTGCCCACAAAGTTTTAATAAGTGTAATTTCTTCATTCAAGGAAATGATATGAAATTTGAAAAGGCCCAGGCCAAAGAAAGAGCTCTGTGACACCATGCTGGACACTTCTGGGTGTCAGGTACAAACATGTTGAGTTTAGTCCATGCTTCTCTATATTGTCCACATCGGGACAAATGCTTTGCTGAGATCAGGATATCGTGACTGTGGAATATTGATATACTCTATCTTACAAAACTTGGAACTCAAGTTAACAGACCCATGCTGGGTTTGTGTGTTCCCACCATTATGACCTTCTCTGTATATGCTTGTTTGTGTGGTGGAAGGGATGGTCAGTTGGTGGCCCTTTCCCACACCTTTTGTAATCCCTGAACCCATTGTTCTGGTTCAGGGATTAGCACTGAGCTGTGGTTGGCAGGGAGGCAGGACTAAAAACTGAGCACATGGCTGGAAATATAGGTGATAGCATGAGTTACTCTTTTTGTTGAAGGCCAAAAGTATTATATATGCCCTGTCCGACCAAGCTCCTTCTTCAGCCGCCTTCCCTGCATACATACTTTCACTGCCCTAGCCTTCTACTAGGCCTTTCTTTTTCAAAGCCTTCTGTTCATCCAAATATATCTTGAGGGGGCTCTTTAGACGTGTTTGTGCATGGGAGTGGTGGTGGTGATGAAGGCCTGTCAAGCCTCTTCAACCCATTGGGCCTTTATGGGACTGGGGATTCTGCGAAAAGAATAATTTGTCCTGTCTAGGGAATGAGGGCTTTCATGAGCTGCCCTGAAGATGACCCATTCCTGCTCCCCATCCATCACTGTCCACATGAGCTGGTCTAGTACTCTCCCTGCATCCTTTGGCTCCTTGTTCATCCAGGAGAAGGGAGTCGACTGACTCTGAGTTGACTGGACATGCAGTCCTGTTGCTCCCTCCCAGCTCCCACAGAACCTGCTAGCTTATGACAGATGGAGGTAGTGGGGACATATGGCAGCTTTATAGGGCATGGCACCAATATACCCAGGCCCCTCTCCATTAGTGGGCACATACACTTGCTCTAGAGATGCACCCTTTGCCAGGCCTCAGGGTTTGGATTTGCTGGAAGGTGGAAGCTTGTCTATTGGCTTTTTGGGATGGCTCTTTTCTTAGTCAGAGGAGAAGCACAGGCCACAAAGTTTCTAGGGCTGCTTTAAAAGCTTTGTAACTTTTAGTAGGAGAAAGAATGCACAATCTATGGGATATTGATCTACCTTCTTTATAAAAAATGAAACTCAAGTTAGTAGGTCTCTGCTGGGTTTGTATGTTCCTAGGATTATGTCCTACTCTGTTTATGTTTGTTTGTGTGTTGTGAGGAATGGGAGGCTTCAGACCTTGTGGCCCTTCTAGAGCCTGATGGTAGGCATGGAGACTTGGGTAAGACAGAGACATCCCAGCAAAGGCTCTGGTCTTATCTGGTCTGAGTAGGTTGGCCCCTTTTAAGGGGTCTATCCATGATGCCTGAGAAAGTAAGTTTGGAGGAGATTTGAGGCTACTAGAAAGCTGAAGGAGCTGCTACTGTCCTTTTCCTGTGGACAAGTTCCAGGGATCCTATTGGCTCAGCTTCCCAGCAGGGAAGAAAAAACTTGGCAGATTTTGGTGGTGCTTTAGGAGGCGCCAAGGCTGGAGTTCTATCTGGAAGCTTCAGTGAAGCAGATGGAGAGTGTGTTGCACTTGCACACATTCAAACACACCTGCTCACTCTCACCCTGACTCTGTGTGTGTCCACAAGGGACTCATACAATTGTTCACTAATGAGTTCACCCCTGTGTGGGGCCTGTAGGGAAGTAGATTTTAAGGGCTCTGTAGGTTTTGGGGTAGGGAACTGGGCTGTGGATGAGGCTTCCATCCTGGGATGGCCTAAAGCAGCAGTGGCGGGAGGCAGGGTGTGTGTGTTGGGCAGGGGGCACTGTCCTTTCCATTGCATATCCTACATAGACAACTGGTCAGAGGAGTTGCAGATCCCAGGGCCCAGCGGAGGAGGTGGTCACAGAGTGACAGTGGGCAGTCAGCTCAAGGATTGGTTTTCCCAGATGGAAGGGTGGCTCTTGAAGTCCTGAAGGATAGCAGGTCTCTTCCTGGAGTTCTAGGGAAAGAGAGGAGAGAAAGAGGGAGGAGTAAGGGAAAGGACTGGTGATAATGGATGCCTATCATGCCCTACACATTCTAAACTATGCATCCTCAAATTCAGTCCATTTGGTCCTCTTGACAATACTAAAAGGTGGTCATTTTCCTCCCCATTCCAACAGGCCTGGGAGGTTAACCCATTCATCCAAGGTCACACAGCTAGTAAGTGGCACAGCAGGGTTTAAACTCACATCTGTCTGACTCTAAAGCCCATGATTGATTTCTCCCCTGCTCCTGAAGCAGAGATCTAGAGGAATGGGAGGAGGGAAAGAAAAGGCTTCTCTCTGGGGAGAGATGTGAGTGGCAGTGGGTAGCGTTCACTGGTGTGGTCCTGGACTTTCACTTGGCTCCCTACAACCCTGAGCTCTGGAGGGGATGTTTCAGTGTCCCTAATTCACTCTATCTTGTATCCTACTTCCCGTTTGAAATTCTAAAGCAGGTACCCTACCGTAGCTTACGTTTGAGGAGGTGGCACCCAGCCCTCAGTGCCTGTTGTTGTTATGTGCTGTTGAGTCAGACCTGACTCATAGCGACCCCTCCTTGGGTTTCTGAGGTGGTATCACTAGGGAAGTAGATTGCCCAACCTTCCTTCCGAGGAGGGGCTGGTGGGTTTGAACTACCAGCCTTCTGGTTAGCAGTCAAGTGCCTTAGGCACTATGCTACCAGACCTGGAGAACCAAAAACCAAACCTGTTGCCATCCAGTGGATTCCGACTCATAGTGACACTAAGGACAGAGTAGAACTGTCCCATAGAATTTCTAAGGCTGTAAATGTTTGCAGAAACAGACTGCTATATTTTTCTCCCATGGAGTGGCTGGTGGGTTTGAACTGCCAACTTTTTTTTTTTTTTTTAAGTTTTACTGTGATTTGGGTGAAAGTTTACAGAGCAAATTCATTTTCCATACAGCAGTTTGTACACATTTTGCTTCATGACATTGACTGCAATTCCTCACAAAGTGATAGCTCTCTTCCCACTTCCTTCCCATAGTTACCTCTTCCCTGTGTCCTTCCCTCCCATACACCTCCCTCCCCCACTATCTTCCTGTGCAAACACTGACCTTCTTGATCCACCGGACCTTTCATTTATCAGAAGAGCACTTAATCACTATGTCATCACGGTTCCTCAGTGCCTGGAAGCTGGGGTACATTTCCTGTGTTGCCCAGCAGAGGGAGCCCTGTCCTGTTGGACGACTTTTCCTAGTGTCCCTCTTGGGCAGAAGGGCCAGGTGCAGGGCAGGGCACTGCCCTCTGAAGATAGTTGAGCCCTATGTTCTTCAGCCCAATGATTGAAAGAATCTGGTTGGCTCTGGAGAAGCCCTCCCAGACCTCGCTGCCCCTGCCTCGCCTGGCCTAGGTGACTCCTGGCTTCCCATGAGATTAGATATAAGACTCAGGCCATTAAGCCCACAGGCCCCTTTCCTCTGAGGGGCCTGGACTCTCCCCACCCCTCAGAGATTGCAGAAGAGTCCTGGGAGGAAAAGCTAACCTCAGGAGGAAAAAAACAAATCAAAAGGCCTGGGAGAGAGCTCAGCTGGTGGACCTCACCCAAACTCAGGGATTTGCTGGGTGAAATTACAGCCTTCTTCCTGCGATGTGCCCACCCTGCCCTGGGTATGGCCATGTCTAGGGAAGTGCGCTATTCACTCTACCAAGGAGGCTGTCCTAGGGTGGGGAATCTAGGAGGCAGGAACTTTTCTTGCCCACTTCACTACCCCAAATATTTCACAATCCTGTTTAAAAAGTATTCACTATTGAATGTGCCTGAGGGTGTCAGTCAGACATTTGATGGCACTTCCTATCTGTGCTGCCCTAGCAGCTGGTACCATGTGTGGCTGTTTAAGTTCAAATTCATTAACATTAAGTAACATTAATTCTGTGCTCATAGATTTATGTGGCTGGTGGCTATGCATTGGAGAGCATGTGTAGAACACTTCCACGACCACACATAGTTCTATTGGACAGCTCTAGTCTACACCCTTAACACCTGGGGGAGGCCTTGGTGTCGGAATTGGGTGTTTGCTGAGCTAGAAAGCTGGGTAAAAGCAGGTTGCTTTTCTCACAGGGAGGTGGGGAGGTGATAGAGAAGGTAGGGTGCTGCCATTTGGAGCCTTGGAGCTAGGGAGTCAGGGAGGGGCATCAGAAGAAGGGGACAGGCATCCAACGGCTGGGGTGTGTAGGGAGGCAAGTCTGGAACCAGGCTAGACCCCAGGCTATAAGGTGAGTTAGCAGCAAATGTGTACCGTGGCTCTTCCTCTGCCTGGGCATGTGAGCTGGGGTGATGCATTTACAACTTGGGATGAACAATCTTATCACATGGTGCAATGGGAAGAGACAAGAGTGGCCTAGGTTAGCTCTGTGGTCTGCCAATAATTGCTCTGTGACCATGGGGTGGGTGCCTACCTTGCAGGGCTGGGAGAGGATTACCAGAGAGAACCAGTGAGTATTCAGCGACCCCCACCTGCCCCCCCCACACACACACTGGATGTGGGAGCAGAGGAAACTGAAGACCAGCACCTCCTTGCCTCTCTCTGTCCTTAAGGACCTCAGAGATCCCTGGATTCTACCTCCTCAGTTTTTTAAAATTACAATGTATGTAGTCTGCTTCCAAAGGAGGATGTCAGGCAGCAAACCCCTTATTTACAGATAAGACAAAAAGCTCTGGGAGGTTTAAGGACTTACTCAAGTCATGTCCCTGAATTTCCTTCATGTCTGTAGCCTTGGCCACTCAGCCCACCCCTACCACACCAGCAGCCATCTTCCCCTGAAGAGGTGTGGGGCTGGCCCAGAGGCCTTGGATCAGAGGCCCTGGAAGGGGTGGCCACCTGGGCAGGAGAGTGCAGTCTGGAACAGTGTCAAGGTTCTGGAAGCTGGGGGTAGGGGGTCTGAAATGGCCACCACAACCTGGAGACCCAGACCCAGACCCAGACACAACCTAGAGGTTCAGGTAGAGCCTGTGTGGAGTGGCACCATTGGGGCCCAGAACGAGAGGTGTTTAGATTCCTGCCTAGTCCCTGTGCTCATCTCCACATCTTCTTATCCCTGGATGACTTTTTTATGGTAGTAATATTAAGAGCAACAATTTCTTGAGCACCTGCTATATGACAGGCATACCAGTTGCTATCAAGTGGATTCAGAGTCATGGCCATATGTGTCAAAGTAGGGTTTGCAAAGGCTGTGATCTTGTGGAAGTGGGCAGTCAGGCCTTTCTGCTGAGGTGCTTCTGGGTGGACTCAAACCTCCAATCTTTTGGTTAACAGCTGAGCGTGTTAACCATTTACATCACCCTGGGACCCCTTCCTGATAGGCATAGCACTAGATATTTTACCTACATTTTCTCCTTTAATCCACTCATCAGTCATCTAAAACTAAAAAACAAACCCATTGCCATTGAGGTGATTCTGACTCAGTGATTCTATGTTGTTGTTGTTGTTGTTATGTGCCATCGAGTTGGACCCGACTCATAGTGACCCCGCCTTGGGTTTCTGAGGCAGTATCACTATGGAAGCAGATCGACCAACTTTCCTTCTGAGCAGTGGCTTGTGGGTTTGAACTGCCAGCCTTCTGGTTAGCAGTCAAGTGCCTTAGGCACTAGGCTACCGAGCTCCTAGTAATCCTATAGGACACAGTAGAACTGCCGCATAGGGTTTCCAAGGCTCTAAATCTTTACAGGTGGAGCAGCTGGTGGGTTCGAACTATCACCATTTCCATTAGCAGGCAAATGCCTTAGCCACTGCACCACCAGATCACCTCAACAATCCTGTAAGGTAAATTTTTAAAAAAACAAACAAAAACAGCCTGTTGCATTGAGTCAATTCTGACTCACAGCGACCTCATATGTGACAGTGTAGAACTGCTCTACAGCATTTTCAAGGCTGGGACCTTATAGAAGCAGATCGCCAACCTCTCCATTAATAAACTCACTTACTGCCATTAAGTTGATTCTGACTCATAGTGACCCCCACTGGGTTTCCAAGGCTGTAAATCTTCACGGGCAGAGCAGCTGGTGGGTTTGAACCATTGGCCATTTGGTTAGCAGCCAAATGCCTTAACTACTACACCACCAGAGTTTCTCTTTCTATTGGTAGAAAGCGTATAACCATTTGCATCACCCAAACCAAAAAAACCAAACTCACTTGCCGTTGAGTCGATTCTGACTCATAGTGACCCCTTTTGGGTTTCCAAGGTGATAAATCTTTATTTATTTATTGTGATTTGGTGAAGATTTACAGAGCAAATTCACTTTCCATACAGCAGTTCATATACACTTTGTCTCATGACATTGACCACAGTTTACCACAATGCAACAGCTCCCCTCCCGCTTCTTCCCCATAGTTACCTCTTCCCTGTGTCCATGTACTCCTGACCCCTGAGCTGTCTCCCTGTGCATAAGCAGCCCTTCTTTCTCCCATGATTGTTCTCTCCAAGGAGTGTATCTACCTCAGGTAAATGTTCAACTCATATGCCTGTCTTTTGTTTGGCTAGAAACCACAGGAGTGGGTTCAATTCTAGACCTGAAGGGCAGCTAGGGGCCATAGTCTCAGTGGTTCCACCAGGTTCTATGGGACCAGCAAACCTGGTCTCCTCCCTTTTTTCCAAGGTGATAAATCTTTATTGGAGTAGATTGTTTCGTCTTCCTTCTGCAGAGTGGCTAGTGGTTTTGAACTGCCAACCTTCTGGTTAGCAGTCAAATGCCTTAGGGAGCTCTGGTAGCATAGTGCCTAAGGCACCTGACTGCTAACCAGAAGGCTGGTGGTTCAAACCCACCAGCCACTCCTCAGAAGGAAGATGGGGCAATCTACTTCCATAGTAATACTGCCTTGGAAACCCAAAGAGGGGTCACTATGAGTCGGGTCTGACTCGACGGCACATAACAACAACAACAACAACCAGGGAATTCAAAGTGGCTAATGTTGTCAGGTGCCCTTGAGTAGATTTTCCACTCACAGCAACCCCATGTAAGAGAGTTGAAGTGCCCCATAGAGTTCTCTTGGCTGTAATCTTTATAGAAGCAGATTGCCGGGTCTTTCTTCCATGGAACATTTGGGTGGGTTCAAACCACTGACCTTTTGGTTAGCAGCTGAAGGTTTAATCTTTATGCCACCAGGACTCCTGAGGTAGACAATTCCCACTGCTGTCGAGTAGATTCTGACTAATGATGACCCAACAGGACAGAGTAGAACTGACCCATAGGGTTTCCAAGGCTGTAATCTTTACGGAAGTAGATTGCCACATCTTTCTCCTGTGGATTCGAACTGCCGACATTTTGGTTAACAGTCGAATGCTTAACCACTGCGCAATCAGGGATCCTCATTTTAGATAATAGTCCTATTTAACACTTAATGAAGCATGGGTCTGAGGTTTAGTGACTTGCCTGAGGTCACACAGCCAGTAAGGGGCTGGTTGTATCAGATTTCTAGCTGGTTCTTTTAATCCCCAATGCAGGGAGCTTTCCAGTGCCTGGGCTCCAGCTGAGAATGTGTTTCCTGGGGTGCTGGGATGAGGGATCCTGCCCACTAGGGAGAGTTACAGTGTGGTGGGGGGGCTGCTCCTGCCAGAGCCTGGTCTTTGATGGGGGATTCCAACTTTGATCTCCTTTTGAAGTCCTGGCCTCTGGAACCTGCAACTTCAGTGGGGAGATGAAAGGGCAGGAGAGGCCAGAATGGGAGAGGGAAAGGGGGTGCGGGGTGGGGGGTGAGGGCAGAGGAGAGAGAAACAGATGTGTGAATGAGAACTGGGAAGCTAGGCAGCTGATGCAAGGGAGAGTGAGACATTGGTGGGAAAGAGGGAGCTGGGGAAGGAAATGCTGTGGGCAGTTGAGGGCCAGGCCAGGCCAAGGAGAGAGAAGGGAGATAGGGCTGAGTGTGCCGTGGAGGGTGGGGGTGAGGAAATATGAGAGAGACAGACCTGGTGGGGAGGGTAGGTGTGTGGGACCCAGCTTCCAGCCTCCTCTGCTCAGGAATCTGGGCTCTGGGGTTAGCCTGGCCTCTGGAATCCCCTGAGCCTCAATTCTCCCTCTTCAGTCCTCCCACAGAGGAGGCCCCTCCTCTGGCTACCTCTTCCTTGGGCTGATTGTTGGGTGTCTAATGGCCCAAAGGGGCAGATATGTTTCTAGCCAAGGCCTCCTTGCAGGCATCAAATGGCCTGAGGGGTGGGGTGGGGTGGAAGGTGAGGATTCACATCTGGGAGTTTCTTGGGGCCCCTGGCTTGGCCTGCACCCCAGTCCAGGAGGCAAGGCAGGAGGGGAAGAGGGAAGGAGTCTGCTGAGTAGCCTGCAGCTGCTCCTGTCTAACATCCATGTTCCTCCTGCAGGGCTAGACGAGCTGCCAGCCCATGAAACTACCCGGCAAGAAGGGGCTGGAGGGTTGGCGCCTGGGGCCAGGCTCTCTAATTCCTCAATCTCCATCCTTCCTCACCAGGCAGGAGGGCTCAGGCCTTTTCCCACTTCTACTGAGCTCCAGTCGGAGCCCCCTCACCACCACCACCCATGTGCGTGCCTGTCCCCCATACCACCCCCACCACCTGCAAGGCTTCTTGCAGCTTTTTTCCTATCCTGGACATCCTGGCCCAGCACCTTCCAGATCCTGGACACATAGACCTCCCTAGGGCCCAGGATGACACCTCTTAGCTCTGCTGCAGGTAGGAAGGTTTGCAAGGTTGGGGAGAAGTCCCGGGGGGGGGGGGCAATGAGGGAGGCAGCAGAGCCCAGCCTTCCCCTGGGTTTCTGCCAGGAGCGCCCTGGCTGACACCTATCTTGGGCTCAGTACTTCAGAGAGGCCGGGAGGGCTTCCAAATTAGGATTTATGGGATTAATGGCTTTTTTCCTGGCCCCTCAGTTTTGCTCCCCCAGTCCAAGCCCCACACCCTCTTCCTGCTGAGCCTCACCGGGACCTCACAAGAAGGCTGTGCAGTAGCTGGGTAGACTTTCCCTGGCTTATGGTGTGGGAGAAATGGAGGGGTACAGAGAGGAGAGTGGGAGGTTGAATCACTCAAGCCTGTCAGCCAGCCCCTTCCTCATGCCCACAGTGCACCTTTCCAAGGCAGGGGACTACTTGGAGTCAAGAGATAGGCTGGGTTCTAATGCCAGGCTTTCTAGTCACTGACTGAGTGACCTTTGGGGAGCTCCTGTGGCTCATGGACCTTTGGTTCTCCATACATAATGTGTTGGAGGCTCAAATGAAATTCTCTCAGTAGAAGCGTTTAAGGTAATGGGTTACCAGAGTCCATGAGGTTTCTGAAATACAGTAGAGATGGAGAGCAAGTGTAGGATCAAAAAAAGAAAATACCTTCCTGCCATTGAGTTGATTCTGACTCATTGCAACCTCCATTGGGTTTCCGAGCTGGTAAATCTTTGTAGAAGTAGATTGCCTGGTCTTCCTTCTGCAGAGTGGCTGGTGGGTTTGAACCACCAACCTTCTGGTTAGCAGTCAAGTGTCTTAGGCTAGAGGTGGGTTAAGAGTCCTGGCCCTTTGTGGGTCCAGGGGCCCAATGTTCTGCTGGTGCCCAGGGTAGTCCCTCGGGGTCCTCCCATCTACACCAGCCCTCACGGGCTCTGTAGGGCTTTTATCTGAAAGTAATTTAATGGCACCTTCTAGCTCTGCTTTATTTAGCAGCTACCTCAGCTCCCTTGACCAACTGTACCTTCTCCATCCTATTCTGTCTTTTCCTCACCCTGCTCTAAACCCAGCTCAAGCACAGGGGCTTCCAGGTCAGGTCCTCATCTGTTTCTGGAAAGGCAGACCCTTTGAGTGCCTGGCCCCATCATTCCTGGTTCTGAGTTGGGGGATCTGTAGCTTCATTTAACCCTTCAAGGAGGCTCACAGTTTTGCTGAAACTCCTCTGAGCTGTTATTTTTATTATCTTTGCCCTGAGACCTTCATGCAACTTGCATTATCTTCTGGGGACCCAGTCTGTGCAGTGAACCCTCCTCACCAAGCCCTGCAGAGCCACCCAGGCCCCTTTCAGCCCAGGGAGTCTGGAGGCCATGAACTACCTACTGCAGTGGGAGCCCCTTGGGACCTTACCTTGGCCTCTCTGAGCCCTGAGCCCTCAGCACAGTCCTTGAACAGAGCAGACGCTCAATAAAGATCAGTTGAATCGAACTGCTTGAGTCAAGCAGAGGCAAGGGAAAGTGTGGGTGTGCAGCTTAAACTCTGTATAGTAAGAAGATGAAGGGGAGCTCCCAGGTGTCAGGTGGGGGCTTAGGGGCCATCTGTGGTACAGAGAGTCAGATAGCTTCTGGGGAGAGATGGGTGCCCCTTGGGAGCTGTAGAAAGATAAACGAGGACTATTAGAGCAGGAAGATGACCTACAAATTATTGGGTCAACCTCCTCATCATAAACGGGGAAAACTGAGGCTCAGTGGGGAGAAATGATTTGCTCAAGGTAATATAGTAAGTTAGTGGCAGAAGGGAGACTACCTTGCAGATCTCTTGCCTCTTGGTCCAAGTTCCTTCTCTGTACCCACCTAGCTCTTGTCCGCCTCCTTCACCCAACCTATCCATTGCTAAGGATCCCCACCTCTGTATCCTTCCAGCCCTCCATGCATTTGGGGTACATGCACTACAGAAAGGGTGAGAGGAAGTGCCAGTAGAACAGGAAGGTGGTGGGCAAGGTGTACCTGTAGTCCAGAAGCAGAGAAGGTGTCTAGGGGGTCATGTGCTAAGGGGGGCTCAGCTGGATGGTGGCATATTCCACAACCTCTCTTGGCCCCAGCACAGTGGTTGGCAGTCCTGGCACAGGTTCCAGGGCTGAGGTGTCCAGCTCTGCATAGTGGATGTTGGTGTCCTTTAGGCCAGAGCCCTAGGGATGAGATGGAGGAGAGAGATGGCAGGAGTGGTAAGGGAAAATGTGGGAAGCAGATAAAGACAAGAATGGAGCACCTCAGGGGAAGGGGTTGGGATGAGATGGGTAGGTGTGTGGGTGAGGTAGGTGCATGAGGAAGAAAAGTGAACCATGGAGGATTGTGGAAGAAAGATAGAAAGAGGAAGAAACAACCAATTAGTGACAACAGAGAAAACAGGGTTGGAAAAGGTGTTTACAAAAACTGGCCACAGGTATTCATATGCTTCACTAAGCTGTGTCTCCTTAGGCCTTTGGGGGCCTGGCCTGGGGTGGATAAGGCAGGCTGGGTCTCACTGCTGGCTCCTACTGTGTATTGCTCTCAGAAGTTATTTAGTCCAACCTTCTCATTTTGTAGAAGGAAGAAACTGAGGACTAGAGAGGGAAAATGACTTGTTGGGATTATACTAGAAGTTGTTAGAAGAGGAAAACTCACTGCCATCAAGTCAGTCCCAACTCATAGCGACCCCTTCTTGAGTTTCTGAGGCAGTATCTCTACAGTAGTAGACTGTCCAAACTTCCTTCCGAGAAGTGGCTGGTGGGTTTGAACCGCCAGCCTTCTGGTTAACTGTCAAATGCCTTAGGCACTACACCACCAGAGCTAAGAGTATCAGTAGAGTAAGATGAAACTTGGAGTCCAGAATACCGATTTTTAGGCAGACAGACAGATCAGCCTCTTCACAGAGCAGTGGGTGAGGGAGAAGTGAGGGCTCTTGTGGGACCAGGAGGGCAGGAAAGAGGGCTCCATGTGTCAGTGGCAGACTGCCATGTGACCTAGGCTATTATCATCTTTAAACCCTTGGCTAGGCCACCTGGAGAGCAGGGAAGAACATGTGTCCTGATTTTGGTTGTCCTCCAGCATTGCCCATTTTGTGCCCATCAATGACTGCAGGCAGGGACATATTGCAGGGCTAAGATTAGAGCAATTAGCTCCTGATTTCTCAGAAGTGAAAATCACACCCTGACGCTTTTTCCTCTCTCAGCAACCAGTGCTTCCAGAGCCTGCCTGGAGATGAGGGTGAAGGTGGAGGAAACACCTCTTTTCCAGACAGAAGGAGCCTTAGGGAGGATGTTAGGGGTATGGGAGACCAGGCACAGAAGGAAAGAGAAGGAAGCTGGACACACAGGAGGTCTGGGTCCCAACCCACAAGCCTGAGAGTTCTATGGGGGTGACAGAGGGGTGGGGAATGTGGGATCAAGGCAAACAGAGCAGTGTGAGTAGTAGCTCCTGAGAGAAAAGGGCTCCCAGGAGGCAGCCATACTTTCAATGATCCTTGAAGTTTGAGAAAGGCGACTTCCACTATGGGATGGTGTGAAGACCAGCCTGTGGAGGCAGGGGGATGGATGCATTGACTGTGTTCTCATTCCATACACCAGTGGTGGGGCGGGACTGAATGTGCCTACCTCTTGTCCTTCCTATCATCATGAAGATGCCTGGCGGACAGGTGCTTCAGGTGCGTGGCAGGCCAGGGGGTCCTAAGGCTGCCTAGATTCAACAAATTCCCACTGAGGCCATGTGCTGGTAGACCATTATTGTCCAGATAACTTCTCCACATAGGCCTCCCCAACCAGAGAGCCATCTGTTTGAAGTAAGTTGGCTCTGACCCCTAAAGAGACCAGGGAAACTGGGTGTGATAGCAAAAAGTGGTTTGGGAACATTTCACCTAGGTATAGGGAGGGGAGTTTTCTAGCTTTTTCTGTAAGCTTCAAGGATTTGGGGTTGTCCAAGGCGCACTGAGTCAGGGCCGACTCGACGGCAAATAACAACAACAACAAGGAGCACTGTGTACTGTGCCTTCAACCTTAATAGGAATCTGTCTTGAAGAAGACAAGAGAACAGTGACTTGACACTCCTGCTTGAAGTGGAGGATGCCTTGGAGATGAGTCAGGTAACCAGCACTTCTAGGCCAGGTATAACCCAGTTACCATCATTCCCAATGACCCAATGGGGTATTGTGTGCTCCATCCCCATTCCTGGCCTCTGTGGGTTGGAGGATCCTATTGAATTATAAGCTAAGGCTACTGCCTAGGAACTTGGACTCCTGTGTTCAGGGGCCAGCAGGGAAGAAGATGAGCTACTGTCTTGGTGGCGGCAATTGACCCTGATCAATAGGAAGAGGTCAGGCTGTTTTTACAGAATGAGGGTTAGGAGAAGTATGTGTAGAAGTGAAGTGATCTACTTGGGTGCCCCTTCCATTTAACTGTGATTGGACACATGTAGCAACCATTGCCTGAGAGGGATCTGATTATCTGAGGGTCAGGCCCCTCAGGAGTGAAAATTTGGGCCACACCACCAGGTAAACTGCCAGGATTGGTTGTGATGATAGCTGAGGGTGAGGGACTTTAGAATGGACAGGAAAAGGAGAAGAGGAGTATCAGTTGTGGCCCTAAGATCAACTGAAGCAACAGGGCCTGTAGTTCAGCCTACTAACCTCCCTTTCTAAGTTTCTCCTCGGGAAGAGAGGTCCACTGGAGTCATGGAGGAGCTACTTTGTGAGCCTGGATGGAGAAGTACATCCACGTGGGGCAGGCACTGCTCACTTCCCTGCTGTGTGGAGCATGGTTGATGGAAAGCCCCAGCTGCCACCTGTCTGGGTCCACCACACCTTGTGCAAAGACCGCACTTCCCAGGCTGCTCCCAGCCAATGAATGAGCATGACGGGTCTAGTGTAGACCACTTCTGTGAGATGCAGGGCTCTCTAAGGCGCTCAGAGACTCCTCAGTGGCCTGAACAAAACCTTTTGAGAAGTGAGCTGTAGTCTAAGACTCTTCCTACTCAATCTTGCTTCCTTCCCCTTCTTCTTTCCCAGGTGCCAGACCTGTTACTGCTCCCTCCTTCACAGAGGTTTCCTCCAATGAATGACCTCTTACTTCTTGGAGGACCATAACAGCTTCAGGACTCCATCCCTTCAAAAGCCACAGTATTCAGTCTTCTGCTTCTAGCCTGGGCTGTCTATCCTCACAAGGCTGAGGAGATGGGAGCCCTTCTTAAAAGTAAGGCAATGTTTCCTTCTTCCTCCTTTTTTTAGACGTCTGGAGGTCATCCCTGAGATCTAGCCTATATCCACCCGGCTTTCCAAATGGCACCTGCCACCTGAATTGTCTTCTAAACCAGAAAACTTGGCAGAAATGGAGGGGAGTGTCATGGCCCTAGTTAGTGTCCTTAGGTATTATTGTTACATGGGTCTGTCCACCCAGGCAGGGACCACTGAGCTTGGATGAGCCTCTAATTGTTGGCCACCGTGGGCTCCCTGTAACCTTCCCACCCTCTCTCGAGCCCTACCACAGTGAACAGTGTTTGCTCACTGCCTGGCTCCCTCTCACTCCTTGTTGGGAAAGAGAATTGATGACAACATCAATAATGTGACTTGTATACAAGCAGTACCGCCAACAAACCTGAGTGTTGGGGATAAATCCTTTCCTGGCCCGGTAATTGCTCTGTAAGCCAAAAGGAATTACACTTCTGTTGGCAACAATACTGGAGCCTCTCCAGGATCCAGAGTTTCCCTTCTTCTGATTCCCACCCTGTTGTGACCTCCACACACACACCCACAGCCATTCTTACACACGATGTCCTAATTATATGGCCCCTGGGTTCAGGACAGAGTGTGATCCTCTCTTGGCCCTAATCACCAAGCTCCTCTTGCCCATGGCTGGTGGGTGGAGGTGGGCTCATTCCTCTCTTTGTCCCAAGTGGCTCCTGTTGTTCCCGGGACAAGTTCATTTGGGGTTTCTGTCAATCTAACAGGAGTCCAGGGAAGGGAGGTTGTAGGGAGGAGAAAGGGTCAGAGTCATATGCTTTTATGAGAGAGGAGAGAGGATAGGAGTGTGCATGGGGAAGGGGCTGAGGAGGGGGGTGCTGGTCTGGCGCTGGAGCTGCCAGGCTTGTCCCAGCTCCTACTGGAGCCCCCAGGGAGGGCTGTGCATGCCAGGCCGAGGGGGCAGCCGTCAGAGCGGGAGAAGTCGTTAGTGGGGATTAGGCCCAATAGGCTGCAGCTGTCCCATTACATCACTGTGATTTTTATGCTGAGCCTGGGCCCACTCTACTATTGGAGTCTTCCACAAGTTTCCAAATTGCTAATTTCAATCATCATACCTCTTCGTCATGCCTCCTGCCTCCTCCCATCTCATCCTTCTTCTTTTTCCATCTCTTCCCCCTTCTCCTTCCACCCAGGGATCTGGCAAATGGACTTGAATCTGGGCTCAGGGAGAAGGCTGATTTGGAGAATCTAGAATGCGGCATGTCTTTCTCTGTTCTGGAAACATGGGTGGTCTCTTCACTCTATACCACCCCACCCCACCTCATCTCACCCATTTTTATCCCTGGGGATAAAAATGTCTCCCACTGTCAGGCAGACTCTCACTGAGGCAGGGTGGTGGTAAGATGGGGCTCCAGGTGGGCTGATTCCAGTGCTATTTAGTGCCTGCTTTTGGACAAAGTGATGTCCCTGTCCCCATCCTCAAGACTCAGAGACCAGGCTCACAGTGCTCCCTTGCTTGTTCTCTGGGCCCCTGGAGCTGAGGGGCAGCCAGGCAGCCTAGCTGGGCCATTCTGCTACACACAGTAAGCCTGAGATTACAGAGGGCTCTGCACTTGCAGGTGCCCCACCTTGATGGCCCCTCCTCAGGCTCTTTTGTCCTCATGCACATCTGATCATCCTGGTGACTGGTATGTGCGTGGTTAGGGCCTGGACTTGGGAGTTAGAGGACCAAGGACTTGAACCAAACCTTCCCCAGTGACTAACTGCGTGATTTGGGCAAACCTCTTTTCTTTTTTTTTAATTTTCGTGAAAATATATACAACAAAATATATGCCGATTCAACAGTTGCTTATGTATAATTCAGTAACATCGATTCCATTCTTCAAGTTGAGTATCCATTCTAGTGATCCTTTTCCAAATTATTCCACCACCATTGAACAAGCCCTTTAATCTTACTAAGCCTCAGTTTCCTCATCTATAAAAAGGGGACAATAGTAGGACTTCACGCATAAGGTTGTCTGAGGATTAAACAGAAAGTGTTTGAAGAGTGTTTAGCAAGGGAGCTGGGAATGAGCCCTGGTGGTTCAATGTTTAAGCTCTCAACTGCTAACCAAAAGGTCAGATGTTCAAACCCAGTCAGCGGCTGTGAAGGAGAAAAGACTTGATGATCTGCTCTGCTAAAGATTACAGCCTAGAAAACCCTATGGGATAGTTCTACTCTGTGACATAGGATTGTTGTAAGTTGTAATTGACTTGATGGCACACGGCAACAGCAACGAGGGGCCTGGCATAGTTTCTTCTGTCAGAACTGGCAGGGCCATGCAAAGAAACCGGGGAGCAGGGGGTGGTGCAGCCTCAGATATAAAGGAGAATGGTACTGGGGTTACCCAGCTGTTCTCTGAGGAATGGACTTTGTGTCCATAATGAGTTCCAACTCACTTCCAAGTCTCTAGGTTGGTTGAGTAATAACAAGTGACTGATGGTCTTCTTGCCCCCTGAACAGAATCAGAATGTGAGGGGCTAGGCTGATCCTTTAGGCTTAGCACTCTGGGAAAGGAGTGCTACCTCTTTGGAGGCAGGATATGGCATCTTCAGATGGGCCCATGTTGGCACATCCAGGCAAGAGGGAGGATGGCTGTGCAGTGGAGACAAAGCCTGGCTCTCCCACTTATGCCAGGAGAAGGTGTGTTATCTTTGGGCCCAGGCAGTCTGGCCTGGGGCTATGAGCTGGCACTATGTGGGTACCACCCCCGGCCCCCAAGTCTAATGAAAAGAATGGTCTATGGGCAGAAGTGGCAGCTATTCAAATGGACGCTGGCCCTCTGGGCAGCTGGGCATGAAGCCAGGAGGAGGGCTGTGGCTGGCTTTTTGGTGGTTGTTGGCAGGACTGGGGTGCCGGGTACAGAGCTGGGGAGTGGGGCTTGGGGAGGGAGAGCTGGGTATTGGTTAGGGCTCAGCCTCATTGGAAATTCCGCCATCCCTCATTGATCTGCCCATTGTCCAGTACCTCCTTTGACCTGAACACCCACAGTGGTGCAACGATGAACATCTTGGGCCTCTGCCTCTCTCTCCACAGCCTCCCCTTGCTGGGAACCCTCTGGCCTCCCTGCCCTTGTCTTTTCATCCTCCTTTGTCCTCTTTCCCTCTAAAGCAGCTGGGCACATGGCCAGGCTGGGGAGACCTGGACTGGGGACACCGTTCTAAAGGTTCAGTCATCCTTACCAAGGGGCAGTAGGAGGGTGAGGTACCCAGGTCACAGTAAGGGGTCTGAAGGGGCAGCTTCTTCAGTTCCTCCTCTTCCTGCTGCAGCTGCTGCTTTCCTGGATCCAGGTGTAGAATCTGTAAGAGAAGGAGGTGAGTGGCTGCTTGGACTTTTCCTTGTCCTCCACTCCAGGCAGCCTTATCAGACCCCCAGTTTAATTGGGATTCTCCTGGCATTCCCCATACTGGTGGCCATCTGGGAAGGTACAAGTGCAGCCTGAACCTTTAGCTTCGCCAGGTCTACCAGTCACCAGGTGTCCCAGAGGTGCTCAGTGCTAGTATTATTTTTTTTAATGAATAAGTGGATTGAGGTAGAGGAAGAGATTTCCCTAGGGCTCCTGGGTGTGGAGGGTTCTAATTTGTCATTTTTCAGGATGAAAGGTAGCAAGGAAGCCTGAGCCTAGGCTTCTACCTTGGACCTGGCCTTGTGGGATCTGGCTATGGCTACGGGTATGCTGGGGGCTGTTTATGGACCTGTGGAGGCAGAAGGGCCCTGTCTTAAGGTTGCGCTCCTTCTCTGGGGCCATCTCCCATTTTCCTCTCCCCAGCCTCTGGTCTAGGGTCTTTGTTCTTTGCTGCTCCAGACTCACCTGCATGTCCTCAGGTGCAAGGTAGCTTTGTCTGTCAGGAGGAGGCTCCAGCTTCTGAGATGAGGCTGAGTCAGTCCTTTGAAAAGAGAATGACATACTGGGTCCCAGAGCCCCATTCACAATGATGCACCCTGGGGCTTTACTCCCAGGCAGCCTCCTGAGTGGCGAGAGCTTGGGATGGCAGACTCAGCATAAAAGAGTGGAGGCTGAGAGTGCCCCTCCCATCTTTCCCAAGTAGCTCTACCCCAAGCCCAGCCCAGGTCCCCCTTCCTCTAGGCTGGGTCTCAGGCTTCCTAGATTGAAGGACAGGAAAATCCAGACCCTGCCCAGTGTGGCCTCACTCAGGGCTGGGACTAGGTGAAACCAATGAGACCTCAGATCCAAAGTTTAAACCAAAAAAAACCCCAAACTCACTGCTGTCAATGCAGTCCTGACTCATAGTAACCCCTCCTTGGGTTTCCCAGGCAGTATCTCTCCAGAAGTAGATTGCTCAATTTTCCTTCTGAGGAGTGGCTGGTGGATTTGAACCATCAGCCTTCTGGCTGGCAGTCAACACTTCACTAATCAAGGTAAGTCGTATTTTAACACAATTTTTTTTTTTCTAAAAAATTAATGCAAAAAAGAGAAAAAAAATCCATGATCAACAAAATAACAAAATTTTAAATAAAGACAGACTCAGTAACAGTACCTTGTCAAGCCATACTGGAACTTGAAGCAAAAGGCAAAATCAATAATTCTGACCCTGTCTTTATTTAAAGTAGCAGCTCTGGTGGTGTAGTGCCTCAGGCATCTGACTGCTAACCAGAAGGCCTGCGGTTCAAACCCACCAGCCACTCCTCCAAAAGAAGACTGGGCAATCTACTTCCATAGTGATACTGCCTCAGAAATCTAAGGAGAGGTCGCGATGAGTTGGAGTCACGATGAGTTGGAATTGACTGGATGGCAGTGAGTTTGGTTTTTATTCCTGCAGAAAGGGTTCATGCCCCTCCCACTTCACAGGGTGCAGAAGTGAATGAGACCAGACCATGGGGAAAGCTCTGAGAGGACCCTGAGCCTTTGATAAGCCGGGCATTTCAGTGCGCTCCCATTGGGGAGCCTGAGGGGCAGGAGCAGAGAAGGGGGCATGGGCTGGTCAGAGGGCTAGACTTGTCCACACTCACCAGTCACTGTCTATCTCCAGCCTGTTCTTCTGCTGCCGGTGATACAAAAAGAAGACAGCAAGAGCTACGCCAAGGATGAGGGCCATGGCCACAGAGCCCCCCAGGAGCCTGGCCACATTTCCTGGACCCTCCTGGGGGAGAGGCTTTTCTGGGACCAAGACCGAGGCAGAGAATCAGAGAGAAAGACAGACAGACATATATATCAAGCCAGGGAGATAGAGACGTTAAAAACCAGACTCACTGCCATCGAGTCAATTCCGACTCAGAGACAATAAATCTTTACAGAAGTAGATTGCTCAGTCTTCCTTCTGTGGAGTGGCTGGTGGGTTTGAACTGCTGCCCTTCTGGTTAGCAGTCAAATGCTTTAGGCACTGCACCACCAGAGCTCCTTAAAGAGGTCAGAGAGGTGGCAAAAAATTAAGAGCAATGGATCCTGAGTTGGTGCTGTCAACACCTCTCTCTCTTCCCTCCTCTTCCCCTCCCCCACTGTGCTCCAGTTCTGGGAATGGTTGTCCCAGTTAGGGTGGGACAGAACCTCACACTGGCTGCCTAGAGCCTAGTAGTCTCAGACCCTGCTGTGATCCAGGGATCTGTGATAAACAGGCAGGGGTGGGCTTGGGTGAGGTGGAGGGGGCAACAGGGTAGGGGAGATGGGGAACACAGGGCTGAAGAAGGGGTGCTCAGAGATGGGTGTCTCCGCCCCTTCATTCCATTTCTGGCCCTGCAGGGAAGATTCCTGTTGAGGAGTTTAATTTCCTTCCCCTCCCTACCCAATTAAATAAGCAAATGAACTAATTGGTGCTTTGCCCTCCCAGCTCTGGAAAGAGGGCAAGGATCTGAGAAGAATATAGGAACAGTGAGACTGAATGGGGGTGGGGCATCTGGCATGGGGAGGGGGTTCCTCAGGGGAAACCAAGCTCTCCAGTACAGAAAGGGCACTGTCTGAGGGGAGAACGGGACTGTGAGCCCACCCTCTGTCTGTACCCCTGGCCCTTGCCCCAGGAGTATTCCCCCACGGGAAGGAAGTGGGGTTGGGGTGTCCAGCAGCCCCTCTCAATTTGCCTTATGGTGAAGCATTCCATTTCTCTGGGCCTCAGAAACAAAAAGGTTTGTGAGGCTGTGAAGGTCTGGAGGTATTTCTCCATCTGAGCGGGAGCCCCCAACCTGCCCCTGCAGCCAGGAGCACTACAGGCTGCTATAACTAAACCTGCCACCTGCCTGGAGGGTGCAGACCCTTTGCTGCCCTCCGCCTGCTGGGCTCCATTTCTCACCTTTGATCCTTACAACACCCAGGGAGGAAGGGACCGGGACTGAGCTGAAAATCACATTTAGTTCTTTCTTTTCCTTCCTCACTACCATATTATATATAATTAAACATGTAGAGCACCTGAATAGAGATGTTAAATTGCAGTTTGCAATAAACATCATGGAGCCAATTTCCTAACAAAGGAATTGACAAGCTTCTGCCTCTCAGCCCCATCCAGTGCCCCTGGCTGGAGGGAGGCTCCTGGGGCTGAGTTCTACCTATCATGTTGTTGCTGTTTGCTGCAGTTGAGTCAACTCATGGTGACTCTATACAGAATGGAACAAAACGCTTTCTGGTCCTGTGCCATTCTCATGATCGGTTGTGGATCAGAACACTGTGATCCAGAGGTTTTCGTTGGCTAATTTTTCAGAAGTGGATTGCTAGGACTTTCTGGAAGCTTCTCTGAAACTTATTTAGCCTAATAGATAGCAACACGCAAGCCTCCACTTGGTGGTGGCTGCTCTTGAGGTGCACTGGCTGGGAATTGAATCCAGGTCTTTGCATGGAGGGTAAGAATTCTACCTCTGAACCACCATTGCCCCATGTGTATCTAGAGACTCCTCCTTGGGTCCTCTACCAGGCACTTTCTGCCTTCTCTTGTTTCTTAGAATTCTTGGGCTGGGATACTGCAATCAGTTCAGCAATCTTTATCCCTTTTTCTCTAAACCTTAGCAAACACCCTAACTTTCTTCCGCCTCTCTCTCCTCTCTTTATCCTCAAGCCTTCCTGCTGCTGCTCCTGCAACTTCCCAAACCTGCATGCTACTGTGGTTTAGCAAATACTCATTGAGCATGTGCTGTGCTCCAGGCACTGTTTTAGGCACTGGGCAGTAGCGATGCATAAGGCCCTTGACCTCAACTGTTGCTCATTCTCCTTGCTTCTACCTCCTGAACAGCTTTCCAACATTGCTGCTTTCCCTCCTCTCCAGTGCCACCACCCTGGTCCAGGCCACCATCATCCCCATCATCATTGCTGCAACAGCTAACTTAGCCTCCCTGACTCCAGTGTTGTCCCCTCCAAGTCCTTCTCCATCCTTGAGCCCCAGTGATCTTTCTCACATACATATCTGATCAGTTCACATCCCTGCTTAACATCGTGTGGCCCTCAGTGAAATGCCAAAGCACCAAGGTTTATGAGGTCCTTTGCTAGTTGCCTCCTGCTCACTCTGGGGGCAGCATTTCAATGTGTTCTCCTACCTGCCCTGCACCAGCCAGCACGGACCACTCATGGGTGTCTGACAGTGAGTCCCTGGTTCCTCTCATCTGCAGGTTTTAATGGGAACTACTCTCTCTGCTGGTGGCGTAGTACCTAAGGCATTTGACTGCTAACTAGAAGGCTGGTAGTTCAAATGCACCAGCCACCCCCTCAGAAGAAAGATTGGGCAGTCTACTTCTGTAGAGATACCGCCTTGGAAACCCAAGGAAGGGTTGCTATGAGTCAGATTCAACTCGACGGCAGTGAGTTTGGTTTGGTTTTTGCTTTCTCTACATCTCTTCTCCAGGCCAACCCATCCTCCAGCTTTAAGCTGGGCATACTTCCTTCAGAAAGCCCTCTTTGCCTCCTCCACTGGGTTTCCCCAGAACCATGAGAAAAGATTTAATGTCTTTTTTCTAGATCGCCAGTTCACATCTGACTCATTTGTCTCTGTCTCTCTAGCTCCTGCCATGGCATGGTGCCAATTATGCAGGAAGTACACTACGGGGATTTGATGAATGAATGAATGAATGAATATGCAAGGGACATTCTGGTAGAGGGTTCCCTTGTCCTGTGGAATCTCACCTTCTACCAGGGGGTGCTCTCACCTTGAATCCCCAGACCTCGAAGTTGGAAGCTGGGAATTCTGTTTCTCTATAAAGACCTGGACACAACCCAAACTTATATCCCTGCTTCCTCTCGGCACAGCTGAGGCAGGCTGGCATTTTCAAAGGACTGGGGGAGGGGAACGATAGGGAAATGAACAAAGAAGCACAGCACACATGCCCTGTCTGGCTCACGGAGTTCAGGTTTCTCTCCTGCCATAGCCAACTTTGGCTCTGCAGGCCAGCCCCGTGGGATCCAGCCCAGGAAGAGGTTTCATGACAAAGGGCTGGGACCTCAATGCTTGCCTGACTTCCTGGTCCCGGGTGATCTCTCTCAGGGGCTTCCACCTAGCACCCTGAAGGACTTGGGGCCCATTTTAGCAAGAGAAGGTGGCAGCTATCCTTATAAAGGGTGGTTAGGTGCTTGGCTGCTAACCACATATTTGGTGGTTTGAATCCACCAGCTGCTTGCAGGAGCAAGATGTGGCAATCTGCTTCTGTAATGATTATAACCTTGTTCTATAGTGTTGCTATGAGTCAGAATTACTCAACAGCAATTTTTTTTTTTCTTTGAATTGCTCTTGGGCGGTGCAAACCGTTAATGTGCTTGGTTGCTAACTGAAAAGTTGATGGTTTACGTCCACTCAGAGGAGACTTGGAAGAAAGGGCTGGTGATTTTCTTCTGAAAAAACCAGCCATTGAAAACCTGATGGAGTGAGTTCTATTCTGATACATGTGGTCGTCATGAGTCAGAATGACTCCACAACACTGGTTTTGTTTGTTTGTTTGAACTCTTTATTGTGGTTTGAGTGAAAGTTTATAGAGCAAATTAGTTTTCCATTCAACAGTTTAATACACATTTGGTTTCATGACATTGGCTGCAATCCCCTCAATGTTAATAGTGCTCTTCCTGTTTCCTCTCTGGGTTCCCCATTTCCATTCATCCTTTTTTTCCTGCCCCTTCCTGCCTTCTGAACTCTGTTTTTTGGCAAATGCTACCCTTTCTGGTCTCATATGGTGATTGTACTAAGGAGGACAATTCTCCTTGGTGTTATTATTCACTTCATAGGCTTGTCTATGTTTGGCTGAAAGTTGACCCTGGGAATGGGTTCACTTCCCATCCCTGTGGCTTGAGGGGTGTCTGAGGGCCACAGTATCGGGGTTACGGCACTATTTTTTATACCATCCTTACAATGAAAACGATTACATGTGGGAAATGAGTTGATGGATGCACCCATGTGGCATTAGGGAAACTAAGGCCAGTGTGGATAACTGTGATTTTGCTTACCCCAAACTCCCTTTCTCCATGTCCCACCCCTTCCCTGCATAAATAGAAGTACCAGTTCCCTTGGAGGCCCTGGGCCCTGCCTAATCCACCTGGAGAGTCCCACCCTAGTGGGGGAAACACTAGTAGAGGGAAAATGAGAAATGGGAACAAGACAAGGGAAGCAAAGATGAATGAGAGAGAAGGAGAAAGAATTGACCTTGAGACTGTGGCTTGCTGGGCACTGTGCTGGATGCCTCTGCTGATTTGGGCCTATTTGGTCCTCACATGGAACTGCAAAGTTAGGTAATATTATTCCGATGAGCAAAGGACACTCAGAGAGGTTAGGTCACCCAGCTAGTAGGTGGCAGAAGGGGCCCTGAAGCTTGTGTCTGTGAGCTTTCCTTGCTTTGTGTTTCTGGATCCCTCATGGAGCCCATAGCCCCCACCTCTCATTTCTTACCAGATACGCCCCTACCTACTGCACCCACTCCCCCGCCCGAGTTGGGGGCGCCTGGTTGCTTTGTCTCTGAGGCTCCCCTGACAGCTGTGAGGAGGGGGCCTGGTGCTAGCCCCAGCTGGAGCCCTGGCATCAAGCCTCAGCTACTCTCTGGTTTCACTGTGACGAATCTGTTCCCCCAGCTCCCAGTTTCACAGGCTTTAGGGCATGCAGGACCTGTTACCTGCAGGGGGAGCTGCAGGGGCTCTGTGGATGTCTCCTCTTCCCTGAAGTGGCCACATTTCTCTCCTTCCCAGTTCAGTCCTTACAGGAGGGGACCAACTCAGAAGCTAGACCTGAAGGAACCACAGAGCTTTCCTTGGCCTGATGCAGCCAGTGCCTGCCTGGCCAGCATCACTCAGACTCAGCATCTGCCCAGGCTGTAGGGTTCAGAGGCCTGATTCCTGGTCTACAGCATGAGGTAGCTCTGGGCTGTCATTGTGGCTAGAGCTGCCAGGAAGCTAGGCCCCTCCCAGAGCCTGCCTCTCACCTGGGTGGGCTCCTGATTGCTCCCTCTGGCCTTGCTCTCACTTCAGCCTTGTAGCTGCTCTGTCCTGGTGTGTCCTTTGGTGCAAAAACCCACTTTAGTGGCAGAATTTGCTCTGGTTCTGAACTCAGTTGGAGGCCACCTTGCAGTCACCTTCAGACCTCCTGGATGGAGGTCAAAGGTGAAGGCTCCTTGCTCTGTAGCCCCACCCTCTTTTCTCTCTTGCTTTTGGCTTCCATCTCATGTGCCTGGAGCAAACGTAAATTATATAAATTGTTTAGTATATAATATGTGGCACCTAGTCAATATGTAATAAATAGTGGCTATTTTTCTTATTAGCTATTCAATAAATAGAAATTGATGGTGGTGTTGATGGTGATTATGATAGTGGTGATGTGGTAGTGATGGTGATGAAAATGGGGGTAATGCTGTTAATGATGATGATGGTGATGATGGTGTAGCTTCCTTCTCTGGAAGCTTGGCTTCTTCACTTAAGCTAGCACTCTGGGTGAAATTACACCTGTGGCCCATTATAATAATATCTATCATATCTTACACATGCTTTACTCAAATGATCTCATTTGATCCTCACCCCTCTTTGCCTCTGTTAACACATGAGTAACTGGAGGCTCAGAATTAGTAAAATGCACTAAGTTGTACAGTTCATTGATGCATATTCCAGCCCTTAGCACAGTATCTGGTACATAGTCAGGGTTTAGTAAGCAATCATTTCAGTAGGGCTTGTTTCTTAGGCAAATCTGCCAGGCGGCTGGAGCTGGGACCCCTACTACTAGTCCCTTAACTGCTACCATCTGCAAAATACAACTTGTCTAGGCCTGAGCAAGCCTCAGGACAAGGGGGCAGGGCATCCTAGTGTGTGAGTGCTTGTGTGTGACTATGATATCACTTGGGGAGGGTTGAGGGCTGTCACTTCCAACTTTGTGCAGATGTTCCCTCTACCTGGAAAGTGCTTCCCAATGTCACCAGGCCCTCCCACCTAGCCCTTCACACCTTGGGTTGTAATTAGGAGAGAAAAGGAACATAGGCGAGACTAACTTTCCCAGACACCAGCCCCTGACACAGGGTTTGTTCTTGGAGCCCTCTCCAAGGTCAGGCCCAGCTGGAGAGAGTTACTGGGATTTCACGCACATTCCTGGCGGGAGAGGGACTATCTCCCTGGTGGGGACCCTGCCAGGCAGGGACCTGACCCCCAGGCCTTTGGGAGGGGGGAGTGATGAGGGAACAAGGAACTGCCTAGCCATGTGGGACAGAGGTGGGTGCATGGGGAAATGGAATTCACTCCACACCCTGTGGGCCAGCCTTGTTTTCTCTTCCCTGGCACTCCTACTGATCCCTCTAAGCTCCTTCTTCCTTCTCTGCGCTCCTACTACCCCTTCCCTTCCTAGCTCCTCACAAAGGGCTGCTTTGAAGGGGGTGGGGGGCAAGAAGCACCACATATGAGAAGGTGTGTAATGTGGTGGGAAAAATAATAGTAGTGGGATTTCAACTGTTCTGATCCTCAGTTTTCTCCTCTGTAAAATGGAGAACCAGTAGAAATAATTGAGATAATGTATGTGAAGTCCTGGCTTAGAGTGGCCTCTTAAATGGTAGTAATAGCAGCAGTGGTAAAGCGGAAAAAAAAAAAAAAAAAACAACTCATAGCCATTGAGTCGATTCTGACTCCTAGCAACCCTGTAGGACAGAGTAGAACTGCCCTATAGGGTTCCTAAGGCTGTAATCTTTACAGAAGCAGATTATAACATTTTTTTCCTGTGGAATGGCTGGTCGGTTCGTACTGGCAAACTTTTGGTTAGTAGCCAAATGTTTTAACCACTGCACCACCAGAGCTCCTTGCAGCAGTGGTAGTCTTTGTTATTATTAGAAAATACAGTGTCATTAGGAGAGGGAAGTTCTTTCTCATTTGCCTGAGTGGTGGCGGGGCCTTCTGTTTCTACATGAACTCAGATTCTTCCAGCCCCAGTAGAAACCTCCTCTTTTTCTCCTCCTGCTGCCTCTTTGAGCCACAGTTCAGCACCCAGCAGGAGAGCTGGGCAGAGCAAGGAGCCTGAGACTCTGTTCATGCAGAAACCAAATCTGACTGGCCTGATTTGATTAATTTGTTTTCCCCTCTTAAGCTGAGGGGAAAACAATCTTGAGAGAAAAATGGGGACAGCTGGCTTGCAGGTTCTTCTTGGGAAAAACGTTGCAAGAGGTCTGATCTGAATTGGAGGTGGGCGTGAGACTTGGCGGGAACAGGGGGTGTATGAAGGTGGGCGTGAGACTTGGTGGAAACAGGGGGTGTAAGGAGGTGGCATTTATTATGCTCAGGCCACATGCTTCATATCTCTTTTGCCCCTCTCTGCATCCCCAGAAGTAGGCATTATTGTCTCCATTTCATAGGAAATTAAGTGGTGGTTCAGGGAACTTAAACTACTTGCCCTAAGTCACCAGGTTAATAACAGGCGAAGTTGATGATTGAGCCCAGACTGGTATGCTTGTAAAACTGGTGCCACCAAAGTTGGCTTTGAGATTCCAGAGCACTACCTCAAATAGTGAATCTCTGGGTGCTACAATGGTTAAGTGGTCCACTGTGAGCTGAAAGGTTGGTGGTTTGAACCCACCCAGACAGAGGGATCTCAGAAGAAAGGTCTGGCACTTTACTTCCAAAGAATCAGCCATGAAAACCCTGTGCAGCTTAGTTCTACTCAGACACAATGAAGGTCTCCATGATTGCAGTCAACTCAATAGCAACTGGTTTGGTTTTGATTTTTTATCTCAAATGAGGCCACACATTGCTAAATGCATTTAGTAATCCATGTTGTTGTTGTTAGGTGCCGTCAAGTCGTCTCTGACTCATAGTGACCCTATGCAGAAGAGAACGAAACAGCACCCAGTCCTGTGTCAGCTCCACAATCCTTGCTATACTTGAGCCCATCACCACTGTCACTGTGTCAATCCATCTCGGTGAGGGCCTTCCCCTCTTTTATCGACCCTCCATCTTACCAAGCATGACATCCTTCTCCAGGGAATGGTCCTTTCTGACAACATGACCAAAGTATGTGAGACAAAGTCTGGCCATTCTCACTTCCAAGGAGCATCCCGGCTGCACTTCCTTCAGGACAGACCTGTTAGTTCTTTTAGCAGTCCATGGTACTTTCAGCATTCTTCTCCAACACCACAACTCAAAAGCATCAACTCTTCTTCCATCGTCCTTATTCATTGTCCAGCTCTCAGATGCATATGAGCCAATTGAAAATATGACTTGTGTCAGATGCACCTTAGTCCTCAAAGAGACATCTTTGCTCTTCAGCATTTGAAAGAGGTCCTTTGGCAGTCAACTTGCGTAGTGCTATATGTTGTCTGATGTCCTGACTGCTGCTTCCATTGGTGTTGTTTGTAGAACCAAGCAATGTGAGGTCTTTGGCAGCTTCAATCTTTTCTCCATTTATCGTGATGCTGTTCTGTTTGAAAGACAGCCTCCTGGTCTATGTACAGGTTCCTCATGAGTACAATTAAATGTTCTGGAATTCCCATTCTTCTCAATGTTATCCACAATTTGTTAGGATCCACACAATCGAATGCTATTGCATTGTCAATAAAACAAAAGTAAACATCTTTCTGGTATTCTTTGCTTTCAGCCAAGATCCGTCTGACATCAGTAATGATATCCCTCATTCCACATCCACTTCTGAATCTAGCTTGCATTTCTGGAAGTTCTCTGTCAATATACTGCTGCAACAGTCTTTGGATTATCTTCAGTAAGATTTTACTTGCATGCAATATTAATGATATTGTTCAATAATTTCCACATTCTGTGGAATCACCTTTATTTGGAATGGGTACAAATATGTATACAAATATGTATCTCTTCCTGTCATTTGGTCATTTTGATCTTCCAAATCTCTTGGCATAGCCAAGTGAGTGCCTCCAGTGCAGCATTGGTTTGTTGAAACATCTCAATGGGTATTCTGTCAATTCCTGGAGCCTTGTTTTTCACCAGTTCCTTCAGTGCAGCTTCAACTTCTTCCTACAATACCATTGGTTCTTGAACATACACCACCTCCTGAAATGGATGAAAATTGACCAGCTCTTTTTGGTACAGTGACTCTGTGTATTACATCCATCTTCTTTTGATGCTTCCTGCATCATTCAATATTTTGCCTATAGAATCTTCCAATATTGCAACTCGAGGCTTAAATTTTTTCCTCGGTTCTTTCAGCTTGAGAAATGCCAAGCGTGTTCTTCTCTTTTGGTTTCCTAACTCCAGGTCTTTACACATTTCATTATAGTAACTGGCTTCATCTGCTTGAGCTGCTCTTTGAAATCTTCCATTAAGCTCTTTTATCTTGTCATTTCTTCCATTTACTTTAGCTACTCTTAGCTCAACGGCAAGTTTCAGAGTCTCTTCTGACATCCATTTTTGTCTTTTCTTTCTTTTTTATCTTTTTAATGATCTCTTGCTTTCTTCATAGATGATGTTCTTGATGTCCTCCCACAATTCTTCAGGTTTTTAGTCATTGGTGTTCAATGGATCAAATCTATTCTTTAGATGGTCTCTAAATCCAGGAGAAATATATTCAAGGTCATATTTTGGCTCTTGTAGACTTGTTTTAATTATCTTCAACTTCAAGTTGAACTTGCATATGAGCAGTTGATGGTCTGTCCCACAATCAGATCCTGGCCTGGTTTTGGCTGAAGATATTGAGCTTTCCATCTCCTCTTGCCACAGATGTAGTCAATCTGATTCCTGTGTACTCCATCTTGAGAAGTCTATGTGTATAGCCACCGTTTGTGTTGTTAAAAAAAGGTATTGGCAATGAATAAGTAGTTGGTCTTGCAAAATTCTATCATGCAATCTCCAGCATTATTTCTGTCACCAAGGCCAAAATTTCCAACTACCAGTGATTCTTCTTTGTTTCCAACTTTTGCATTCCAGTCATAATTAATACATCTTGATTGCATGTTGGGTCAATTTCAGACTGCAGAAGTTGATAAAAATCTTCAATTTCCTCATCTTTGGCTTTGGTGGTTGGTGTGGGAATTTGAATAATAGGAGTATTAACTGGTCTTCTTTGTAGGGGTATGGCTATTATTTTATCACTGACAGCATTGTACTTCAGGACAGATCTTGAAACATCCTTTGCAATGATGAATGCCACGCCATTCCTCTTCAAATTGTCATTCCCGGCATAGTAGATCATATGGTTGTCTGATTCAAAATGGCCAAAACTGGCCCATTTTAGCTCACTAAACCAAACAAAACCAAACTCACTGCTGTCAAGTCAGATCTTACTCATAGCAACCCCTCCTTGGATTTCTGAGGCAGTATCACTACAGAAGTAGATTGCCCATTTGCTGGTCCAATAGAGTCTGGTAGAACCACTGAGACTATGGCCCCTAGCTGCCCTTCAGATCTGGAATTGAACCCACACCTGTGGTTTCCAGCCAAACAAAAGACAGGCATATGAGTTGAACATTTACCTCAAGTAGATACACTCCTTGGAGAGAACAATCATGGGAGAAAGAAGGGCTGCTTATGCACAGGGAGACAGTTCAGGGAGCAGGAGTGCATGGAGGGATGGACACAGGGAAGAGGCAACTATGGGAAGGAAGTGGGAGGGGAGCTGTTGCATTGTGGTAAACTGTGGTTAATGACATGAGACAAAGTATATGTGAACCGCTGTATGGAAAGTGAATTTGCTCTGTAAACCTTCACCCAAATCACAATTAAAAAAAAAAAAAAGAAGAAGAAGAAGTAGATTGCCCAATCTTCCTTCTGAGGAGTTGAGGAGTGGCTGGTGAATTTGAACTGCAGCCTTCTGGTTAGCAGTCAGTTGCCTCAGGCACTATGCCACCAGAGCTCACTAATGCCTACGATATCAATCTTTATACATTCCATTTCATTTTTAACAACTTCCAATTTTCCTAGATTCATACTTCATACATTCCATGTTCCAGTTATTAATAGATGTTTGCAGCTGTTTCTCCTCAATTTGAGTAGTGCTATGTCAGCAAATGGAGGTCCTGAAAGTTTTACTTTATCCATATCATTAAGGTTGGTTCTACTCTGATGAGGCAGCTCTTTCCCAGTCGTAATTTGAGTGCCTCCTGACCCAAGGGGCTCATCTTCTGGCACTGTATTTGACAATGTTTCCGGGCTATTCATAAGGTTGCCCAGTTATGCATCAGACAGTGTTTCTTTGCTATTCATAAGGTTTTCCCTGGCCAATTATTTGAGAAGTGGATGGTCTCTTCCTTCTTCCTAGTCTGTCTCAGTCTGTAAGCTGACAGACAAGTTCATCTCCCTTAGCTGTTTGAAACCTCTCCACCCTCCCCTTACTTGATTCCTACCTGGATCCTGCCACTTTGACATCCCCAGCATTCCCGCTCTTTCCTACCTCTGGGGGTGGGTCCTGTCTATGGACCCTTACCTGGATCCTGCTGCTTACTGGGCAGTGTTTCCTTCCATTGTGCATGGGCTTATCATTAGTGAGGGCTGACTCAGTGACAGTTAACAACAACAGCATGATGGGAGGCAGTGGGCAGAATAGCGGAGTGATTGAAGGTAGAAGACATGGCTCTGAAGCCAGACTGCCTGGGTTTGAAGCTTCCCCCCAGCTAACTCTGCGACCTGGGGAAAGTCTCTTCATTCCCCCTGGGTCTCAGCCGATGATGGTAGTAACAGTTCCTGCCTTCTAGGGTTAAGGTGAGGATTTAATATTGTGAAGTATTTAGAACAGTGCTTGACACTAAGTGAGTGATATTATAAATTTAACTATCATTAATATATCTTGAGATACTGTAATTCCCAAGCACTTTGTAATTTCCAAACATTATATAAATGTAGAAAGCTCTGGTGGCATAGTGCCTAAGACATTTGACTGCTAGCCAGAAGGCTGGTGGTTCAAACCCACCAGCCACTCCTTGGAAGGAAGTTTGGGCAGTCTACTTCCCTAGTGATATGCAAAGACGCAACCACTGCCGTGGAGTCGGATCCGACTCCTGGAGTCGGATCCGACTCGTAGCGACCCCTCCTTGGGTTTCAGAGGCAGTATCACGTGATACCGTGACAAGGAGGGGTCACTATAAGATGGATCTGACTCGATGGCAGTGAGTTTGGTGTTTTGTTTTTTATATATATATATATATATAATATATACATTTATATATATAAATGTAAAGAATTCATACTGTTATTAATCTCCTGGGACTCAGTTTCCCCATTTGAGGGTTGGGGAAAATGATCTCTGAGGCTCCATCTGGTTCTAATGGTCTATAATGTTGAAACAGGTAGTTAGACCCCTCGCTTGGCATCTGCATGTGTTGAGCTGTAGGAGCAAAAGAATAGAGCATGGGCAGGAGCCCCCATGGGCCTAGTCTTGGGAAGAGAGAATCTGATCTTTGGGAAGTGATGGCAGAGGAGGCTGTGGATGTTGGTGAGGCAAACCTTCCCAGTCAGGGAAGCCTGGGTACCATCTTTATCCTAGAGCCTGTGGGAAGGCCAGCATCAATGATAGGGGCTCTAGTTCCACAGGAACCTGAGGCTGTCCCTGAAAGAGCCACATGTAAAGACCCTACACTTTCACTGATTAAAACCCTAAATCTCCCTAGGGTGAAAGTCACTTCTCCAGAGGATGCTCCAGGGATAGGTAGCAGTCACCCTCTTTCTTGGGTTTCTAGCCTCTCCCTTGGCACTTCTTTAGTGGGCTGGGAGAGGAGATACATGGAGCTGTTTGTTTTGTTTTGGAGGGAATTTTCACTTCTTTGTAGAGGAGGACCAAACAAAGGACCAGTATGGGGGTGGAGTGGTGAGATGGGTAACAGAGGGTTGCTGTTCACATACCACTGCTGCTGATGCAAATAGACTCCTCTGGAAACTGCCAGCCACTATCACCCAGGCACCTGGTCTGAGGATCAATTTCGATAGATAGAGGAGATGGAGTGGGGTGTGGTGATGCGTCAGCGCCAGAACCTGCCAAGGAGGCTTTGTGGACCTGTCGCCCTGCCCCTCTCAGGGTCTGGCTTGATTTGTCTCCAGAGCAGCCCAGGAGAGGCCAACCATCTTCTACTTCCAACTCCCAGGAGATGTGTTTCATATGTAGGGAGGGGCCGTGCCCCCAGGTCCTCAGTCATGGAGTCAGAGGGGCAAAGGGTATGCTGAAGGTTACCCAGTGCAAAGTGGCTGAGCTGGAGACAGAACCCAGCCCCCTGACTAGAAGTAGTCCAGGGCCCTTGCACAATGGCCAGCCTCTGCCTGCAGACCAGTCTAAACTGCCTGCCCCTCCCCTCAAACATACTACAATCATCAGCAAAGACCTGATCTGGGAGTGCTCACTGCCCCCTACCCTTCTTGGGAAACCCTCAGACATGTGCTGTGCTAGGCATCAATTCTGGGTGCAGAGGAAGGTTTCTCAGCTCACCCCTGCCAGAGTGATCACCCATGACACTTCAACACCTCACTCAGCCACAGGGCAGTACTCTGTGTTGGGAGTCGGTACTCCTGTTTCCTAATTGCTAATCCTTTCTTCCTTTCTGCTCATCTGAGACTCCCTTAGGGCACACACCACCCCTCCTCTTCTGGCTCCACCTATCCTGTCCCTACCTAGACCTGTAGGACTACAGTTTGGCTGGATGAATTGCAGGCAGGCCTCTCCGTCCTTCTGAGCTCTGGGGAATATGTGGCAATGGTTTTTCAAACTTTTTTTAAAAAAATTATTTAAAGTGTACCAGTTACCAGTTGCCATGGAGGTGACTCCAGCTTATGACAATTGCATATGTGTCAGAATAGAACTGTGCTCCATGAGGTTTTCAATGGCTGATTTTTTGTGAAGTAGTTTGCCAGGACTTTCTTCTGAGGATACTCTGGGTGGCCTTGAACCTCCAGTCTTTCTGTTAGTAGCCATTAACCATTTGCACACCTGGGGATTCCTTTTAAAGTATCAAAAAACCAAACTCACTGCCGTCGAGTTGGTTCCAACTCATAGCGACCCCTCCTTGGGTTTCCAAGGTGGTATCTGGTGGTGTAGTGCCTAAGGCACTTGACTGCTAACCAGAACTTTGGCGGTTCAAACCCACTAGCCACTCCTCAGAAGGAAGATTGGGCAGTCTACTTCTGTAGAGATACTGCCTCAGAAACCCAAGGAGGGGTTGCTATGAGTTGGAGATGACTCGACAGCACATACCAACCAACCAACCATCTCTACAGAAGTAGATTGCCCAGTCTTCCATCTGAGTAGTGGCTGGTGGGTTTGAACTGCCAACCTTCTGGTTAGCAGTCAAATGCCTTAGGCACTATGCCACCAGAGCTCCTTTTTAAAGTATAGGACCTTAATCCAACCAAAAAACCAAACTCCCCGTGATCAAGTCAGATCCGATTTATAGTGACCATTCCTTGGTTTTCTGAGGCAGTATCACTACAGAAGTAGATTGCCTAATTTTCCTTCCAAGAAGCAGCTGGTGGGTTTGAACTTCCATCCTTCTGGTTAGCAGTCAAATGTCTTAGGCGCTATGCCACCAGACCTCCTAGGACCCTAATAGAAATAGAAAATCTCTGATTTGTTGAACCCACCAGCTGCATGTCCGCAGGCTTGCATGCACTGCCGTTGAGTCAGACCCGATTCATAGTGACCCCTCCTTGGGTTTCTGAGGCTGTATCACTACAGAAGTAGATTGCCCAACCTTCCTTCTGAGGAGTGGTTAGTGGGTTTGAACTGCCAGCCTTCTGGTTAGCAGTCATGTTGCTCATCATCATTAGTCATTAGGGAAATACAAATTAAAATCACAGTGAGTTACCACTACACCCCTGTAAGAATGGCTCAAACTAAAATGCTAGATGATATCAAGTGTGGGCAAGGAAGTGGAGCAATTAGAACACTCATGGGCTGCTGATGGGAACATAAATCTGCACAACCACTTAGGAAAACTGTCTGTATCTCCTAACTCTAATTCTATTCCTGGATATATACTTAACAGAAATAAATGCTTATGTGCTCCAAAGTCACATACAAGAATGCTTGTAGCAATTTTATTCATAATTGCCCCAAACTGGAAACCACCCATTTAACCACTGATGGAGGAATAGGGAAATATGTTCAGTCATATCTACACAATGGGATTTACAGAGCAATGAAAAAACAATCCCTGTGGATGATCTCACAGACACAATATGGAGTGAAAGAAGCCAGACCCAAAAGAGTATACTTTGTCTGGTTCTATTTATACGATGTTCCAGAATGGGTGCACTGACGGGAAGCAGCATGAGTGAGCCTTCTGTGTCTTGCTCTGGTGGCAGTCATATGGGTGTATGCATATGGAGCTCTGCCTTTAGGATTTGTGTACTTACTGTTTGTATTGGAGTCCCTGGGGAGTGCCGATGGTTCACAAGCTCAGCTGCTAACTGAAAAGTTATAGGTTTGAGTCCACCCAGAGGAACCTTGAAAGAAAGGCCTGGCTATTTAGTTCTGAAAAACCAGCCACAGAAAACCGTATGGAGCACAGTTCTACTCTGACACACATGGGGTAGCCAGGAGTCAGAGTTGACTTCATGGCAGCTAGTTTTTTTTAATTTTTTTTTATTTTATGGTTTGTATGATACTTCTCAGTCAAACAATAATAAATAAATAAATAAATAAAATAAAACCTAAAATCTAACAAAATATCAAAACCTTACACAGAATGCTCTGGTGGCATAGTGCCTAAGGCATTTGACTGCTAACCAGAAGGCTGGTGGTTCAAACCCACCAACCACTCCTCGGAAGGAAGATTGGGTAATCTACTTCCATATTGCTACCACCTTGGAAACCCAAGGAGGGGTCGCTATGAGTCGGATCCAACTTGATGGCAGTTTGATTTGGTTTTGGTTTTGAGTTTGGTTTGTTTTTGGTTTGGGTACACTGAATGCTGGTAAGTAAAACAGGCAAAAGTCCTCCTCTTGCTCTCCACCTCTGGTGTCTCCAGGAGAATCTTTGTGGATGAAACTTAGGAGACATGCTGGAAGCCTTTGTCTATGGCCTCATGTTCCTGCTGCTGGCCCCAGACCAAGTCTCTTGAGGGGGCACATTCCAGCTTCTCTATGCTTGTGCCCCTCTTCTCAACTGGTGGGTCAAAGTGTGGGGATATGCAAATCAGAGAGGAAGAAACTTAGGGAGTGGGTCACCACATACCCAGGAAGGCACAGAGCTGGGGTCCTACCTAGAGCTTGGTAAGTGTCCTAATTCCTGATATCATTTCCATGACAGTTTCCATTTCTGTGCTGCAGTTTGCTCCTTAAGTGGTAAGAACAGTAAGAGATAATGCTATCCTAGCTCAACTTGACTGAGGTTACAAAGAGCTAATACCCCCTTTAATCCTCATAACAGCCTTCTGTGTAGGTGGCACTATTATCTGCTTTACAAATAACTGTCCCTATATTCAAATTATTTCTATTTGTCCCAGTAGTCTATTCACATAGTTTAAGAAACAAAGCCCAGAGAAGGTAAGCCCACACATCTGGTAAGTGGTGGAACTAGGAATTGAATCAAGGTCAGTCTGACTCCAAAGCTCTGCCCCTGTCTTCTTACCAGGCTTTCAATAAATATCAGCTGTGAACTGAACTGGTGATAGAATTGGCATCTAAAAGGACTGCAACAGGCTGACATATTGACCTTGACCATTAAGATGAAACGTAACAGAGATACACAAAAAGCACTACATTTTGGGGAAAAAAATAGCCAGCAACTCCCCAGGTAGAGTGAGGAAGGCCTCCTTAGAGGTAGAACGCATAAAAAAACTCAAAAGTTTACTTCTGTATCCACCCATCCATCTATTCATCCACCCATCCTCCCTTTTTTCCTCCTTCTTTCCATGAGTCCATCCATCCATTCTTCAATGCATCCATCCTTCCATCTGTCCATCCCTCTCTCCCTCCATGAATTTAGCCACCAGGATTGAGCTCTCTGTGCTCCATGCCACTACCATGAGATCAGTTGGATTGGCTGTGTCCACAATATAAAAGGTTCAGGAAGGACAAGCAGATACCCCTCTCTCACTTCCTGCTGGTCAGACCAGTTCCAGGAACAGTCTCAGAGTGGGAGGGCGCTGGTAACATGGTCCTTTCAGAAACAGCTTGGGGGACTGGGGATTTTTTGGTGTCAGTTGGAGTGTCTGTGCTGCACTGGGCTTTGTGCTAATATTTTCCCACAGCTGCTGAGTTCAAGAAGCAAAACTTGAACTCAGGTTTGCCTGACTTCAAAGCCCAGGTTCCTACAGCTGTGTTGCTAAGCAGCATGATAATTCTAGCATAGGGTTAAAAAAAAAAAAAAAAAAAACCTGAACCCAAACCTGTTGCCATTTAGTTGATTCCAACTCATAAAGACCCTATAGGAAAGGGTAGAACTGCCCCACAGGATTTCCAAGCCTGCACTCTTTATAGAAGCAGACTGTCACATCATTCTCTCATGGAGCAGCTGGTAGGTTGGATCCACCAACTTTTCAGTTAGCAGCTGAGAGCTTAACCACTGGGCTCCTGAGCATATGATGAAACAAGGTTTGATGAGGATGTATAACTATCTCCAAACAGCTGAACCACAATCGATTGAAGTTGTTGAAGATTTCATATTATTTGGTTCTATAATCAACACCAATGGAAGCAGCAGTCAAGAAATCAGATGACTAGAATTTATAGAAAACTTCAACACCTCAATAATAAAAAGACAAATAATTCAGTTAAAAAAAATGGGCAGAAGACATGAATAGACACTTCATCAAGGAGGATATTCAGGTGGCCAACAAACATATAAAGAAATGTTCACGATCATTAGCCATTGGAGAGATGCAAATCAAAACAACAATGAGATACCATCTTGCCCCAGCACTAGCAGCAAAGTTCAACAAGACAGAAAATAACAAATGCTGGCAAGGATGTGGAGAGACTGGGACTCTCGTACACTGCTGGTGGGACTGTAAAATGCTACAACCATTGTGGAAAGCAGTATGGCGATTCCTTCAAAAGTTGGAATTAGAAATACCATTTGACCCAGCCATTCCTTTACTAGGTATATATCCTAAAGAAGTGAGAGCCATGACAAGAACAGACATATGCACACCAATGTTTATCACAGCACTATTTACAATAGCCAAAAGATGGAAACAACCTCGGTGTCCATCAACTGAGGAATGGATAGCCAAACTATGGTATATGCACACAATGGAATGTTATGCAACCCTAAAAGATAATGTAGAATCTGCAAAACACTGCATAACATGGATGAACTTGGAAGATATTATGCTGAGTGAAATAAGTCAATCACAAAAGGACAAATATTGTATTATTCCATTACTGTAAAAGTCAAGGAAAGATTCATATATGTTGTTGTTATGTGCCATCGAGTCGGACCTGACTCATAGCAACCCCTCCTTGGGTTTCCAAGGGAATATCACTACAGAAGTAGATTGCCCGACCTTCCTTCTGAGGAGGGGCTGGTGGGTTTGAACTGCCAGCCTTCTGGTTAGCAGTCAAGTGCCTTAGGCACTATGCTACCAGAACTCCTTTGTTGGTTACCAGGGGTAGGAGAGAAGGGGAGGGAACACTGTTAGATAGGTAGAGATAAGTATTGATTTGGGTGAAGAGAAGGGCAATGTACTAAATGTGAGAATGTGAGTGATCAACATAGTGGCATTGAGGAAGAGGAAGACAGAGAAAGATACATGGGAAGTACAGACAGCAAAGATGAACCCTTTTCCATATACATTACTGCATTGTCAGTGAAGGCAAACATGGGTATATGGGTGGACAGGCTGAACTATTAGGTATGTCTATGCACCAGGGAGTGTACCCAAGACCATGTATAGGGTTGGCGGACAATGGTTCTACAAGTGTATTTGTATGTTTTGTAAGAATTCTCAGATGTATAGTAGAGCTGACAAGGGATAAGGTTGTTGTCACTTCTTGGTTACAGCCAGCTACCCAGAGGGAGTGAGTAGTTGAACCTGTGGGCTCGGGACCATAGTCACAGGGGACATCAAGCTCAATTGGCATAACATAGTACACAAAACATTATTCCACCTCCTACTTTGGCGAATAGCGACTGGGATCCTAAAAGCTTGCAAACAGCCATCTAGATGCAATGATCTCTCCTCATCCAGAGCAAGGAAGAATGAAGTAAACCAAAGATTCATGGAAATAAGTAGTCCTAGTGACTGGTATACCATGCGATCCACAGCCTATACGACTATGAGATCAGAAGAACTAGATGGTGTTCGGATACCACTGTCAATCACTCGGAGGGGGATCTATGTAGGAGATCTTGAATAGAGAGGGAGAACAATGTGGAACAAAACTCAAAATCATTTGTGAAAAAAAAAAAAAAAAAAGGGACCAGTTTTGCTGGTCTGATAGAGCCTGGTGGAACCACTGAGACTATGGTCCCTAGCTGCCCTTCAGGTCTGGAATTGAACCTATATCTGGCTCCCAGCCAAAAAAAAGACAAGCATATGAGTTGAACATTTACCTGAGGTAGATACACTCCTTGAAGAGAACAATCATGGGAGAAAGAAGGGCTGCTTATGCACAGGGAGACAGCTCAGGAGGCAGGAGTGCATGGAGGGATGGACACAGGGAAGAGGTAACTATGGGGAGAAAGAGGGAGGGGAGTTGTTGCATTGGGGTAAATTATAGTCATTGTCATGAGACAACGTGTGTTTGAACTGCTGTATGGAAAGGGAATTTGCTCTGTAAAATTTCACCCAAATCACAATTAAGAAAAAAAAAAGAAAGAAAGAAAGAAAGAAAGAAATCAGATGACATATTCCACTGGGCAAATCTGCTATGAAAGACCTCTTTAGAGTGCAGAATAGCAAAGATGTCTCTTTGAAGACTAAGGTGTGCCTAACCTAAGCCATGGTATTTTCAATGGCCTCATATGCATGTGAAAACTGGACAATGAATACAGGAGACCAAAAAAGAGTCGATGCTTTTGAATTGTGGTCTTGCCGAAGCATACTAAAAGTACCATGGACTGCCAGAAGAACTAACAAATCTGTCCTGGAAGAGGTGAAGCTTGAATGCTCCTTGGAAGTGGGATGGCCAGACTTCGTCTCACCTACTTTGGTCATGTTGTCAGAAGGGACCGTTCTTGGAGAAGGATATCATGCTTGGTAAAGTGGAGGGTCAATGAAAAAGGGGAAGGCCCTCGATGAGCTGGACTGACACAGTGGCTACAATGATGGGCTCAGGTATAGCAAGGATTGTGAGGCTGGCACAGGACCCGGCAGTGTGTTTTTTGTTCTGTTGTACACAGGGTCACTATGGTCGGAACTGACTCGATGGCACCTAACAACAACAACAACAATAGCTGAACAACTGTCTTGGGAAGGGAGTTTTTCTAGGTGAAACATAGAGGAGGGAAATTTTGTCTGAATGCAAGAGTTGCTCTATGATGGTAGGGCTTAACTGGAGAGGCAATGCATTCATTGCCTACTGCCAGAGGCACCTGGTATGCTTAGAGGAGAAACTTGCTTTAGGGAGGTTAGGCTACACCACCTGAAAGGTCTCTTTTGACTCTCACTTTGATAAATTCAATTTGGTTTAACCTGTTTTGCACACCCATACTGAGCCAGGCCTGGGCTGAGTGCTGGGGATGAAGACATGATCCCAGCCCTCAGGGAGCTTACAGTTTAGTGGGGAAGTCAGCTTGTGTGGTTCTATTACTTGCTGCTTCCTGTTATACTGGAGGCCATGGGGGTTCTATAAGGGCTGAAGGTCTAGGACTCTTTGGCTTATAAAATGAAAAGGAGCTGACTGAGGAGAGAGTGGATGTGAGGAGGTCAGGCTGAGGAAACCCCAGCCTGCTGGCCTTCATCCCTAAAAAGGTCTTAGAGGAACAGAATACCCTCCTCAGAGGAGGCTGTAAGGCAAGTGTCACTTCCTTAATAAAGCACAGTCATTTTTTTTTGAAGTTGGTGATACCATGCAGCAAGAATCTTCATTGGAGGAGGGCCTGTTCTGTCTTCTGTTCCACTTTCTCTCCTGGCAGATGCTCAGAGACCAAGGAATGGTCTAATTCCAGAAAATCTGCTTCATGAGGATTACAGGTATGGCTTCATCAGATCTGTACTTGCCTGCAGGTAGTGGGCTCCATTGCAGTCACTATCATCCAGGCAGCTACATCTCAGAGTTGGTGGTGATGATGATGATTGATGAGAGTGATGGGATAATGCCAGTAAATACCATATCTGGCACCCATGCACTTAGGTGGTCATTTTACTTAGATCCACAACCAATGTCCATGGAAGCAGCAGTCAAGAAATCAGACAACATATTAGACTGGCATATCTGCTGCAAAAGACTTCTTTAAAGTGTTAAAGAGCAAAGATGTCGCTCTGAAGACTAAGCTGTGCCTGACCCAAGCCATGGTATTTTCAATAATCTTATATGTGTGTGAGAATTGGACAATGAATAAAGAAGAAATGATGTTTTTAAACTAGAGTGTTGGCGAAGTATATTGAATGTACCATGCTGGAAGAATGAACAAATCTACCTTGGAGGAAGTACAGGTGGAATGCTCCTTAGAAGTGAGAAAGTCCAGACTTCATCTGACGTACTTTGGTCATGTTTTCAGAAGAGACTGGTCCCTGGAGAAGGATATCATGCTTGGTAAAGTAAAGAATCAATGAAAAATGGGAAGACCGTCAATGAGATGGATTGAGAGTCACTGCAATGATGGGCTCAGGCATGGCAAAAATTGTGAAGAAGGCACAGGACTGGGCAGTGTTTCATCCTGTTGTACATAGGGTTGCTATGAGTTGAAGCTGACTCGATGGCACCTAACAACCCTTATATGCATTAACTCACCAAATCACCCAACTACTCACCCCTCCAGTTCCAGTTTTCTATCTCAGGAACTACCTCTTCCTCATGATTGATCCCTGGTAAGGCCTTTGCCTCCACGTGGTGGTGGTGATGGTGGTGGTGGTAGTGTGTGCGTGGGGGGTGGGGGTGGGTGGTAGTTCTGAATCTGGCTACTCATTTGAATCTCCTGGGTAGCACAACCCCAGAGGTTCTGTTCCAATGGGCTTGGAGTGGGGCCTGGACGTTTGATTTTTTTAAATTCCCCAGGTAATGCTGATGTGTATCCAGGTTGTTAAATTTCCTGTGCTAGATGGAGACTGTGATGTATGTTGAAGATGTTCTGGCTCTCAAACCAAGCTGGCTATCCTTGTGTCTTTCCTAACTTAGTGCCATTAAGATGCTCAGTGTTGGATGAAATATCATTGCAGGGGCTAGCTCAGGTGAGGCCCTAGGTTATATGAATATGTGTGTGCTGGGGAAGGAGAGTGAGGGAGGAAGGCACTACCTGCAGGTCTCATTTGGGACTTGGTGGGGAAGAGGAGTGGTGGGACTGAGGAGTGGTGGGACTGAGAAGAACAGGAGTGGGACAGCAGCTCTCATGGAGGAGGAACTGGCCTGGCTCTGCCATCACACCTGTAAACCAGAGGAGGAAATGAGGTTTATGGGGGCCCACAGAGGCCAGTACCAAGGCAGAGCCCAAAGATTGCTCCCCAGAATTATCTGGCATGGGGTCAGGTGTAGGAGTTCAAGGAGCCAGGTCTCATCAGTGTTCTCCTCAAGCTTTCAGAGGCCTTTCCTCTTCCACCTTTCCTCATTCCCCTTCTATTCTTCAAAACCATCTTGGATACCACCTTTTCCAAGAAGTCTTCCCCAATGAGCCCCTGACTGATTCAGTAGGCTCCACTCAATGTATCTGACTCCTGCAAGCCCAGTTTACATCTCAATGAGGGATCTTGCTGCTTTGTGAGTGAAGTGAACTCCATATCAGATTTCGTGCCACCCCAGGCCTTAGGCTGGTGCTGCCCCTCCCCCTGTTCTAAGTACATAGCCCAAACTTGTACGCTATTGCTCATTGCAGCATTATGCACAGTAGCTAAAAGGTAGAAACAACCCAAGTGTCTATCAACAGATCAATGGATAAACGAAATGTGGTATATACGTACAATGGAGCTCTGGTACCACAGTACCTAAGGCATCTGATTGCTAACTAGAAGGTTGGTGGTTCAAACCCACCAGCTACTCCTCAGAAGGAAGACTGGGCAATCTACTTCCTTAGCGATACTGCCTCAGAAACCCAAGGAGGGTCACTATGAGTCGACTCGACTCGACGGCAGTGAGTTTTGAGTATAGTGCTTTCTAATGGTCTGATTGGCAAAACCTTAGTTTCCCTTCTAGGCTTCAGTTCTCACTGTGCAGAATGGACGGTTAGACTAGAATGATTTTATGGGCCTTTTTAGAAAAACTACCTTAAAATGCTAAATTATCAAATTTGCCTGGAATAGTTTAATATTTTTAAATTTAATTTTATTGTGGTAAAATATATATAACAAAAGTTTGCCATTCTAAGCATTTTAAGTATATAATTCAGTGGCATAATTCTCACCGTATTGTGCAGCTATAACCACTATCTGTTTCCAAAAGTTTTATATCATCCCACAGAGAAACTCAGTGGTCCTTCAGCAATAACCTATTCTCTAGACATTCCATATAAGTGGGATTATGAAATATTTGTCCTTTTGTATCTGACTTATTTCACTTAAAATAATGTTTTCAAGGTTCATCCATGTTGTAGCATGTATCAGAATTTCGATTCTATTTATTACAAAGAAAAACCCACTGCCATCGAATCGATTCTGATTCATAGCCTTAGGTACTGTCCTACTAGAGCTTCACTGTATGTATATACCACATTTTGTTTATCTATTGATTTGTTGACAGATACTTGGGTTGTTTCTACCTTTTAGCTATTGTGGATAATGCAGTGAGCATTGGTATAAAAGTTTGCATCCCTCCCTTCAGGTCTCTCAGGTATATACCTAGGAGTGGAATTAATGGATGCCTGGAATAGTTTTAACTCACCTCTGTCTGGAGAGCTCCTACACATCCTCCAAGGCCCAGCTGATATATCACCTCATCTGCCAAGTCTTGAAGGCCCTCCCAAACAAAACTAGTCACTTGTACTCTGTACAACCCAGCCCTTTGCACACAGCTCTGTTATAACCTGTGGCCAGCATGGTATTGGCTATTTTGGAATGTAGAACACCTACTCTGAAGTCTTTGAAGGCAGGGACACTGTATGGGACTATCACAGTATCATAACTCTGAGTATAATGCCTGGCCTAGGGTGGCTAAAAATAGGACCTAAATGAATGAATAAATGAATGAATGCATGAGTAAATGAATCCCTCAATTCACCAAGTTCATCTTCTTAGCCATCTGCTCCCAGGAGGAGGTAGCACATGGGGAATGGGAGAAAGGCCTCTAAGGTCTCCAGAGTAGAGCATCTAGGTGGCCAGCTGTCTTCACCAAAAAACCCCAACCCATTGCTGTAAAGTCGATTGTGGCTCATTGTGACACTATCCTGCCTTAGTTCAATTAATAGCCACCCAAGATCTGCTTCTGTTTAAAATCATCCATCTTACAGTCAGGCCTGCTTTGGCTATCCATGTGTCAGGCAACATGTCCTGATTTCCAGCTTGTAGAAGGTGGTCATTGGATTGGGTGTACTACACTGAGGTCCGAAACAAAATCAAACTCACTGCCATTGAGTTAATTCTGATTCATAGTGACCCTATAGGATAGAGTAGAAATGCCCCATAGGGTTTCCAAGGCTGTAAGTCTTCACAGAAATAGACTGCATCATCTGTCTCCTGCAGATCAGCTGGTGGGTTCAAACTGCTGATGTTTTGGTGGGACAAGGGTGGGTATATCCCCAGGGGGACCTTAGCTAATTCAGGGAGGTCCTGTCTCCAGGCATCCCATACTTGGTTCTCTGTTCTGCTGAGGATGGGGGCAAGGGTTGAGGTTTGGGTCGAAGGAGCTGTGACCTGACCAAAGTTCTTCCTAAGCCTAACCTGGCTAGAAAGATAAAGAGTGTGCCCCTGGACTCCCAGTATCCTGGGGGCTGGGATGTCTGCAGGGGGAACTGGGGCATCATGGCAGCTGGGACTTGGGGAGGGCCTGGGTCTGGCTTCTGTAGCTCAAAGCTCCACCCAGAAAGGCTTAGGCTGGGACTAATTGGCTTGCCCTCCTCCTTCTTCAGAGAAAGTCTTGGCTAATTTGCCGGAACGCTCCAGTTAAATGCCAATTAGGACGCTCTGTCCACTACTCTCTTCCAATATATTAATAATGTAATTAAGCATTTATTGCCTGTGCAAATTAAAAATTAACTTAAACAGACAGCCTGGAAAACTGAGGAAGTGTCTGCTTAAACGACCAATTTGTATTTCATTCCAATACCAACATTTAAACACAGCGGTTACTAGGGTGCAGGTTGGTTTGACCTGTGGAGGCAGGCCCAGCCAGCTGCTAACAGCTGCAGCCTTCTTCTCTTCCACCTGATTCTGTCTGCTCCCACCCCTCCATGCTGCTCCAGTTCTAGGTGTGGAGGATGTGGCCTTGCCTCAGATGGGCAGGAGGGCTTTCTGCTAAGCAGCCACCTTGGCTTCCAGCTTCCCTACCCCCCTTCCCCAGGGGTCTGTGGTGTGGATTTCAGTGAAAGGAGATGCTACTGGCGTGGCTGCGAGGGGGCAGTCACCGAAGCTCCTGCCACTCCCACCCCCAGGATCAATTGGTCCTGCATTCCAGCCCAGGAGATGAGAAGCAGATGGTGCTGGTGTGGAGAAGGGAGTTGTAACAGAGGGACAGTGAGACCCTCCTTCCAGCCAGGCCCCTGGAGAGAGATTGCGGGGGGGGGGGAGGATCTCAGAGAGAGCTTGTGGGGGGTAAAAGGGGCAGTGAAGCATCCTCGAAATAGAAGATGAAAGGATAAAGTGCCCGTCTCTTCTGTCCAACACGACAGGTGCGACACTGCTGGTTTTCTCCTCCAAACAGCCACAGGAGGGAACTTGGCAAGGGGAAGTGGACAGCAGGGTGTGGGACGACAAGGAGAGATGAGGAGGAGACTGAGAGGAATCTCAGCTCTGGGGCAGGAGGCTCCATGGTGGAATGAGTTCCAAGAGGGCAGGGGCACCTTCTTCCCAGCCAGGCACAGTGCCCTCCCTACCTCCATCTTTGTTCCCCAGAGTTCTCTTTCTTGCCCTCTCCTAACTCAGGCTTCTCTTCCTTGAAGCCCTCCCTGACTGCCTGCAGACACCAACAAAGATATTTCCATCCTTGTCTTCCTAATGGTGTGGAGGGGGCTCAGGTGTAACCTCTGAGCTATGAGTGGTCTCAGGTGGGGCCCTCCCTTTCTCCCTCTGGGCTCCTGCAAGATGGTGACGTGGGATTCCTTTGCCATGGTCACGGAGCCATGGGACCTGGCATAGGGGGGTGTAGGGCCCCTTCCCCTCATCATCTTACTCTGGGCAGCTTACCCATCCCAACCCCCACTGCTCTGGAGAAGGGCCACAGCTGGGGAATGAGAAGCGTGACACACAGGTTTGTTTTAAACATTTTATTTATAAAAAAGTACATTTTTTTTCCTTAGTACATTTTTAACCCATTTTTTTTTTTTTTTTTTTATACAAGTAAAAGGAGGTGATGCAAACACCCCCTGGGTCAGAACCAGGAGAATCTGCCGGGCAGTCCCCAGGACCAAAGACGAAACCAGGACAAAGAAACTGAAGCAAAGGATCACACTAAGAGGTAAGGGGTGGCAGCTTCTCCTTGATTTTGTTTTCATTTATACAAAAAAAGAATCCCGTTCCTCACAGCAGGGGTCAGAAAGGCAGCAGCACCTGTGCGGGAGGGTCTCCTCTGGCCTTTTAATCAGGGCCTAGGCATTAAGGCCCTCAGCACGGGCACAGCAGAGGCCTACTTCCCTGGAATCCCTGGCTCGAGGTGGTTGTGTACCTGCCTGTGGCCAGAGCAGGTCTCCCCTTGGGTGTGGGGGGTCTTGGAGGGGGTTACTGTTGACAGTCAGACTCTGGAGATCTCTGTCTGAACCGCCAGAGGCCTTGGACCCCCTCATCTGCTCCCAAGAGGGGAGCACCTCTACTAAGCTCAACTGAGCTGCCCACATCCACCTAGTCCCCACCAATTCCTAACACAATTCTTGATTCCTCTGCTTGAAGGATGGCAGAAGAATTATTGCACAAGTGACTTGGGCACATAGGGGGTAGTTGGCGTAGGGGGCACATGCCCCTGGGAAGTGGGGCCTCTGTGAGTCTGGCCTATAGAGTCAGCACTGGGACATTAAGGGTTCTTCTCATGGCTGCATGTGGGTACGTGCGTCCGGCAGGCCTTGCTCTTTCTGCATGTGCTGAGCTTGTGCTGGGTGACTGTGCTTGGGTCTGTCTGAGTGTGTGCCCACTGTGTGCCACTGTGTGCAGAGCTGCATCTGAGGGGCTGCCTTGGCAGGCGTGTGTGCATGGGCTCCGTGCTGCCGCTTCCAGATCCTTCTGGAAAAGGGGGACTCAGATGGTCCCGTTTATACTTTAGAACAGTATCAAAATGTATAAGGAAATAGGGGTTGAGGGGGACAGGGACAGGGAGGGCAACAAGAGGCAGAATAACAACTGGGGAGGCCTTGGCACAATGAGTTTATCTCATTTCCAGCAGAGGCGGAAGCTTAGCTCATGCTGTGGGCTTGGAGAAGCAGTGGGTCCTCACCTCTCTGACAAGTCAGGCTTCCTCTGTGCTGCTGGTTAGGCCTCTTGCTGTATCTTGGGGTCCAGCAGCAGTGCCTATCCTCCCATGAACTTGGGATACAGAAAACCCCATCTCTCTAGGCCCAAGTGCCAACCCTGCCCAAGCCTACCCTCAGCCCAGGGCAGCATTGGATTACTCAATAAGGAAGATATGCACAGGCTTACTTGTGCTTACTTATGAATCTGTAATGAAGTTTCACATGGGTTTAGATGTGGTGAAATCCATGTGAAACCGCTCAATACAGATTAGTAAGTAAGCACAAGTAAGTCCATGCATACCTTGCTTATTAGATAATCTGCCCCTGGCCCAGGGAAGCAGATGTCCGGGGTGGGCATGCTACTGCTCAGCTCCTGGGCCTATACTCTGTGGGCCCCACAATTTGTGCTTTGCTTGGGGGGAGGTTGTAGAGATGTCTTAAGGGTGACTTAGTGCTTTGGCTAGGCCCAGGGGCCTCCTAAGTCCATCATATAATGAGGAGTAGGGGTGGCAGTGCAGGGTAAGGAGGGGGAGATATAGGAGGAGTCGTCCTTTCAGTCTCTTAATTTCAAGGGGATACAGAATGCCTCTATCAGGCAGGCCTCTGGGATTGCCTTCTGCTTGGGGGCAAGAGGACCAAGCATAGGGGCCAGAGGAGGTGATATAAGGTGGTATAGGGCAGTGATGCAACATGGAAAGGGTCCTCTGCCCTGTGGGGGGACACTAATACTGCTTGCAGCAGCCCAGGAGGCTCTCTGGATCCAGCTCCTTCACTTCTCTCTGCCCTGTAACTAGAAAGACCCCAGAATTTTCTTCCCCAACTCTACCCCACCCAGTACCCCCAATGCCAAAAGGGGAGAGCCGCCCCAGGGCTGGCATGGCTTCAGACTTCTGCTACGTGGCTACTGGGCGGCCTGGCTGGGGCTAGGGCAATGGTAGCTGGGCAAGGGTAATCCAGTAGGTGGGCCCAGGGTTGCCAGGGCAGAGATGGAGTTGGCTGGGGGTTCAAGTAGCAGCACCAGGGAGGGAGTAGTAGTGTGGGTGGCTGGGCAGCTCCTCTGGGAAGCCTATGGTAGGGTAGGGCAAGGTAGTGCCCGTGGGGCACAGAGTGTTCTGCCTCCCCCCCCATCCCAACACTTGCCATCCCATGGAGCCCTTCACACCCTGGGCTGAGTTAACTGGAATCTAGTGGGCAGGCATGACAGGGTCCTTGGATCCTGCCTTTCCCATCCCAGGGGTCTTTCCCACTAGTATGCCCATCTAGAGTGCTGGGGGAGTCTGGTGGGCAGATGGAAGAATTGAGGCACTTTGAGCTGGGGGTACAGAAAGGCTGGGAGGGAGCCTTTCTCCATTGTACAGATGGGAAGCCCAAGTCATGGGTGATTGGCAGGGCACCCAGAGTCCCATCCAAGAAGGGGAATCTGCATTCAAAGGGAGGGCTTCTCCAGAGTCCTCCCTTCATCCCAGAATGGGGACCAGGGACATCTGACTGTGGCAGAGTAGAGGGTTCTGACTCATGATCCCTGGTTTCCCCACCCCTTGCACTTTCTGGTAAGTCCATAACAACATCTGTTGTGGCCTAAGGGTGAGAGGCATCAGTCTGTTATCATCGGAGCCTACCAAACTTGACCACAGGCTGCCAGACAGCTTCTCCCCCATGGCTTCCTACTCCACGTCCTCCACATGACACTTCTTCACCTCCAACTCCTGGAGGTCCTTCCCTCACTGGGGTCCCAGCCCTGACTCCTCTCCTCCCCAAGAGAATCAAGAGTTGCTAGCACTTGATAGATAAGAGAGAAATTCGAGAAAGTTCTGTGCTGTAATAGGCAGTTTGGGGCCAGATCTGAGATCCTAGGGCCGAGGCATCAGGGGATCTAGTCTTAGCCACCCTAGAAGCTTCTAAAGGCTGCCCCCATTCTCAGCTGGGAAGGGGAGCGGGGTGGTGCAGAGAGGATGAGCCTTGGGCAGTGTCAGCCTGGATAAGGGATGTGACCCCAGAGGAGGGCAGGACAGTCATGAGTGGGGTGTGCATGTCTGTATGTGTGTTGTGTAGATGGATAGGAAGTGTAGGCAGAATCCACCCTGCAGGCCCACTGTGTGTGGGTATAGATGCAAGGGGCAAAAGAGGAGGGACACGCCAGGGCTGGGCCAACAGAACTCTCTATAGGCCAATGAGGGGAAAAAGTGTAAAACCATCCTCACTAGCAAACACATTGCCCAAGGCCCAGGTGGGGACCTCAAGTTGATTCACTCAGCAAACAAGACGCCCCTGGGTGCTTTGGAGAAGATACCTCCCCACCCCCGCCTCTGGGGAACAACCGCTGATTAGACCAGGGGTCCAACCCCGGCTGGGTCAGCGTTTGTGGGGATTGGTTCTCTCTCCCTGGGAAAGGAGGAGCAGCGACTGGAGGCGGGGCGGGGTTTTTCCTCAACAGGTCCCCTTAGCCCTCCACCCCCAATGAAGAGAACACAAATAAATTCCAGTGTTGGGGGGCGGGGAGGGCTGGCTCCCCAAACCCTGGAGGGACGCCCAGGAACACAAGACGAGAACAGGGCTCCCTGCACAGAGGGCAGGCGGCTGGGGACAGGAAAGGAAAGGTACAGCAACACCAAAGCCACAGGCGAACACAACACCATCGGGAAGGGCAGGGCAAGGGAGGAAATAAAAAAAACAAAGCCAAGTAGTGTCTGCCCTGGGCTCCCCTCGCTCCCCAGGAGTTTGGGGCTGGCTCTGGGCAGCTTGGTGAGTCTTGGTGAGCTCTCCAGGAGTGGGCTGCGGGGACGGGCAGGGGGCGTGCGGGTGGGGGCTGGAGAGAAGTGAGTGCAGACAAGAGGCTCTGGAGAGAGGGCTACACGTACCACTCCTTTTTGGAAATGAAAGACCCGTCGTTCTGAGAAACCATGTTCTCAGCCAAGTCCAGCTGCTCAGGGTCGTACTGGTAGCCCAGAGTCCGGTCCCCATAGCCATCCTGACGGGCCTCTGCCTCATCCACCGTGAAGTAGGGCCGTTTGGCATCCTCGTCGTACTTCGGGTGGGGGCCTCCCACCTTGCGCTCGCCTCCACCACCACCCTCCTCTTCCTCTTCTTCTTCGTAGCTGCTTCCCCCCAGCGGGCCAGCCTTCTTCTCATCATCAGAGTCATCAGGGTATTGCAGGTTCTGGGCCATGGGTGGGTGGTGCTGGGGAATGCCTGCCTTGCTGTAGCCATTGCCATACACATGCTTCTTGGTGCTGTAGTCGCCCTTGAAGGTGTGGCGGCGCCTGCGCAGGGCGACCACGATCCCGCCGACCACAATCAGCACCAGCAGGACGCTCCCCACCACGCCCCCAATGATGGCCGTGGGCACAGGCCCGGCGCGCCGCCCGTGTTCGGGAGGAGACGGGGTGTAGGGGAATTCTGGATGAGGAAAAGAGATGGAGGGGGACAATGTCAGCGTCTTCTTCTGGGGCAGGCCATAGGGAGAGAGGGGAAGGAAAGGCCAGGAGGCGGGTTGAAGGCGTGAGGACAGGCTGTGCATAGGCACGCCCAGTCCGAGAAGCTCCATTCCCGGGCCCCTCGGCCCCCACCCCTCTAGGAGCCCCAACAAACTGCAGCATAGGTAGTTAGAGCGGGAAGAGAGAGGCAGAAGAACAACAGCTTCTTTCTCTGAGGAGAAAGTCATCTCCTTAGATGAAGTGCTAGCCGGGCTTAGCCCACCAGAGGTCCAGGAGATACCTGTGCAGTCCCGTCTCAGCACCTACTAGAGGCCATGCCCTGTGCAATACTGTGGCTCCCAGCTCTCTCAGAGGTAGGCATACCACCAACTTGATTTAAGGAGGAAGTGGGGTTTGGAGAGGTTAAATAACTTGCTCAAGGCCACGCAGCCAATGAGTTGACTCTCTTACATGCAAAGCCTGTGCAGAGTCACCACTGTTTTTCTGCTTAACATCTGGTGGGCACAGTGCTCCAACACTTGGCTCTAGTTACTAGTTTCCTAGACTTAGTTCAAGCCCGGGGGAGGCTGGGTGCTCCATGCCTGATTTTGTCTGCTCCTCAGGCATAGGGAGAAGAATGGGTTCCCAGGTACTGGCCCAGCAGGTGCCCTGTGAGTACTAATCAGGTGGCAAGAAATAAGGGCTGTGGTTCTTGGTTGCGGTCTGGCCCTGCAAGGCAAGGTGGGGCCAGGGATGCTGCCAGCAGAAGACAGCAGCATTGTGGGGTGCTGGTAGGCAGGGCAGAAAGGGGGAGTGAAAGCATGTGTGCATCCAGCAAAGGAAGAATATACAATTACATACAGGAGAGCAACACAGTGGCTCACACTGTGGTCACTGTGTGATGAATGTGTTTGTACTGAGGATAGTGGAGACAAGGAGGTAGGAAGGGTGAAAAAAAGAAAAAAGAAACAGGTGGGAGTGGACAGAAGGCTGAGTGGGCAACTTTCTTTGCTAACGGGCCTGACCAGAGTACTGTTCCAGCCTGGGAAGGTGTGTGAAGCCATGTCAGAGGCCAAAGGGGTCCCAAGGTAAGGCTAGGGGAGGTAGTTCCCAGCACCACCACAGGGTGGCACCGGAGACCACAGCCAGCCTTGGGAGTCCAGGTCAGCAGGTCTCCAGGGCAAGCCCAGAAGGCTGATCTGGGCTTCTCTCTCTTCCACTTTTCAGGCCAAAGTAAAAGGGTTAGTTTGGGCATATGTTTCAGCCCCTGGGAGCTTGTTCCCGCCAGCTCATTCCCTGACTCAACATCACTCACTCCGCCAGCATCAAGTTCTCCTAGGAGTTCATCCTTCCTCCCAGAGGTAGAGCTGGCCCATGCGTGTGCATGTGTTGTATGTGTGTGTGTGTGTGTGTGTGCTCATAGCTCATCTGCAGCAAGCAGGGACAGGGTAGAGATACTAGAAGAGAAGAGGAAAGGCCTTCCCGGAGTTCAGGCTGGAAGCACTAATGTCTCTAAAACCCTGGGGCCCAAAGAAGGGGAAGCAGTTTGCCCAAAGTCACATGGCTTAACTGGGACCACCCAGTGTTCCATTCCTGGCCTCTGCACACGTGGGGGTTGGCAAGAGAGAAGCAAAACCACTGAAGACTCAGCTCCCCACTTGTTACCACTGTGTCCTCAGTACAGGTCGCTGAGTAGCTGCCCAGTAAATATTTATTAAATGGATGCCTATGTGTTCTGACGGGAGCGCTGGTAGCATAGTGGCTAAGACACTTGCCTGCTAACCAGACGGCTGGCGGTTCAAACCCACCAGCCACTCCTCGGAAGGAAGGTTGGGCAATCCTACTTCCGTAGTGATACTGCCTCGGAAACCCAAGGAGGGGTCGCTATGAATCGGGGCCAACTCGACGGCACATAACAACAACAACAAATGTGTTCTGACTGCCTACCTCCAGAATCAGCTCCCTGGAACTTCAAGCCTCTCCTGGCTCACCAGGTCCCCATTTGTTTACTGCCCATAACAGGGCTGCACACCTGCTCCCCATGAGGTAGGAGCTGCTTCTTTAAGGGTGTTCCAGAGGCAGCTGGCAGGAACCTCTTGCACACTTTCACCCTGCCTGCCCCCTTGTCAATTCTCACTCCAAATCTGAATTTTCCTCTTCTCTACACGTGCCTTCATCCATTCATCCATCCACCCATCCATTCAATCAGCAAACGTGTACTGAGCATCTATTATGCTAATCATAGCCTAATCGTGGGTTCAAATGCCACTCTTAAACACAAAGTATCATGCAAACATCAAGGAAATGGGCAGTGAAGTGCCACAGGAGTGAAGGGGAAGAACACTGTGACCTGGAGTTGAAAAAGGCTTCTTGGAAGAGAAGTGAGTTAAGTCAAACCTTGAAGGATGGCAAGGAGTTGGAGAGGCCAAGAAGACAACAAAGGTGCCCAGGTGGAGGGAGCTGGCCTTTCTTTTCTGAAAAGTTCTCCCTGCCTTCCAAGACAGGATCTTGGTCTTCCACTGTGTGTTTTCTCTGGCTCCATTGCTGGGCTTTCTCAGTGCCCCAGTTGCCTCACTAGGGGTCCTGTTTTACCCTAGGCTTTCTTTCCTAGTGATGGATCTAGTCTCAGTTTCCTGAGTTACCTTTATCACTGAGTTCCCAAACCATCTCATGTTAGGACTCTCACTCAACTCTGAGGTCTCATGGACAGCATTTCCCAAATTGCAGCCTATGGAACCTCAAACCGTTAGTTCAGAGGATCAGCAAAAATACTAGAGTCAAATACATCTGTAAACAGTTGGTTTAAACAAAGCCTCAGAGCCCTTAGTCTTCTCACACATACTGAACCTGTGAAAGGGACATGCAAAATTCAGTGTTGCCCAATTGTTTTGAGTATGAACCCTCACCTCTACTGCCTCCAGGACCACCTTACCAAACCCAAACCAAACCCACTGCCATCGAGTTGACTCCAACTCAAAGCAACTCCCACTGGGTTTCTGAGGTAGTAAATCTTTACAGAAGTAGACTGCTCTGTCTTCCTTCTGCAGAGTGGCTGGTGTTTGAACCACCAATCTTGTGGTTAGCAGTTAAATACTGTAGGCACTGTACCACAGGCCACCTTATAGGACAAATATTCAGAGGTATTCTGAAAACTCTTCTCTAGCATACTCTCATTTGGAATTCTCACCACCACCTCAAAAGCCATCTGTTCCAACCTGTTTCACCATCTTTTCTCTAAACCTTCATTAAACACCACAACTCCCCTGTTTCTGCCCCTGACCCACCATTTGTTCACTCTTCCAAATCAGACTCTCATTGACCTCTGACTCTTCCTTCTTCATCTCTTAGATCAAGATCAGTTTTTGTTAACCCTTCCTATTCAATATCTCATTACTTTGTGCCTTGTTTTACTGTTGTAATAGATTCCTGAATCTCTCACCTTCCTTTGGCCTCTGCTGGGAGCTCTGGTGGTGTAATGTCTAAGGCATTTGACTGCTAACTAGAAGGCTGGCGGTTCAAACCCACCAGCCACTCCTCGGAAGGAAGGCTGGGCAATCTACTTCCGTAGTGATACTGCCTTGGAAACCCAAGGAAGTGTTGGTTATTATGAGTTGGATCTGACTTGACAGCAGTGAGTTTGGTTTTTTGCCCTTTAGTCATCCCATCTACAGAGACCAAGTTAATTTTCACTGTGTAGACACTGCTACTCCCTCTAACCATCAATGACTCCCCACCGCCTGTTGGACCAGGCCAGTCTAGCTTTCAAAGCTTCCCATCCGATCATTTTATCTTGGGTTTGGCCAGCTTACTTTCCTTGCTTTGTAAGTTGATTCCTGACTGCCTTTGCTCATGCTGTTCACCCTGCCAAGAAAGCCTTTCCTCTTGCCCCTGCCTATTTCAATTCTTCAGTCCCTTCTTCACACAGCCTTCTTTTCTCCAGCTCACACGTATCTTTTTCTCATTAGATTTTTTTTCATCCTAATGGTCTGTACCTCTCATTGTGGTTTACGCAATTGTCATTACTGTTCCATCAATCATATGCTGATTATTACAGTAAAGCTGGCAATAAAAACACTTTACAAAAAATGCAAACTAGGATCTACTGTGATTGGCTTTGCCCCTTCTGCCTGTTTTCAAATAGGGGGAGGCTGCAGTTCTTCCCTTCTGCAGGCATGAGGAAAGGGTTTTAGAAGTGGGAGCCTCACAATTTGGGATCGACTCAATTCAGTGTGCTATAGTTGTGTACAATATAAGTTCCACTATATTTATTTTTGTGTTTTTTGTGGCCCCAGAGACCAAATGAAAAATAAAGCTCTCATACGTTTCACTTGACTGGAGTGAATATTTTGGACCCCACCAATCACAGAATGGTAGAGTTTATTTACTCTGTTACTTGTTTCACAGGTATGGCTTGTGTTCCAAACTACTCTGTAAATTCTAATTGAAAGCAAATCTAGAACCCATCTCCGTTCCTACAACCCTGGTCCAAGCCACCATCCTCTGGATGATTACAAATCAGTCTAACTGGCTTGCCTGGTCCCCTTCTTTTCCTCTATAGCCTATTTTCAACACAGTAGCCAGAGAGATCCTATTAAAATGTGAGTCACATCATAGCGCTTCTCTGCTCAGAGCCCTCCAATGGCTCTCCCTGTTTCACTCCGAGTAAAAGTGAAATCTGTAGCACTTAAAATGTTCTACATGATCAGTTGCCGGTTCCCTTCACCTCTGACTTCATCTCCTGCTTTCTTACTGGCTCTCTCCACTCCAGGCACACTCCCGCCTCACAGCCTTTGACTTGGCTGATCCTCACCCTGGAAGGTGCTTCGCCAGGTGTCCCATGTCGCACTCCTTCACCTCCCTTAGGGTTTGGCTCAAATGTCATCAAGACTTTCCTTGGTGATGGCCCCTTCACCCTCACTCTTGACTCTCCCTTACCCTGCTCTTCTTTTCTCCATAGTACTTATCACCTTCAAAATTATGACACGATTTCTAAAATGTATTTTATCTAGTGTTTGTCTGCCTGGCTGTGCTAAAATGTAAGCTCTAGAAGGACAAGGGCTTTATTTTATTCGCTGATGTATTCCATGCACCTAGGTTGCCTGACATGTGGTGGGAGTTCAAGAAGTATTTGTTGGATGAAAGAATACATTCTATAAGGGCAAGGCTCCATCTTAGAGGCAAGCCCTGTTCTGCGCAGAGCAACTATTCAGGAGATACTCACTAAATGCATACATAGAACACAAAGGGGAAACCAAGAACAATCTAATTTCACTGGAGCTGGTGATTGGAGTGGAGTGGGCATCAGATTATACTGTTTCTTTCCCCTTCAAGCCCTACTGTTTAACTTTTTAAAAAAAATCCTAAGGAGGTTTATTCTTCCATGGGGATCTTTCACGACCAAAGGGAGGAACCCTAGTATATTCTGGCTACTTTAAAGTCAGGTCTGTTGAGATGCAGAAGTATGGCTAAGATGATCTTCTGGCCTTGGAGAGTTTGGAGTGAAGATGCTAAGTGAGGGCCTGGAAGAAAGGAATAGGTATGGGAACCTAATTTATCCACAAACAGAGGGGGCTGTTGGTGTGGGATGGAGCATCCTCTCCTCTACCCACCCCCCCGCACCAGCTGTCACATTCAGCCAGTAGTTCTTGTCTCTGTGCCAGGAACGGAGCCTCAGGGCCGCAGCTGGGAGAAGAGCTGGGTGGTGGGGTCATTGGCGCTGCTGGCATGGGCCCAGCCTGCTTCTCTCTTACAAAAGGGACAGCCTGGCTCCTGTTTCAGAAGGGTTGTAGCCTCCCCTCTGGGATCCCAGACTGGTTGGGGCCATGGGGTGGGGGAGTGGGGACTCTGCATTCCTTGTGGCTCTGGTTCCCTGATGCGGGTAGGGAGGGGGATGTCAAGGAGGTGGATGGGTTTTGCAGGAATCTAAAGTGGAGTTGAAGGATTAGGATACGGAGTTTTGACCTAGGAGCTGGAGAAGGTTTGAGGTCAAAACAAATGCCCAGCGCTTCCTCAAGCAGGAAATGCTCTAGCATCCGAGGATTAGGCTACGAGAACTACACCTCCCAGTGTGCAATGCAGCTGGCCATGGGGACAGTGGGAAGGCAGGAGGTCAAACTCTGGAAGCCCTCCTGCAGCTGCAGCAGCTGTGCTTGGCGTCAGACCATCAGAGGAGGGCAGGGCCTTGTCAAGCTGGAGGAGAATGGAATCCTCCCAGAGGCACAGCCACAGGTTCCTATTTGCACTCTTGGTCCTGTTAAAATGCTCAGAGTCATGCACACTCTTGAGCTACACATCCCTTTCTAGAGAGACGCTATCCTTGAAAGACCCACCACCTCAGTCTGAAGAACTGCTGGCCTGATGGACAAACCTTGTTACTGTCCTCTTTGGTGAGGAACAGATGAGTCCCAAGGCTTACTGGGAAATTGGGACAGAACATACAGTGGCCTTCCTGCCATGCTTCTGGGAGTCCTGGGGGTGGTGGAAGGCTGGGTCCTGGCCAGAGAGGTCTTGATACTCTCCTCTTGATATCCTCAGTCCAGAGATAGCTGCTGCCTCCTTTGGCCTCTTTAGTTTGGTTAAGGCTACACCCAGGGGCACTCCACCCCATCCCCCTAGGAAGAAGGCAGGGGCAGTCCATTGGTTTGTCTTGTGACTCCTAGGCCAAACTGCTCCTTGGTATACGGCTGCTGAAATGTTTTTTTTTTTTTTTTTTCCGGGAGGGCCCTGGGCACCTTGGAAATATATGCATAGATTCAATTGGGCTCATCTCTTCCTTTCTCTCATCCCCACAGCCTGGGCCTGGGTCACTTGCTGTGACAGCTCCTGAGTGGTCTCTTGGTACCTGGCTGGGCCTTTTTTACCCATATAGCCTCAGATTACTCTTCTCTGCTAAAAACCCTTCAGAGGCTCCCCTTTGCCAACAGAATAAAGGCTATGTTCCTTATGTTGCTGCCTGCTCAGCTCCAGGCATTTTTCTTCCATATGGTTCCTTGCTTGGGAACCCCAACCTTCCATTCTCGCCTACTCACTCATCTTTGCAGGAACAACTCAAGTGCTTCCTTCTCCAAAGTTGGCCTGTACTCTCTCGGTCAGAGTAAAGCCTGTTGCTCCCACCCTGTCTGTATAAGTGCTGGTTCAGGAGGCTCTTGGTGCCCACCCATACCACCTGTAAGAGTGGTGTGGAGCTTGCCTAGGACCTGGGGCCCAGAGAAACTGGATCCAAAGTGCACCTGTGCAGTGGTGCGGCCAGCCCTGCATACTGTGTACCGCTCAGCCACGTCTGTTTCTTCAGTGAGCACCCGCTGCATACCTTCTCTACCCCTGCCCCAGCTGCTCTTCATTTCCCTCTTCAGATGCGCCCGGGGCAAAGCTATTACCTGAGCAGATAGCCAGAATGAAAAATTAAATTTCCACTTATCCCTCTCGCTCATGCATTCCCTGTGGACGAGTGGGGCCTGGAATTCAGGATTTGGCCGTGCCCTGTGGGGTGGCCCCCCCTGGAGAATGTGGTGGGCGCTAGCTCACGTGGGATGAAGGTTTGTGAGCTTGGCTGCTGCTTGGAAATTGCCTGTAAGTGTAAGAACAAACAGCCCTGAAGAGGACTCGGCTGGCTGAGTCCTCCTGATGGGGCTGAGAGACCCTCCCTTGGGAGGGCAGCTAACAGCTCTGAGTCCATCAGTGATTCAGCAAGCATTAGTCTTCTTTGGCTGCTGCCTAGCTGGGCTATCAACAGAGTCACCCTTATAAAAGGTCCTGTATCCTCCTGATCTTTGGAGAATGGATTCCCTGGCTTTCCTGCCCTAGCCCTGCCTCTGGGGCTAGGCAGCACCACTTAGCCCCATAAACCTGCTGGGCCTATGCCTGTGACCTGCCTGGTCATGCTGGGAGTTGGGTCAAGAAGAGAAAGTTGCTCTTAGGTTTCTTGGCCTCCTCCCTGATCTGCTAATCAGCAGTTACCTGGAAAGCCTGGGTGACAGAGGGGGATGTGGTGGTGGTGTTGGTGGCCCACCATTAGGGGGACGATATCACCATGCAGAGGGGGCTTACTATATGCCAAGAAGTGAATATATATTTTGCAAGCACATCTCCTTGCACCATCACAATTAGCCTGAGATGAGTATAATTATCCTCATATTACAGATTAGGAAGCTGAAGTTCAGAGAGGTGAAGGCCTTGCTCAGGGCCACACAGCTAGGGCAAGCCAGTATGTGAACACACTCAGGCCAAGTCTACGCCAGCCCTTTTGTGACACTGCTTCCCTGAAGGGTGAACATGCTCTTTTATGACTTATCCTAATGAGACAGCATCGGCCTGTTCTGCCCACCTCAACTGTGTCTGCTCCCTGGCCCCAGGATCAGGGCTCAGGCTTGATGAGGTTCTTGCTGAGCTTTGCTCAAACCTCCTTCAGTAAGGCACAAGTTTGTGATTCTACCCTCAAACCACAGCCTGCCAACCTGTAGGAATCCCCAAACCCAGCTTGGGAGAGGGGCTGCTCAGTTTTTCCCAGGCCCTAAGCCTGACACTTCTCCCTTAAATAGTCTTGGAGCCAACGGCAGGGAGGTGAAGAAAATAGCAAGTGACTGCTCCCTGCCTAGGTGAGAGAGGTGACAGAGTGGCCCTGAGGACAGGTTAGGGTTAGCCTCTGGACAGCTTTGGGCTACTCTTTCTGTAGCTGTGCCTTGAATGTTCCCACAAACGAGACAGAAGATCTAATGAATCCCCAAGGCTTGCCCAAGCCCTATGACTGGAGCCTGGTAACCACCACCCAAGCTCCTGTGCTCCTGAGCCTTGCCCAGCACCTCCCTAAGGTCAGCCCCTGTGCGTTACACTAACCCTCCAATGTCACTTCCTGTCTTCAGCAGCAGCACGATATCACTTCTCATCCTTGGCAGCTCTTTCTGTCACTTTCTCACTCTGCAGTTCACTCAGTGTTACAATGTTAAAGACATTCCCTCTTCCAGTTGGGAAGTTGTGATGGCAGTTATCCCGCTATCAGTTTGTTCTGATCCTTCCATTAAATAGTAATGATAATGATCATTGTTGTTGTTAGGTACTGTCGAGTCAGTTCTGACTCATAGTGACCCTACATACAATAGAATGAAACACTGGCTGGTCCTGCACCATCCTCACAATTGTTGGGCTAGAGCACATTGTTGTAGCCACTGTGTCAATCCACCTCATTTAGAATCTTCCTCTTTTTGGCTGACCCTTTACTTTACCAAGTATGATATCCCTTCTCTAAGGACTGGTCCATCTTGATAACATGTCCAAAGTACCAAAATTTTGCCATCCTCACTTCTAAGGAGCATCCTGGCTATACTTCTTCCAAGACAGATTTGTTAGTTCTTGCAGTCCGTGGTATATTTAATATTCTTCACCAATACCATAATTTAAAGGCATCAATTTTTATTCTGTCTTTCTTATGCATTGTCTATTTTTCACATGCACATAAGGTGATTGAAAATACCATGGCTTTGATCAGGTGCAACTTAGTCCTCAAAGTGACATCTTTGCTTTTTAACATGGTAAAGAGATCTTTAGTAGTAGATTTGCCCAACGCAACACGTCATTTAATTTCTTGATTGCTGCGCCCATGGGCATTGATTGTGGATCCCAGTAAAATGAAATCCTTGACAACTTCGACCTTTTCTCCATTTAGCATGTTGTTGCTTATTGGTCCAGTTGTGAGGACTTTTGTTTTCTTTATGTTGAGTTGTAATACATACTGAAGGCCGTGGTCTTTGATCTTCATCAGTAAGTGCTTCAACTCTTCTTTATTTTCAGCACACAAGGTTTTGTCTTTTTGCGAGCTGTTAATGAGTCTTCCTCCAATCCTGATGCTGCATGCAGTCTTCCTCCAATCCTGATGCTGTGTGCTTCTTGGATTATTTGCTCAGTATATAGATTGAGTAAGAATCGTACAAGAATACAACCCTGATGCACACCTTTCCTGATTTTAAACCATGCAGTATCCCCTTGTTCTGTTTGAACAACTGCCTCTTAGTCTATGTACAGGCTCCACATGAACACAATAAAATGTTCCCGTTCTTCACAATGTTATCCATAATTTATTATGATTCATACAGTTAAATGCCTTTGCATAGTCAATAAAACACAGGTAAACATCTTTCTGGTATTCTTGGCTTTCAGCTAAGATCTATCTGACATCAGCAATGATATCCCCTGTTCCATATTCTCTTCTGAATCCAGCTGAAATTTCTGACAGTTCCCTGTTGATGTACTGCTACAACCATTTTTGAATTATCTGCAACAAAACTTTACTTGTGTGTGATATTAATGATACTGCTTGATAAATTCTGCATTCTGTTGGATTACCTTTGGAATGGGCACAAATATGGTTCCCTTCCAGTCTGTTGGCTGGGTAGCTGTCTTCTAAATTTCTTAGCATAGATGAGTGATAGAAGTCATGATAATAATAACACGCCATTGGCCATTTATTGACAGATGGATATGTGCCAGGTACTTGACTTACATTATGCATAATTCTGACAACAACCCTTAAAGGCAGGTCATACTATGCTCATTTTACAAAGGAGGGTTGGTCCAGGGTCATCTTTGTCTGATACCAAAGCCCATGCTCCTTTCACATCCCCTGTAGAGTATCTTCCTGGAACATTCTAGCCTTTGTTCTCCCTATGCCTTGAGAGCTCAGGTGATGGAACTTCCTTATCCATAATGACAGAGAGAAAGATGGAGGGAAAATAGTAGTTCAGTCATGGGACAGAAAGAGCCACCATGGGTTTGGGTTATATCCTTGCTTTCCCTAAGTATCCCTGCTTGAGGTAAGCCTTGCCATTGGGCCCATATAGGGATCCTGACCCACACATGTAGAACTTAAAGGAAAGGGGCTCCCCGTGCAAGCCCACATCTGCCAAGCTGGCATCATCACATGGTGCTTTCTGTTGGCCAATCCATGGCTAGGCTCCATCTCCTCAAATGGCATTGCTATACATTGTACTGACTTCCTCCCTTCCTCTCATTGGGGGCACCCTGACTGTCTCAACCACAGCCTTAAACACACCAAGCCTTAAATGGAGAAAAGACAAAAGCAAAGTAAGGGCTGCCAATAGCCAGTGCTCAAAGGAGACACAGAAAAGCATGAAGAGGACAAACAAAACTTCCTCCAACAACACAACCCAAAGGTTAGGCACAGGCAGTGGAGAAACCAGGGAGTGGGAAGAGGCAGGGAAGGGTGCAGCTTCTTACCTGTGATATTAACCTCCACCTGGCCTGAGCGAGTGCCGATGGGGTTGGTGGCCTCGCAGACGTAGGTCCCTGCCAGGCTATAGTTGATCGGCCCCCTGAAGAAGAGGGTTCTGTTCTGAGCCTCCACACCCTTGGGAAGAGAGCCATTCAGCCTGCAGGGATTGGGGGACACAGTACAGGGTTATTGCCTCTGCCCTTTTACCAGGGCCCCATCCTCTTCAGCCCTAGGAAGCCACCCCTGTGTCACTCACTTGGCTCTAAGTCCAGTAGCCTTTGTTGAGGTAGGGTCTCTCATGGAAGGAGTAAAACCAGTAACAAATACAATAATCTCTTATATTTGGCAGTTTTATATTATTCAGTATTTTCACATTTGATTATTATAAGACTAAAATGTAAGTTGGACAAGCAGGGATTGGTCCCACTTAACAGATGAGGAAGCTGACTTTCAAGGCCAAAGAAATACAGCTAGCAAGTGGCGGAACTAGAGCTTTAATCACTGGACTTCTGGCTCAGTGCTCTTTCTATGACTTATGGTTCCTGGTTGTTGGTCTTGGACTAGTGCTGGGCTGGCAACATAAGAATCTCCTGGGTAGCTGGTTAAAAACACAGACACCTGGGTCGCAACAGCAGATCTACTGAACCAGGACCTTTGGGCCAAGGCCTGGGAATCTGTATTTTAAAAGCCACTTGGAAAACTGAGACATGTTTAATAACAGTTGTGTCCTACTTCACTATCTTGTGTTCTTGCTGGGCCTATTGCAGACTTTTTCAGATGGGGAGTGTCTTGAGGACAGGGCACCTTTTTCCTTCCTCTTGATCCCAAGTGCCACAGTTATTATACTGATGGACCTAGCAGCCAGCTTCTTGGTCCACAGCCCTGAAATTGGCAAGCAGGCCCTGCCCACTGCAGCTTTGATCCAGGAAGTAGAGCATAATAAGTAGGGTGGACCAATGCCCTCTATTTCCTGGAAAAAGAGGTAGACTCATTCTAGGCAGCTGCTTTTTGGTCACCATGTCAACCTTTCTCTTGGCTTTCTCCACAGCCCTGTCTCCTGTGTGTTCCTGACTCTTCTCTGGAAGAACCTTGGCCCATGCCATCAGAGCTAGTTGAAGGAGAGACAGGAACTTCTGAGGGCCAGGCCCAGAGACATGAAGCCAAGGATGGGCTGATGGGAGGTGGGGAGAGCACTCTACGAACATCGACATCTGGGCTGACTGGATCCCCTTCCCTGAGAATCTGGGAGTGCTAAAGAAAAGGAATAGGAACAAAGAGAGATCTGGGATGTTCCAGAAAGCTAGCTTCCCTGGGGACACCTCGATAAAAATAAATACTGGGGGTTGGGGTGGGAGTGACTCAGGCTGAATCACCAAAGGGAAATGATAAAATTCTTTATTAGGGAGAGGAAGAGTGGCAGATCATGAGGGAGCCCCCTCTGGCACCCACTGACCCTGATGTGTCAGACATAGGGATGCAGGTGGAGGGTCTTACATGCCCCCTCCCCTCTTCACAGAGAACTCTGGGCCCAGACCCTGCCTGATGTTCCTGAGGTGGGTGGGTGGGCCTCCCTGTGACCTGTGTGGCACTCACGTGGTCCAGTGGTACTCGGTGGCTGGGGGGTTGGCATCTGCTCTGCACGTGAGTTTCACGTCCATCCGCTGCAGGTACCAATTCCCGTCAAACCCCTCAATGGTCACCTCAGGCTCATCTGTGGGGCAAGGGATGATGATGATTCAAGAGGGTGAGGTCAGGAGAACAGGACTTAGAAAAAGGGGGCTTCTGAGGAGGAAAGGATGGAAGGAAGGGACATGGAAATATTCAGGAAGAGAGGGAAGAGTGAGATGGAGAGGAAGGTAACAGAAGCTCAGAGCAGAAGTAAGAATGAGAAAGGAGGAGAGAATGAATGAGAAAAGGGAGGAGGTGGGGAAGGAGCACAGGGGATTCCCAAGGAAGAAGAGTACAAAGAGGAAGGAGACAGGGGTAAGGGAGAAAGGGAGAAGGAAGGGAGGAGAGAGCAGCAGGAGAGGAGAGGTGAAGGAGGATGACAAGGGTGAGTAGTAGGGAGAGAAGCACATAGTGGGAAGGGATGGGGACACCCGCCCAGAGGCCCGGCCAGCTGGCTCCTTGCCCGCTCACACTGCACATTGAGGGTTAGACTCTCCCTGAAGCGGTCCATGTGGTAGTTGACGATGCAGGCCAGTGACTGCTTGTGGGCTTCCCGGCTGGGCACCAGGCGGTAACGGCTGATGACGGTTACTGTGCCGTTGGGGTTCCGGATCTCTTGGTACTCAGCCTCACCCTTTAGCCGTGTTTCCCAGGTCACCAAACTGGGAGGCTTCCCATTGGCTGAGGTGCAGGTGGCCACCAAGACCTTGTGCTCCTGCCCCTTCCTGGCTCGAAGGACTGCTTGGGTGCCCTCAATCCAGTTTGTGGGTTTGGCTGTGGGGAACCAGAGAGAGCCATGGGAGCAACTCTGCCAACTCATCAAAGATGCACAGGCCCTGCCTTCCCATCCGTCCTCTTCTCTCAGCTCTGCTTCATCAAAGCCTCTTCCCAGAAATTCTCACAGGGAATTCTTCATCTCTAACCTGTCCTTCCTGCTCTACTGTTTGCATCCCCTTCTGTCAAACAGGTCTCTTTGAAGTCTTGGCATGCCCATACCATTATTTGCTGTGGCTCCTTTCCACGTGGTGCCTGATGCTTTGCTTCCTGGCCACCTACAAAGTATCCCATGCATGGTAGAGCTCCAACTTGGCTCTGTGCAAAGCTGAGGGCCCTGTCCCCAGCCCCTAGTTAACTGGGGCTAGAAGGAACTGGAAGTACCATGTCGGGAGGTGCAGAACCATGCCTCCCTAAGGAGAATGTCTGGGGCCAGTGAGGCACATACTGGGATGGCCAAGTCCCCATATGTTAGAGAACAGGGTAGACTTTCACTCATGAGGGCTACTGGTGCAAGGGCCCATTCTGAACGAGCAAGGAGGGAGGGAGGGGATCAGGTCAGCTTACCCATGACAGTGAGATTGAGCTGGCTCTCACGATTGCCCTTTGGGAAGGTGGCAAACTCGCAGATGTAGACACCCTCGTCCTCCAGCTCCAGGCGAGAGAGGCGTATGGTACCGTCGGTGAAGGAGGGCTGCAAGAACTCCACACGTTTTTGGTAGGGAGGGAGCACAGAGATACCCAAGGCTGGATTGTAGATGGCCACGTTCTGCTTAGAGCCATTGGTGGCCTTCTGCCATGTGACCTGAGTAATCTTCACACTGGGCAGTGGGTTGGCAAAGCTGCAGTGCAGGACTACATCGGTGCCAATGAAGCCGTACATGGAGTCATTCACCTGGACCATCTGGGTGTGTGTACCTGAATGGGGAGACAGGAGAGGGCAGTCAGTACAAGCACAGTCCTCACCCCCAACTCCCTGTACTCTTGTCTTTTTTTTTACAGCAGTCATTATTCTTTTTATTCTGCTTTTTATTCAATTATTTTGAATTGAATATTTTTATTCAATTATTTCACAATAATTGCTTATTGTGAAAAGTATAGACACTGGACAAAAATGGAAAAATATTGAGAAGGAATGACAACAACCCATGATCCCACCATTCAGATATAGCACTGATAATCTTATAGGCTATATCCACCTCTACTCTTGATTCTCTCTATATCCATATGACCATCCACAACTCATCAGGGGCTTGCATGTTGCTATGATGCTGGAAACTATGTCACCAGTATTTCAAACACCAGCAGGGTCATCCATAGTGGACAGGTTTCAGTGGAGCTTTCAACTAAGACAAACTAGGAAGAAAGGACTGGCAATCTACTTTTGAAAAATCAACCAGTGAAAACCCTATGGGTCACAATAGAATACTGTCTCATATGGTGTTGGAAGATGAGCCCCCTAAGTTCAAACCCAATAGCTACAGCAATGAATTCAAGCATAGCAATGATGATGGAGATGCTGTAGGACAGACAGCATTTTGTTCTGCTGTATGTAAAGTTGCTACAAACTGGAGCTAACTCAGTGGCAACCAACAATGAAAACATACAACCATCTAGTTCCCCCCCCCCAAAAAAAAATCAGAATCATACTGTACATATAGTTCCATAAGCTGCTGCTTTACATTATATCTCTCCAAATCAGTAAAAATACATCCACAGCCTTGCTTTTAATGAGGAGGGTCAAACTTCAAGTAGAGCCTAGCCTAGGGGTTGGGGCTTGCTTTATCTCTGGGCCTCAGTCCTCTCATCTGATAAACGGGGCAGATAATCAATCCTCTCTGCCTCACAGTGTAACTAGGGGAACCAAATGGCATAATGCATGAGAGAGTGCATCAGGAGGCAGGAAACTCTGGTAAATGTGTGAGCTGCAGTAACAGTTGTTAGGGCCACCTCCACTGTCCTCCCCCAACCTCCAGGGTGCCTAGGTTTGGCCCTTCTTACCCAGCTAGGCAGACAGAAGGAGTGTGCACAAGGCTTGGCCTTCACTGACCCCACCTGCCTTCAAAATCAAGTTTAAATGCCTACCTTGGCCTTTAACATTCTTGCCCATCCGGGCCTTACCTTTTTGTCCACATTTCCCCATACACCCTGTTTTCTAATCCTATCAGTGTATCCTTGGAACAGCTCGTGTTTCTGTGTTTCCTTCCTCTCTCCACTTTTCTTTCCATTTATTCAACCACCAATATCCGGAGTGACTATATTCCAGGATCTATTCTAGGCACTTGGGTCATATCAAGGAACAATTCAGTCCTGGTCTCCCAAGGAGCACAGAGCCTATTGGGGCAGCACTTCTGGGTTCTTGCTGTTCCCTAAGCCTAGAATGGACATTCCACCTAGAGGTACCTCCTCTAGGAAGCCTCTTCAATCCTCTCAGCCACTTCTATTACGTCCCACCCGGCTCCCTCAATTATGGCTTTTTTCTGCCTTGGATGTGGTTATTTACAGGTCTGACTCCCCCACCAGGACAAGGTCTATGTCTTTTTCATCTGTGTATCCCCAGTGCTCAGCAAAGAATCTGGCACATAGTAGGTGCTTAGTAAATATTTGCTGCCAGACAAATTGCAATGGAAAAGTCAAGAAAGTATTTATTTACAAGAAGGAGGCAGTGATCAGTGGCATTGAATGACTGAATAAATTCCCGCTGGTCTCCCCATCGACTGTCTTATTCCTTCTAGAATGTCTTTTGCTTGAACTCCCAAGGCTCTGAGCTTCCTGAACTTTTCTGAACTTGGCTCAGCTCCCTAACTTGAGGCAGACGCCCTGGCACTAGGCTCTGCCTTCCAGCACAGTCCTCCAGCTAACCCCAGAGCTCTGTGAGCTCCCTGCAAACTGTGTCCTTGGCCACACATTTGCACATTTCATGTCCTTGCGTCCTTACTTCAACTCACTCAGTTTATTGAGTGCTGTCAATAATGTCAATAATGCCAGATCCTGTACTGACCCAGCAGCAGGGAAATGGCCTAAATGGTCCCCAAAGGGAGTTTGGGTTCACAGTCATCTTCTCTACATGATGGGGGCTTGAGAGCAGGGCAGTCTGCTCAGAGGACTCCAAAGCCTCGGGTCAGCAAGTTCCCCAGGAAAGCACAGGCCTGGTCTGTTCTGGTCACTGTGGTAGCCTCTGCGCCCAGCATGCAGTAAGAACTCAATGCTTGCTGAATAATATAGCTTTGGCCCTGCTAAGCCAGTCCCTGCCATGCTCTGAAAGCTTCCCACCTGTCTCTGATGCTTTTACTTTTCTACACCTATCCACATGCCTTCAAGGTGGTCCCTTGGTCAGAGCTACATCTTACATCTGCATATGCAGAGCACACTGCTAGGCTGGAAAGGGTACAGTGGAAGAAGCCCCTGCTGGGAGTCAGGAGAGCTGGGTTCTAGCCCCGCTCTGCCTTTAGCTTGGCCAACCCAGAGGAAGGGGACCTGGCTAGTCACTTCTTCCTTCTGAATTCATTCTCCTCATCTGTCAAACGAGCAGGCTGGATGTCCCAATTTCAATGGTCCCTTCTGGCCCTAACTGTCCAAGTCCCTGACTACAGCCCATAGCTGGGCCCCACCCTAAATACCATGCCACAGTGAGGTCAGTGGGGCAGAAGCCCAGCACTCTTGCTGACTGGCCAGTGGTGAGCAGCTAACCCTAAGTCCTCTCCAGCAGGATAAGTAGGTGCTTTCTGTCCCCCACCCCCCAAACATGCTGGAGGCTGCCCAGGGCTGAGATAATGTGGGCGTAATTGGGGAACTTTCGACACACAAAGCCAGGAACAGGAAAAGCCAGTTGTGAGAGCTTGGGCCATAGGTGAGAGTGGGGTGGGGGAAGAGAGTGAGTTCCCAGGAGCCATTTGGGATTGGTGCCAGGGCATGGTGGGCCTGCAGTGGGAAATGGCCCACCAAGCCCATTTGACCCAATCTCCTTCATTCATGCCCTCACAGATGTGGGGACAGGCAGGGCTCAGGGCCTGGCGACACAGACTGACACTCATTTGTTGCATCTTCAGCAGTGACCTCACCCTCAGAGCACCAGTGCCAGGAGGGGAGATTGCTGATAGCAGCCTGGGTGGGCGTTGGGTGGGAGGGTGCTTTTCCCAGCTGTAAGTGCTGAGGCACCCCAAAGGCCCCTCCCATTAATCCATCCTCATCAGGCGGGCAGCCCCTTCCCCACTTGTTGTCTATTGACATGAGTCTCTCCAGGGTGGCCTTCTAAGCTGTCCCAGGAGCAACACCATGGTGGCAGTGAGGAAAGTGGCTGGCACAAAGCAAGTGCTCCAGAGCCCCTACACTTTTGGCCCCAGTGATGAGCAGAGTGGGTGGGACAGGGAGGACCTGTAAGGAGTAAGCCCAGACTCACTGCTGTTTTCCTCTGCCCAGAACTGAATGTGTTAGCAGGGCCAGGGTAGGTCCCTGGGGGTGGGCAAAGGGAGCTCTTGGAGTATGGAATTTGGGGTCCTTGAGGGTGGGATCCCAGAGTTTTGGAGTTTGGGAGGATCTGGGAAGACTGGGATGGGCTGAAGAACCGCTCCACCCCCACTTCCAGGCTTAGGGACTGGAATCCAAGCTTCTGGCCTGGTCTGGATGGAGAGTGGGGAGAATTTCCCTATTTCTTTGCAGGGTAGATTAAGAGGCTTTCAGAGGGGGTGTTGGGTGAGGGAAGGAACCCAGGTAACAGGGCCCTCTTCCATGTAGGAAGAGGTGGAGTGTGCACTTCCTCTTGCAAGCCTTCATCTAGAAGGCCTGAGAGAGGGAGCCAGGATTGAGGGAGGTCTGCTCCGGGGGCATGCAGCAGGCGAGGAGACCCCTCAGACTACACAGCTCCTCTGCACAGTCCCTCTCCATCAAACATGTCTGACTGACAACCCAAATGTGACATCTGTGCCTCCTCCACATTGCCTGAGCTTCTCTCACCTTCTAAGGGCTGTCCGTCACCACCCCCGTCACACAGTATGTTGTTGTTGTTGTTATGTGCCATCGAATTGGTCCCGACTCATAGCGACCCCTCCTTGGGCTGCTGAGGCAGTATCACTACGGAGTAGATTGCCCAACCTTCCTTCCGAGGAGTGGCTGGTGGGTTTGAACCTCCAGCCTTCTGGCTAGCAGTCAAGTGCCTTAGACACTATGCTACCAGAACTCCTGTCACACAGTATAGTGGGGTTATTAAGAGCCAGACTTTGCATCCTACTTCTTCCCTTAGTAGCTAATGATTTATCCTTTCTGTGTCTCAGTTCGTACATTTGTAAGATGGGGATAGTAATATTTACCACATAAAAATTTTGAGGACTAAACGAGTAAATAAGAAGCTCTGGTGGTGTAGTACCTAACCAGTAGGTTGGTGGTTCAAACCCACCAGCCACTCCATGGAAGGAAGATGGGGCAATCTACTTCTGTAAAGATTTATAGCTCTGGAAACCCAGTGGAAGGGTCGCTATGATTTGGAATTGACTTGATTGATAGCAGTGGGTTTGTTTTTGTTTTTGATAAATGTGTAAATACATGTGAAACTTAGAGAACATTTAACACAAATTAAATGCTCAATACATGTTAGTTACTATCATCATTATGATCATCATATCATCATCTTTTATTTAAGAAACAGTGGGCCTCTCTTCCTGAAACCTCATTCAACAAGTATTTATCGGGCACCTTCTGTGTACTGGTGGCGTAGTACCTAAGGCATTTGACTGCTAACCAGAAGGCTGGCGGTTCAAACCCACCAGCCACTCCTTGGAAGGAAGAAGTGGCAATCTACTTCCATAGTGATACCGCCTCAGAAACCCAAGGAGGGGTTGCTATGAGTCGGAGTCGACTCAATGGCAGTGAGTTTGTTTTTTTTTCGATTCTGTGTACTAGAGGTATCTGGGTAGTTCAAATGATTAGAGGCTCAGATGCTAACTGAAAGCTTAGAGGTTCAAGTCCACTCAGAGGCTTTTCAGAAGAATGGCCCGCAGATCTGCTTCTGAAAAAATCAGTCATTGAAAACCCTATGGAGCAGAATTCTACTCTGACACACATGGGGTTGCCATGAGTTGGAGTTGGTTCAACGGCAACTGATTTTGTCGTTGTTGTTGTTTTTCACCATGTACTGGGAGGGACTATGTCCCTCTCATCCAGGAAGTTCTCCTGACTTTCATGTCTTTCTACTCAGCTGATGCTTTTGATACCCCAGCTTTGACAGCATGTAACATTAATCTGTACCCTTCTATTTTCTGTTTCCTGGCAAGTGTGTCAGGAAACTTCTTCTTGCAAGCCTGAGAGAGGGAGCCAGGATTGCTTCTGGCTGGGCATGCCCTCCTGTCCCTAGCAGATTGCAAGTTCCCTATGGGAGTGGGAGGGAGCAGGCTTGGCCTGGCTATGGGGTTGACCTTGTCACACCTGATGCTGGTAGAGTCCCAGGCTTGGAGGGTACCATGCCAACTCCCCAAGCAGCTAGAGCTGGTCCACAGAAGGCACTGTCTCTCTTGCCCCAGGCCCCTCTGATGTGAAATGCAAAGGCTGTCCTAGATGCGGGAAACAGACCACTGAAATGGAGCACACTGGAGTCCAATGGATGATGCAATCCATCACTTTACAGAGGAGGAGGCCAGAGTCTTGATGGGTTGGGTCATCTGCCCAGGGCCACAGAAGAGCAGCACCCAGCCCATTGCTCTTCCTACCTGCCTCATAAATAGAATCGAGTTCTCCATCTAACTCTCCAGGGCCTCATGCTGGATGGTTACCTCCTGGAATGTAATCTCTCAGTGGCTACTGCCCTTTTGAGACAGGACATGAGTACCAGTTACAATACTGTGGCCCCCACCCCTGTAGATCACTCTGCACCAGGCTTAGTGGGTACACTTTGGCTCAGAATGTGGGTGTGTTGAGTGGCTAGGGGTCAGGCATGGGCCCCAGCTGAGACCAGTGACTGCAGCTCAGTGCTACTGTCACCCAGTCTGTCTCTGCGGGAGAGGGGCTAGGTGCCAGGTGGTGGGTCAGAAACAGGGACCTTTGGAAGTCCAGGTTGGGGTGCCTGCAGAAGGCTGCTAAGTGTGAGCGGGTGGAGGTACCCACGGAACTTGCGCTCTCAGAAGAGGGTTCTTGCATCCCAGGGGTATGAAGAAAATGAATCTCTTTTCCTGACCTCAGCCACTGCCTATATTCTCCCTGACCACCCTCTGAGCTCCAGTGTCTAGGACCCAGAGCCTCAGTTTCCCCATGAGAACTCAGGTTGGGTGGTTCAGGCTGCCTGGGTTCCCAGAAGTGCTGAGCCAGCAAGGCAGGCATCAGGCCAGCCCCCTGAGACGTCAGGGACCTGCAAAAGCCCGAGCTCAGCAACAAAACACAAAGGCTCCTCAGTTGTGGCAGACAAACCTGCTCCCCAAGGCCCTGCCCACTTGCCCTGCCTGCCATCGACCTAATCCGACAGCTGGTGCCACAGGTTCCCACACAGTGGGTGTGGCACAGTGTAGAGGACACTCTACTGCCTTCATGCTCCCCTTGAGCATTTTCTCTTCCTGTTCCTCTAAATCTTAGACCCTCTTTTCCCAGACAAGCAGGCTGGGACTGGGCATATGTGGGTGGGTGAAAGGGAGTGTCCAGGTGAGGTGAAGGGGATCCAGGAATTCTTCATCCCAGGGTGACTTCAGGCACTGCCTATGGTCTCCCTGATCACCCTCTGAGCTGCAGGGTGAATTCTGGTGTATGTGGCATGGACCACTTTTCCCTGTGTCCTGGCTGTGCCAGCCCTACCTCCCTCTGCCTTTCCTAACACTGTCTGGGTACCCTCGGGTAGGGGGCTGAAGCAGCAGAGCTAGTCTGGGGTAAATTGGGAGCACTTCGGGGAGTGTGTGTGTGTGGGTGGAGTGCTGGGCTCCCCAAGAAAGGCCTCTCTGAAACGAACATCCTTTGGGATCCATCTCTAGGGCTTTCCAAGGATGTGCTCTCAAACCCCCCAGGAACTGGCAAAAAGAATAGAACATCTGAATTGATAGAAAGGGACAGGAAATCCGGTGAGAAACTGGCTAAGTGGTAAGTGGGAATGACTCACCTACAGGGATGGTGGTGGTAGTGGTGGTGAAACTGCTGACTCAGTGCAGTGACCTAAAGGTTTGAGGCCCCCTCCTCCCAGCACAGCCACTTGTCAACTCCTAGGGTGGCACTTTCTGGTGCCAAGGCTGGACCCACTTGGGAGGAAGAGATCAGGAAGGAATCCCCTTGCTGGGGTGGGGGGTCTCCTCCTGTGAGAAGATTTTGCCAACCAGTGTCACTTGGACCTAATTATCTTGCCAGCCAGAACCCACACGGGCAGGGCTCTCACTAAAGTCCTTTGAACTTGTCCTGTCTCGTATCTATGCCCCAGGCATGTCTCCCATTAGTCCAGGAGCTCCCTAAGTGCCAAGGTTGCATCTCTTGTCTCCAGATTCCCCCCCCCACACACACTCAGCATGGGGTCCAGAGTGATCAAAGCCAGACAGCTTTAGTGATGTGAAAAGCACCACTGGCTCAGGTCTGTCCCAATGCTCTAGCCACCCCTCACTGGGGCTGGGACCTAGCAAGATGGCCTGAGGATTGAGTTTGCACTAGAGCACACCTGGACCTGAGATGCTGTTAAGGCAGGATCTTAACAACCCCTGCCTCCTGCACTGTGGACTTGGGCTGCTGGGAAGTGAGCCTTGGGACATCTCTCTGAGCTCAGTGCCTGTTGGGCCGGTGCTGGTTGTCCTGGAGCCTTGAGCCCCCTCCACATCCTCCTTGCCAGCAGAAGTGATAACATCCCATGATCCCGAAGTCAGGGGCTAATTGCTACTGTCCAAGCCCAGACGCCTCCGCCCCTCATTTGGGGTCACAGAAACTGCCCATGTTTTCCTCTTGTCTGTGTATCCCCCACCACCAGCTCCCCACATGGAGATGGTTAATGATGGGCTGTGGGGCTGGCGCCTGACGCCTTGGGCGGGTGAGCAGAATGCGTGGGAGAGGAGGGGGCGCGGCAGCCTGGGAAAAGCCCCAGAGGAAGAGCTGGAGCTTAGGATCTTCCAGACAAGCTGGGCAGCTCTGTTCCCCTAGTGAGGTGGAAGCCCCAAGGAGGAGGGGTGTGTGCAGCAGGGGGTGCTCTAGCAAGTTCATCTCTTCCCAAAACCTAGAAGGATAGGTTGGGGGCCAGGGATGAATCAGGGAGCTGGGTTTTCGCCTTCTCCCACTGAAGGACAAATTGTTGAGAACACCTGGGCTGCTATCTGCAGCCCTGGTTCATGCTGGCTGCCCAAGCCCCAAGGCCTGTGGCAGCCCTTGGGTGCCCCAGGAACATGGGGCCTCTCTCCTGGCCCTGCCCCTTGGTTTCCTCTTTCCTGTTCATCCTTTACTTGACACCTTTGCTCTAGTCAGGAAAAGGAGGGGAAAGATACTGACTGGAAAATGGGAAAGATAGGTTCTGATCCCCAGTACTTGGTCCCTATTTTCTGTATGGCCTTGGGTAGGAAAGTTTCCCTTTCTGGTCTCAATTTCCTTTTCTGTAAAATGAGTGTTGTACTTGACCTCAGAGGATTGTACTAGGGACAGCACCTGTCCCCTCTTTCTCTCTGCCCCAGCTCTGTACCTTTTCTGAGTCAACCTCTGGGAGCTTGTCTACCAAGTGGGTACTCAACCTTTGTATACTCCTCCAGCAAGACCTCTATGATTAAGTGGAGTGTGTTGACTTCCTAGGTGGTGCTGAAAGGTTGGAGGTTCAAGTCTATCCAGAGATGCCTTAGAAAAGGCCTGATGATCTACTTCTGAAAAATCAACCATTGGAAACTCCATGGAGCACAATTCTATTCAGACACACATGGAGTCCCCATGAATCTAAATCAACAGCAGCTGGTGGTTAGTGTGCATGCGTGCACACATTTGTATGGTAGCAGTTCAGTTTGGTTCTCTATTTCTCTGCCTTCCAGGAAAATCCAGGCTCCACATGGCAAAACTAGGCACATGGTCCTTCTAAGGCCAAGCAATCACCAAGTCCAGTGGATTCTAACTCTGAATCTATCTTTGTTCTCCAGCCCCAGGGGCCCAAATCCAACCTCCTTCCAAGCTCCCTCCCACCAGCTCACCTCTCCACCTCCACCTCCAGCAGGGTCTCACTTCTTTATTTTCTCAGCATTCCTGGGCTGGGACTCTGCACAGTGAAGGTAATCCCAGCCCCTTTCCTCTGAACTTTAGCACCCACCATATCTTCCCTCCCACCCACTTCTGCCCAAGCCTTGCTCTCTCACCTACTCTGGTCTCCTGCTAGGTCTGTAATCTGCCAGGTTCTAGGCTCCCACTCTAACCCATCCTCTACCCAGCAAGCTCTCTAAAATGTAAATCACTCTCTACTTAAAATCCTTCAATGGCTTCTGGCATCCCTTAGGATTGAGTCCAAAGTCCTTTTAGGCTCTGGGCCTCATTGCAGGCATCCCCAGCCTCCCAACCACCTGTCCCAGCTCTCTCTCCCCCTCAGACTCACACTGACCAATACAATCACTTCCTTGTTATTGTTATTCCTGCCACTGAAACAAAAAACAGACAGACAAACAAATAAACAAACAAAAAAAGCACCCTGTGTTACTTGCCCAGGTCCTCTTATACTTCCTGGCTCACCTTAGCCATGACTTTTTTTTTCATTGTAGTGAAAATATATATAACAAAACATCTGCTATTTCAAAATGTTTTACTTGTACAATTCAGTGACATCAATTATATTCATCATGTTGTACAACCTCACCAGTATTTATTTCTATTTTTTTTCTGTCACCATTGACAGAAGCTCAGTGCCCCCTAAGCAATGACCCCCTTTCCCTCTCCCTCCCACCTATGGTAACCACTAATAAACTTTTGTCTCTATACATTTGTCTACTATTCTGCATATTTCATGTTAGTGAGATCACATAATATTGGTCCTTTAGTGACCGACTTATTTCACTCAGCATAATGTTTACAGTGTTGACATTGTTAGCTGCTGTTGAGTTGGCCTCGGGCTCGTGGTGACCTCATGCACAATGGAACAAAATGCTACCTGGTTCTGAGATACCGGTTGCAGGTCTGACTGCTGCGAACCACAGGGTTTTCACTGGCTGACTGATTCATCAAAGTAGGTTGCCAGGTGTTTCTTCCTGGTCTTAGCCTGGAAGCTCTGCTGAAACCTGTTCAGCTTCAGAACAGTACACAAGCCTCCAGTGACAGACAAGTGGTGGCTGCACATGAGGTGCACTGGCCTGGAATCGAACCTGGGTCTTCTGCATGAAAGGTTAGACTTCTACCAATGAACATCAACTGTCCCTGTAATATTTTCAGTAATCTCAGATTCTGAGGGGAAGGCTTCCTGGTGCAACCCCTACCAATGGATTATGTCATTTTGCACCCTGTGGGCCCCAGTACTGGTGCGTGCTTCTGCCACAGCACTTTTCCTATTGAGGTGAAAGGCAAGGACCTCATCACAGGTGGGATCCCAGCCCAGAGTGAGCCATTTTACAAGTCTGCTTGCAGCTTTCTGGAAATTTGCCATTAACCAAGGGACAGTGCTCATGCCAGGAGGACACATCACAGTGTGGGCAGTTAGGGTGATAGGATAGAGATGGAAAGTGAGTCCTCCAATCTACATGCAGATCAGGGTCTGAATCTTTTTTCTTAGACTGAACTGACAGCTGCCCAGACCTAAACCAGATATAGTTCTGCCTGACCCCACAGTCTCCTCTTTCTTCCCAGCCAACACTTCTAGATTCCTTCCTCCCTCCACTCCCCTAGTTCCTAGGACCTAGCCCCCATTCCTTACTCTACACCATAAGGTGAGAAATATTTTTCTCACCCAAGCAGGCTGTAGCCTCAAGGCCCTGCTCCCAAGATCGAGGCCCTGCGAAGCTTGACCCTCTCCAGCCCCACACCCTTCAAAGAACAGCTTGGGTTCTCCTGCACGGGCCCTCCATGGCCTCTTGGGCCTGGAACTGCCAACTTTCAGGTGATTCAGGCAGGTCTCTGATCTCTGTAGACTTTGCCAGCCCTCTCCACCCAGCTGCTGCAAACAATGCCTCATAGCAGACATCTCAACCTGGATGTCCCTCAGCAAATTGTCTATTTTTAATGACACATTTTGGGAAGTGTAGGCAGCAGCCTCTTCAGAAGGCTAATGCAGGGGATGGGAGATGCTGGGCGTTGCTGAGAAGGTAGACTGAGAAGGTAGACTGAGAATTCCTAATGTTTTCCCAGGAGAACTTTTTGAAAGTTCAGTACTGACATGTACATTTTCTCAACTCAGACAGTGGGTTTCATATGAGTGATGAGTGGATGCTCATCACCTGTTTGGAAGTGGAGGTCTCCTGCTCAGCCTCAAACCAGGAGGGATATGGCAGGCTGCCCCAAAGCCCAGCTCTGCTGCTGCCCTGTCCAGCTATGGGCAGCTGCCTACAACTGTGCTGGGGAGAGCTGGGAAAGAGGCTGGCCTGGGGGTGGAGGGAAGGTAGTCAGATGGGTAGATGGGGCCTGCCTTGAGGGAAGGGGTGAAGAAAGCTCTAGGTGTTGAGTGGGAGATAGGATAAGAAAAGGAATATGGAGTCCCTGGGTGGTGCAAGGAGCTCTGGTGGCGCAGTGCCTAAGGCATTTGCCATGAGTTGGGATTGACTCGATGGCAGTGGTTTTGGCCTGGTTTTTGGGTGGTGCAAACATGCTTGGTTGCTTACTGAAAGGTTGGAGGTTCAAGTTCACCTAGAGGTGCCTTGGAAGAAAGGATTGGCAATTTATTTCAGAAAAATCAACCATTGAAAACCCCATGGAACACAGTTCTACTCTGACCCACAGAGGGTCATCATGAGTTGGAATCAACTCAAAAGCAATTGGTTTGGTTTTAGTTTTTGTCCTGGGACAGAGGTAGGTGAGAGCAGGGCAGGCCTTCTAGTCTGGAGAGTCTGCTTTGGGGCTTTGGGGAAGGAGGGCAGTGGGTGTGTGTCGGGGGGAGACAGGTGGTGAGAAGAACAAGGAGCCCACTGCTGCTTGCTAACTGAATGTGGGTTATGGAATGTCTTGCATGTCCCTGGAAGAATGGTATCATATGGAGAATAGGCAGCAAGGGGATAAGACCCAGACAGGGACACATGCAGTGGAACCCTCAGGCAGGGAGGGCAGCAGGGCCGCAAAGGCTAGGGGTCGGGGCTGCATTTCTAGTAGCAGAAATGAGGTCGGGCAGCGTCTTCCTTCGACTGGTAAACTGCTATCATTTCAGAAGGATTTTCACCTCATTTGGTTCCTGCTTAAGTGAAATCCACAACATGTGTTCTCTGTATTAGTGGAGTGTTTGTGCTTAATTAGTGGCAAATTCTTTCATATTAAAGTCATTAAGTTTTGCTGTTTGCTCTTCTCACCCTGGGTCTGGCTCTCCTCCGTCTTTCCTCTGAATTCAGGCGGGTGGATCTGCAGACACTCAGGTTGTTCCAGCCTTGCGGTTTGAGGTGGCGTCATACACACCACCCTCTCCCAGTGGCATGCAGACCCTCTAGCACCTGCCTGTGTGTCCCACCCTGGGCTGGCATCTGTGGCTCCTGGCACCTCTGTCCTCAACCCAGGCACCTCTCCATGGGCTGGGAGTTCTGCCTCCTAGGACACTGGTTCCTTTCTTGAGGGGCTTTCTCCAGGGCCAAGCTTTATGGTCAGATCCTTCCTACCCAGAGGGCCTCTACAGCTACAGTGCGAAGGCCAGTCCAGCGTCCAGGTATGGGCTGGGCACTACTGCTGAAAGGCAGTGAGGACAATGTGATTTCACAGCTTACATATGCCAACGAGGCAGCAGTACTCTGAGCTCAGAGTTCATGGCTGGCACAGTGTGCAAGGTCCCCAGAGTGACATTGGGATGAAGACTGGCTCTTGACTCCACCCTTTTAGGAAGGCCTTGGTTTCCCCAGTTCTTAGTGCTGAAACGCAGCTATCTCTGGGGTGACACTTCATAGCCACAGCAAAATGGCAACCCCAAGTTTTAGACAAGGAAGGGGTCAGTGACTAGGGCCTTAAGATAACCTCGTCCCCTCCACCTACTTTGGAAGCAGCTTAAGAAGAAGAAGGTGTTCAGCAGGGAGAGGTATCTGCTACAGGCACCAAACCTTTTGGCTCGTTTTGGCCCAGACCAAATAAACGATACTATCGTCAAACAGTAGCACGAGGTTTGGAGTAGACATAATATTCCCAGGCAAGGCTGTGAGGGCTGAGTTTCTGGCTGAACCCCTCGATGCACAGATAACACCAGAACTGCACCAGGCCTTGCAGATTAGCTCCTGGACAAAGGATGCTGCAGCTGTCTGCAGAAGCTCTGCAGGAGGAACTGGAATAGGCTGTTTGGGGCCTGCTAAGCAGTGCCCTTTGTACCTGGACTCATGTGGGATAGGCAGCAGACATACAGATGCCCAGAATGAGGCAGGGCTCCTCACCCTGCACAGCCCTCCTTAGCAACACTGTGATCTGGACCAAGCATAGACCTAGCCTCTTGCAGGGCAGCTCCTTCTCCACATCCAAAAAAAAAAAAAAAAAAGCCTTCCTTGCCATTCTGTGAAGTGTCCTGGACCAGGGACTTCAGGCTGGAGGAGAATAGCAGCTCACTGTGAGGCCCTCTGGGATGTGTTAAACATTTTTAATGAGCAGGGTCTAGGAAGCAGTGTTGTTGTTAGGTGCCAATGAGTCGATTGTGACTCACAGCGACCCTATGTGACAGAGTAGAAGTTTCTAGGCTGTAATCTTTACAGGAGCAAATTGTTAGGACTTTCTCTCACAGAATACCTGCTGGGTAGGTTCAAACCATCAGCCTTTTGGTTAGCAGCTGAACTCTTAACGATTGTACTGCCGAACTTCTTATAATCCCCAAACCCATACCAAACCCATTGCCATTGACTTGATGCTGACTCATAGCTACTCCCATTGTAGCCTTCCCTAAAAAGGGTCTCCAGCAGGGGGCTGGTGGTCAACCAGAAGGAAACAGCTCTAGGCCCCAGCAATCAGAGTCTTAGGACTGCTGGGGTAGAGAAACCAAATCCAAACCAAACTCACTGCCGTCAAGTCGATTCCCACTCACAGCGACTAAGTAGATTGCCCAATCTTCCTTCGGAGGAGAGGCTGGTGGGTTTAAACTTGTTAGCAGTCAAATGCTTTAGGCACTATGCCATCAGATCTCCCCTGGAGGAAGCAAAATGCTCTAGTCTGTGTGCAACTTTGGCTGATGAGGAAGCCCGGGCCCCACAGAGGAAAGCCCTCCTAGTGTCCCATTGAAAGTGAGTATGAGGCCTTATGTCTGAATAGCATCAGAAAGGCACCTGGGGCCAATATTGCAGGATGAAACCCAGGAAGCTTCCTGGAGGAGGTGAACCTCCAAAGAACTCAGGGGAAGGGGAGTGAGAGTCTTGGGAGAGGAGAGGGGGAGATACTTTCTGAGATGGGCATGAATGGGTCCTGAGAAGGGGCCGGGGCACAGGCAAGTAGAAGCAGCTCTTAGACTGAGGAGGGAAGGTTCAGAAAGTTAGTCCCAAACCCATACCCACTGCCATTGAGTCGATTCTGACTCATAGTGACCCTATAGGATAGAGTAGAACTGCCTCATAGGGTTTCCAAGGATATAAATCTTTACAAAAGCAGACTGCATCATCTTCCTCCTATGAAACAGCTGGTAGGATCAAACCACCAACCTTTTGGTTAGCAACTGAATGCCTTGCCCACTGTGCCACCAGAGCTCCTGCGAGGGTTAGTAGGAACCATATTTCAGCAGTGGATCAGCCAAAGCCAGAAAACTCCTCTCTAGAAACCCAGCCCACCACAGAGATGCTGTGGATGCCCTTAGGGGCAGCTCTTGGGAGTTCCCACAAACTGTGTACTTGCCCAGCTCCAGACAGCAGAGCCCCACAACCTGCAGCCTAATGCTCCACTGCCAGGTGCACGGCCTCTTTGGCAGGTAAATGGGCCACAAAGGTTACCATGCACCCAACAAGGCTCCCCCAGACCTATGAGGCCTAGAAAGCACAGAAATAGGGAGAGGCAACTTTAGCTCAGCCTGTGTACATTGGGAAGCAGGGGACATGGGTACCAGGAAGGCTGGTACCCTCTGCGAGGAGGCCACAAAGCCATGTCCAATTCCAGTGATCTCATGGTCCCTCCATCACATTCAGACCCCACCTATTTTTCAAATGCTCACACTCACTCCCCTCTCTGGCTCAGAGACCACCTCCAGCCTCAATTCCATCCTTGGTCCAAACCAAAGCTCAAGTGACAATGGACATTTCTTTTCCAGATGCAGTGATGACCTTTTGCTCAACTAGTGCTAGGTCCCCCAAACTCACTTAGCCTCTACGGCAATACCAGCTTTAGCTAGAATACTCCAACCCCTGTACCTACTGCAAAGAATCATTCCGCATCTCTAGTATAAACCCCAACCCAGTGTAGCCCCAACCCAGGTCTCAATGCTCATCATATTCCTAACAATGCCAATTAAGATCGCAACAAAACCTGAGTCATGACCCTACCCCAAATGCTAACTCCCTGGTTTTAACCACAGAATGAAGCCAAACCTTAACTGTGTCCACCACTGCTGAAACAGCACTAATCTCAACTCTTGTGGCACCTCAGGAGAGCAGGCATGATTCACTTTTCTTCCTTCTTGAGAGTCTCCCACAATGTGGGAGTAGGCAGAGAAATGGGGATCTTTGGAGGGTCCTTATAGTGGTTTTGTGGGAGAGGCTGAATGAATGTGAAAGCAGCCTACCACGTGGGTACGTTGGCCTGGCTGGGGGACCATTGTGCTTCCCATGCTCTATCCTGCTCTCCTCCCCACCACAGTAGGACATGTCCAGGTCCTAGAAAGTTCTCCCTGGGCTATCTCTCCAGGGGAGGAAAAGTGTGGTGGTGGCAGCACAGAATTTCCAGTTTGTCCTGGGTTCTAATTACAGCTTTAGCACATATAATAGCAGGAAGACCCACAAGCAAGTCCCACAATCTTCCAAAACCCACCCTTTTCACCTGTGAAATGGGCCCACCCATGTCTACCTCACTCTGTTGGGCTGTGAGGATGAAGTGAGGTCTGTATAAAATGACCTCCACAGTTCTGGAATTAACAATCCCAGGGAGCACTAGGGGGTCTTCTGGGAGATCTCTTGCTAGGCTTCTTCTATTCCCAGCATTGGGCTCTCATCATCCCTTCCTCTCTCTCCGTCTCCCTCCCTCTCTTGTTCTCTCTTTCTCAGCAGCACTGAAATCATCAACCTCTTCTTGGCAAAATGTTGAGAGGGCACGTCCCTGCCACTGTCACAGCCTGTCCTCTTCCCGCCCTGCCAGGCAGGGGCATGTGGGGTAGGGGCTTCTAGAAGCAGGAGGTGAGAAAGCCCCAGCCCCAGTCACTTCTCCTCAACCCTGCCCACCCTCTCCCAGTTTCCTCTGTCACTAGTGGGGTCAGTTTCAAGCTGGGTCTTTCCCACCCTCCACACCCCCTCTTCCCCACCACCCTCTGCCTAACATGAATCTATTAGGAGCCTCGCCCATCCTGCTTCCAGCTCAAACTTGTCGGGGTTTCAGGAGTCCCTGGGTAGGGGCCTGGCATGCCAGGACCTGCTTCTCATCCTGCCTTGCAGAGGAGCCAGCACGTAGGCAAGAAGACATGGCACCCACTGTGGAGAAGCATCACCACCTCTGCGGCCACCTTCTTCCCTCCCCATTCCCATGCCTTTTGTCCTGTCCACCATACTGGCCAGAGAGGCGCTGAGAGCCCAACAAAGCCTGTGGCAAGGATAGGGGGGTGAAGACCTCTATGTTCTGCCAAATCTGGGAAAGGTGTTGCCCATCACCTTCAACTACTCCCCCACTCCAAAATTGGGCCCATTTGTTTAGCAGCAGCTGCTAGGCATCTCAAATGCTTTCCTCCCTAGGAAAGAAAGCACATAAGAATCTCATTCCCAGCCACTCCCCTGCAGTGGATGAGAATAGTCAGCAAGTGAACAGCACTTATCTTTGCCAGGCCCTGGTCTGAAGGTTTACAAGTATTAATTCACTTAATCCTCACAAAAACTCTGTGATCTAGGTACCATTATGATCTCCACCTTACAGACAAGGAAACTCAGAGAGGTCAAGTTACATGTCCAAAGTCACACAGCCAGTGAAGCAGATTCCAATCCAGGCAATCTGGTCCCAGAGTCCATGCTCTTCACTATGCAAGGGGTACCTTGTCTGTTGGTGGTCCTGGGCTGGGTCTAATAGTGGGGTTGGTGAGGGTTCCCTATAGGAAGGGCAGATACCACTCTCTCTCTACCTCTCATCCTTGGCTCTAGGGTAAGGCTGAGCCCCTTACTTACTCCATCATTCCTGTCATGGCTACAGGGCTCAGCAAGCCAAAGGCATACCATGGCTAAAGCCCAGGGCAGCCTCAGCTACAAAGGGGTATTACTGAGCACTCAAACATATGAAACCACCATTTCTCCTCTGCTCCCTTTTCTTCCTGGTCCAGGAGCTGAGGGTTGACTTCTGGTCTAAACACTACCACCCTCCGCCTGTGGGTCTTGCAAAAGTCATTTTGTTTTTCTGACTCTCAGTTTCTCCATCTGTAAAATGCTTGTCATCATATCTTCCTCCATTACTTCTTGGGCTGTGAGAACCAGATACAAAACTATATATGGAAGTTCTTCTGGAAACTGTCGCGGCTAATAATGGTGACCATTTATTAAGCACCCATGATGGGTCAGGCATTTACACATGCAATCTTACTGAATCTGCACAACTATCTTGAGTGGAGTCTCCCCAGCCCAACCCTAGGCCTTAGATTCAAGGCCCCAGAAATGAGATTATTTAAATTAAATTAAATTAACATTATTTAATTTATTTTCTTTTCTGCTATTCTTTTTCTTCTCATTTTTCACCTCTGTTCCTCCTATCTGACATGCACTGCCCCATTCCCACCCCCAGTCCCAATCAGGCCTCCCCACTCAGGGTGATTAAGTGCTTTGAAGCCTAGGATGTAGGCAGCTGGTGCTAATGAAAAAGGACAGGGGTTCTTCACACCCTTCTGTGAGCAGGGGCTGAAGGTGCAGAGGGGGTACTCCAAGGCTGGCTCAGCCCCCAAAGTGGGCAGGGGCTCAAGCACGTCTCTAGGCCACCAGCCAATGCTGGCCAGCTCCACAGTCAAGCTTCCCATCAGAGGCTGCTAGGATAGGCTGTCAAATTAGCTTAATGAGTGAGGGCCCCACTTTAATAGGGGCCCTGTGATTTGCAGGCTCCTGCTTCCATTTTTAATGCTGGGAAAGGGTGGATTTCCTCCCTCATTTCCCCATTCATTTTCACCCTGGCTAATAATGGGTCCTCTCTCAGAAAGGCTTCTGCAACTGCTAATTGGATTTAATGACTGGGGTAGTTAATGATTTGATTGGAAAACTGAAATGTTGTGGGTGCATTTTGTGTATAAATAACTAGGAAAATCAAATGGAACTGAGCACCCAGAACGGGACCCAGGGAGACACCAAGGGGTGAGGGCAGAGTCCTTCAGATGGCTGGGCCCCCAGATGGAAAGTAGCTCCCCATTTTATAGACAAGGAAACTGAGGTGTAGAGAAAAGTGATGTGTCCAAGATTGCACAGAAAGTTGGGGGGAACCAGGGGAAGGAAGAGCTGACCCAGTTGGGCCCTAAAAATAACAGGGGTCCACAGGTGTGACTTTACCCTGTGATAGCTCAATAATGTGATAATGCACTTGGAAACACCTGAGGCACAGTTATCAGCCAGATACAAGCCCATAGAAATGTACTGTAGTTGTTTCTCTTGTTGTGGTTACAAAGGCCCTGCCTCTGGGTCAGTAGATAAGCAAATAGCTCACCAAATAAGGAGGCAGCAGCCAGGTGTCAGAAAGGGAGCAGTGGGCAGCAGGCAGGAGGTCTGGATCCTACTAGAAGCACAACCTCCACACCATCTCTAGCTGTGGATCTTCCTCCTCTCTGTGCCCTTTTCTCCTGGCATATAGGGAAGGGGCTGGACAAGCCCATCTCTTAAGGCTCCTGACCTTTGAATCCTTTCCACTTGGCTCACACCTACCAGCTGCAGCCTGAAGTGATGGGGGCAGGGGCAGATAGACATTTGTTCTTTGAACTTCATGGTGATCTACAGGTTTTGTACTATTCTGGGGAGGGAGGAGGTTGGGGAAGGAATACAGGATGAGAAGGGGGTGTATGTTTGGTCTACTACAGGGTAGGCTAAATGCTAGGGTCCCTGAACTTGTATGTGTCAAGCTGCCACCTGGGCACCTCACCCTCCTGCCTGCTCACATTGAACTCCTCTCTCTAGCTGCTTCCTCACCCTAACCCCTTCCAGGGCTCATCACATCAAGTTACTTCATTATATCCATTTGATTCTCCTGTCTCTGAACTTCTAGAATTTGGCTCCTGCTCTCCCTAGCCTCAGTGTAGCTTAACTTCAGGTCAGGCTCCTACTATTCTTATCTGCAATAATGGTACTGCTGACACTAAAAACAGCTAACCTTACTGAGGACTCAGGGTCTAATAGGTGTCATGTTAGGGACTGAATTGCATTTCCTCTTCCCCAAATCCTGTAGGATAAGTCCTTCTGTTAGCTCCATTTTACAGTGGGAGGGAAACTGAGCCTCAGGTTGGTGAAGTGATTTGTCCAAGTCACACTATTAATAAGTGGTTTTGAATACAAATCAGATCTTGTCACTCTGACTTAAAGTCCCTTGTCCCACTGTCAGATCTTCACAATTTGCCCTTGTCTATCTTCCCATTTTCTTCACCTGCCCCTCCCCTAACCCTACTCTTCTCCCCATTAGCCTTGGTAGCATAGTGGCTAAGAAACTTGCCTGCTAACCAGACGGCTGGCAGTTCAAACCCACCAGCCACTCCTCGGAAGGAAGGTTGGGCAATCCTACTTCCGTAGTGATACTGCCTCGGAAACCCAAGGAGGGGTCGCTATGAGTCGGGCGACTCGACGGCACATAACAACAACAACAACAGCTTTTCACAAGGACGTACCTTGTCTTTTTTCCTTTGCTAGGAAGCTCTGGTGGCGTAGTGCCTAAGGCATGTGACTGATAACCAGAAGGCTGGCAGTTCAAACCCACCAGCCACTCCTCGGAAGGAAGTGGGACAATCTACTTCTGTAGTGATACCGCCTTGGAAACCTAAGAAGGGGTCGCTATGAGTCAGATCCGACTTGACGGCAATTGGTTAGGAAGACTCCAACCCACCCTGCAATCCTCAGCTCAGATACTGCCACCAGCTCTGTCCTCAATGTTCCTACCTGGCTACTGGCTCCACCAAGTCTCACCACTGTGTGGCTGTGCCAGGAATGAAGACGTGGTCATCTCTGAAGCCCCAATACCTGGTACATGGGAGGAGCTCAATTTGTGTTTGTCCAATGACAGGTGAGCCAGACTGACAGCCAAATCTCAGGGAGCAGATTTGGGTACTGTGGGATTTTGTGGACTGAGATCTTTTAATGAGGACTTTTTAAGAAGCTGACTGATCCAAAGAGGACTAGACTCCTGGCAGAGGCCATCATTATTTACAAGAAAGAAGGATTCTCTATAAGAGAATGGCTGAGGGGCCACATATGTGGAGGGTGCATTCAACTCAAGCCTTAATGGGAAGGAGGGGGAATACCCCTTCCTTTGCTACTCAGTGAAGCCTGACAAGGCTAATCCCATCATTCTCCTATCCCAGCCCCATTTACCGTGTTGATCCTGGATTCTAGAATGGTCAAGAGGAAGGTGCCCCCCAATACTGTGGATGCTAATATTAAGATCCAGAAAGGTGAGGGGACTTACTCAATGTTATACACTTAACTAATTGAAAAGTCAAAGGAGAGAATCCAAGTCTCTTCACTCTTCTTTTACTTTCCTTGTCCTGAGTGGATGAGGAAGGAAAGCTGGGTAGAAATAGATTCTGGCTGAGTGAAGGCTTCTAAGAGTCTCTGGAGGGCAGGTGGTGCCCCAGCCCAATGCAGAGTGAGCATGGGCAGCACCCTCTCCCACGGAGGCCTCAGCAGCCCCAGGCTAGGCCTCTTAGTTGGTACACTCAAGAGGTACTCTGGAGTTCAACCCCAGTCCCGCCCCCATGGGGTAGGGGTGGAGGAGGGAGGGAGCGTGAAGAAGCAGGTCAAAGCAAATCCTCCCCTCACCCCACCCCCACTGGGAGCTGGGAAAGGCAGAGCTAGAGCTGTAGGACCAGAACCCAGCAAGCCACCCTGTCCTGACATGTTCCAGAGACATTGCTGGAGTGGGAAGTGAGTCAGGGCCGGGAGGTGGGGGCAGAAAGAGGGACAGGCAGGGTGGGGAGAGGGGGCCATTCCACCTCATCAGACTTGGGGACCCTGAGAGGCAGGAACCAGGGACAGGGTTAGTTCCCAATGTTGGGGTACAACAGTGTTTGCTCAGTGAGACTCTGGCCCCAGGCCCCCACCCCCTGGTTACAGGCTCAGACAGGTCCCATGAAGCAAGGCTGCTGGCTGCAGATGGGGCAAGGTGGGAAGCAGTATCTTGCCTCCATTGTCTAGGGAAGAGCCCGAGCCTGATAACAGTGAGAAGAGCTGTGCCACAATCAAAAACAACAACAAGAGGCCAGGAGGCTGGGCAGGCAGAGGTGGGGGGAGCATCCTTTGTCTAGAGGCCCTTTCCCTGCCTCCCTGCAGGCTGACAACTCTGGGGCTGCCCACCAAGGCCAGGGAAGGCCCTCCTGCCCTCAGGGGATGTGGGGGGTGGGAAGACTGGGGTGAGGATTAGGGTGGGGAGAAGCTTTGAACCCCTGAAAGACTGGTGGGAACTGGTTCTTGACTCATGGCAGAGGAGGGGGGGACAGCTGGGAAAGGCTTATGCCTTCTTTTTTTTTTTTCTTTTCTTTTCTTTTATGGGATGTGAACTTAAGCAATTAAAAATATGCATTTTATTTTACACACTCTGCCCTGCTGTGCCTCTTCATCATCGCTCTAGCCCTGATCCCACCAGAACGGTTGGCATTTCACAGTAACTTTTCATCTTCAAAGTGAATAGACAGATTGAGTGTGTGCCTAAATTTTTACAAGGCTCAGTCCCCCTCCTTTGTAGGCTCCCTCATTCCTAAAAATAAATACTGATGGCTAGCATTTGTGCTTCTTGCTTCCCAAAATTCTAGCAGCAACCTATTTCATTGCCTCCAATACTGGCTGTACACCTTCCATGTAAATGGGGTCTCATTGATTGAGAAATTTGTTAGGTTGCACAGCTAAAATGTGGTGGATCCAGAACTTGTGGCTGAGGCTTCTGGGTCCTGTGCAACGTGCCCTCTGTCTGCTCAATTTGAATTCACTTTTAGGACCAGATTCTAGGCAGCCCCTAACTCACTGGCTTGCATGTTGTAGGATCTCACCAGGTTTGCTGACATGAATGGGGTGGATTTCCCTAGAGGACAGCGTGGACATCAGAGTCCAAAGCCCTTGGTGACCTGTCTAGCCAGGTCTCCTGCCAGCTCCTTTCTGGAGGCAAGAAAGGGAAAGTAAAAAGACAGGGGTCTTAGATGGCTGTGCTCTCAATATGATGTTGGGAACCACACCTGCCCAGGCCCTGCCTGAACTGACATGCCACCCCAGGCACAAGCTGGCAGGGGCTCTCAAATGAAATTGGGCAGGGAAGGCTGTCCTTGGATAGGTGACATCTGTGCCTGACCTTCTTGGCCAGGTGGCAGCAGATGGCAGACATGCCCAGTCATAGCTGGGGGCCCTATCCTCTGGAACTTTCCAACTAGAGGTTGAGGGGAAGGGCTGTTACCTTCTGTCTTTGGCAAGGTTTCACCCCAAACAACTCCACCTCCCAAAACCAAACTCACTGCCGTCCTGAGTCAATTCAACTCATAGCAACCCCTCCTTGGCAGTATCTCTACAGAAGTAGATTGCCCAATCTTCCTTCCAAGGAGTGGCTGGTGGGTTTGAACCGCCAGCCTTCCGGTTAACAGTCAAATGCCTTGGGCACTATGCCACCAGAACAATTCCACCTAGGTGACTAAATAAATCTCTTTCTTTCAAGGTTTTTATGGCAGAAGATTTGACCATTTCTCCTGGGAAGCTGCTAAAATGTTCTACATCGTTCAGTGGCGGAGAAGTCCTTCCTGATGTCTATCCTCAACTCCTCTTGCTGCAATGGAAGCACGCTCTGTCTCATGGTGTGGTTGGGCTTGTTGGATCAGGCACCAGAGCTGGAGATCAGGCAGTTAGTTCTTCCCTTAAGGAGAGAACAGTGGGGGAAGGGAGGGAGCTTGGGTAGCAGATAGACCTTGGGCTGGCTCTGCCACTTACTGGTAAGTTGCTTTACCCCTATGAGGCTCAATTTACTCCTCTGTAAAATGGACTTAATATTTGATCAGAAAGTTGATGTAAGGATTCAATAAAAGAATGTATGTACAAGGTTACCAAAATGATTGACAGAGTACTTATCCAGGAGGACAGCTGGTGTAGCCAGATTCTTTGGGATCATGGGAAAATTCAAGAAGCTGAGACTGCCCTTGGGGCAGGAGCAGGGGCCTTCCTAGCACTCCAAAGTGGGCTTCAGGCCTTCCTCAAAGGCCAAGGCTACTTTCATTTGATTCTCTAAGCTGCCTTGTACCTTCCTGCAGAATGGGCCACCTCTAAGTTCTACACAGATCTCAACGCACTCAACTATTTTCCCTGAAAATCTGCACCCTCACTCTGGCCTATGGTGCCTGGCTTAGTCTGGGAGCCCCATGGCAAGTGGGACCAAGGAGAACTCTGCCAAGTACTAGGATGTCCTTATTCAGAGGGTAAAGGTCAGTGCCTTTGTGTCTTTACCCAGTGGCCTCTGGGGTGGGCACTAGCACAGACCTGTGTTCACATGGTATGCAATGTACCCTAAGGATAAGGAGCAAAGAAGAGCCAGAGGTGCCAGGGGTTTGTTGTGGGCCAAGGGGTCTTCTCCCAATCTCCTTCTCTTACTCCTGGAGTCTAAGAAAGTTCTAAGTGTCCTCAAGGGAAATCTGGGACTCTTTCCCACATCCGGCCAGCAGACACCATCCCTTCTTATTCCCTGAATCCTTCCCCCTCACCCTAAGCTGGCCACACCCAGCACTGCCAGTGCCAACTTCAAGTCCTAGAGGGCATAGGCAGCCCCTCCCCATGGTCTACCACACCCCTGCCTTCTGGCACTTTAGGCAGGGCAGGTGTGGTCAGCCTCTGGGCCAGGCTGGGAGGGCCTCATCTCAGCATCTCTCACCACCTGCCTCATTCCCTGCACATGTGTGAGTGAGAGTGGAAGGAGCCTGTGATAGGGCCTTTTGAGAGACACTTTTTGGTTTTGGTGGATCACTAAGCACTGGCACTGGTCTGGAGGTTGTGCACACCTATCTCATTAAATCTTCATAAGAACTTTCCATATTAAGCATTACTGAGACAGCTAAAGACACTGCGGCCCAGGGGCACTCAGGGAGAGATTGACATTAGTGGCTGGGCCAGGATGCAAACCCAGGTCTGCCTGATTCCAAGTCCAGTGGCTCCTCACTGGGCCACCCCTTTCTCGCCAAGGCCTCTAGAATTAGCAGACTGCTTTCCAGGCTCTCTCAAAACCTTCCAGCCATTGAAGTCAGGAAGACACACAACCTCTCTGGGTCTCTTTTTGCCATCTGTAAAGTGGGAATGACTATCACCACCCTACACCTGTCCTGCAGGTTTGTTGGGGGCATCAGATGAGATAAGCTCTGAAAAGGGAACTTGGTTATCCGAGAAGAAAGAAATGCTGTAGTGATTATCATTTTCTTTATTTGAGGGCATGGAACAGGCCTGAACGTCCCCTGGTAGAGGGTGGGGGTGGGGTGGAGTCCCTCCTGAGAGGTTGGCCAGGAGGCCTGTGGGAGACTGTATTTGCATTACACTGGAGGCAGGAAGGAGGAGAAGGACGACAGACACTGAGCCCTGAACATAGGGGCCTTGTGTTTAGGCCCACTGGGCACATGTCCCAATTCCCCTGGGGAAGTGGCACTATCCTCCTTCCCCCCTTTTTGGCTCTGAGGGTCCCTGATGTAACAAATTCATTTCCTTATGATGCCATTTATCAACCATTAGAACCATGTTCATGAAAGGAGCCTGGACTGGGAGTCAGGACATCCAAGTTCCAATGCTGGTGTTGCCATGAACCAGGTGAACTTCATAGTTTGGGCAGGTCACTTCCTTTCTAAGACTCAGTTTCCTCATTGAAAATAGAGGAGAGCTGGCCAGTTGATGCTTACTTTAGTTTCCCCCTAGCTTGCCTATTCTGGGAGTCTCTGCTCTCAGACTTCAGAGAGTGCAGCTGGGGGTGGGAGTGCCCATTTCCATTTGCTCCCCAGGGTCAGAGACTGCTGGTTGGCAGAAATGTAACTTCTAGAATGTATCACAGCCCAGCGGGATCCAGAATAGACTGGAGATTTTGCAACCCTCTGAGTCTTTGGAAACAAGGTGTGTCTGATTCTCAGCAGCTTCCCGTGTGCTTGTCTGTGAAGAGGTGTTTCTAAGAGCTAAGGATTCTCTGCAAGGGCAGGGTTGGACCCTGCTCTGGGACAGGAGTGGATGGGGGAAGATACCAACTCTATGAAACAAATCTGGCTTCTTGCCCAAGCCAACAGGCAACCTATAGAAGCACCCAGAGATTTTGTAGCTCAGGCTGGCTCTTGTGCTGAGAGAACTTGAACTCACACCCAGGAAGTGAGGCATCTGTTAGCAAGTAAAGACTCCCAGTAGTGAATCAGGCCAAATATTCACTGTGTGGCCTTGATAAGGCACTTAACCACCCTGTGCTCCAGTTTTGACATCTATGAGCTGGGAATACTAATCACTTCTCCTTACATTTCCTGAGATTGCTGCTAGGGTCAATCCAAAGTGACCTTGTAAGTATGAAGGAACTTGACAAGTTTCCAGTGCTTTACTTGGGTTCTGTGTCTTCAATATTAAGAGCTCACTTTGCATCAAGCAAATACTTGTTTTTTTGTATTTTTCCAGTTACCTTACCTGTATTTTTTCTATCGTGATAAATATATATATAACAAAATATGTGACATTTCAACAATCTTCACTTATCAGTTATATTAAGTTCATCACATTGTTCAACCATCAACCTTATCCATTCCCAAGTTATACCATCACCCTTACCAAGCTCAGTGTCCCCTCCAGCAGGCACTTGTTGCTTGACTTCCTCCCAGCAGCCCTGAGTGAGGCAGGAACTATTACTCTGTTTCACTGGTGAGCCCTGGAAGCTCAGAGAGGTTAAGTAACTAGAGACCTGGTGCTATGGGTTTTCTGGGCTTCAGCCCAGAGGTATCTCACTCCATGGTGGGGCTCAGCACCTCAGGTCAGTGGACAAGATGACCTTGTGGGGTCTCCCTTTGAGTGACACCTCTTTATGTGGTGACACCTCCCCTGGGGATGGGGATGCTGGGAAGAGACCAGGGTCAGGATCCTGAGGCCCAAACCTGGCTGCTTCCAGACTCCTCCCTTCCTCCCGGCTCAGGGGGCATCTGGCGAGGAGAAGAATCTAGGGGAGATGTTAATTAGTTCTGACAAATTAATAAAGAAAGCTTAATTTATTCTCCAGATCTAATTTCCTTTCCTGTGCTTTATTTTCCTGCCCAACAAGCTGCTGCTAGGGAAATGGAGGGGAAAGGTGGCAGTGGGGAGGGGTCAGCCTGAAGACAAGTCAACCAGCCTCCTGCTCCATGCCTGCCTGCTCCCACTCCACCCCACCCCTCCTCCACTGCTCCAGGAAGCCAACCCCAGACATGAAGCTGTCAAACCACTCCCAATTATCTCCCTGTATGCCCACTGGCTCCAGGGGAGACAGTTGTAGCAAGCTGGCGTTGGCTAACTGTCACTAGCCTGCCCTGCTCCGGGAAAACGTAATCTAATGAAGTCTTGTGGCAGGGCCAGGGAAGATGGGGTCCCAGGAAGAGGGTGGCACCAACTTGGGGACAGCTGATAGTCTCCCCTTTGTGGAGGACAGTGTCTTTGGTCTTTTTGACATGATCTCATCTTCAATGCCCAGTCAGAGACTCTCAGGGAGGGTTTGGGAAGAAGGGGGTGGCCACTCTGTGCCTCCTCCTGCCTCCACTCACCTCCTCAGCAACTCTGAGCAACAGGCATTAACCTTCTCCATGAGGGCCTCCACCTCCCCTGGCTGCCTGTTTTAATGTCGTATGGTCTTGACAGCTGGGAAATTCTTCCTGTTGCTTAATCTTGATCGCTTTTGCTAAAGAGGAAGCTCATTTCCCCATGCCTTTTGATATTGAGCCTGGGAGAGGGTCAGCCACCGTCAGACACAATCCTAGCCAGCACTGGGTTGGGAGGAGGCTGTCTGTGACGGCCAAGCTGGCTTCCGTGCTGGAAGACAGTGTGTCTGTCTTCCCTTTTGATTTTGGCCGGACCTGGGCCTGCAGCTTGCCTCCCTCTGGTCCTACCTCACGAGGGCCATTTGCTAGAGACCCATGTTCATTCTCTTTCTAGCTGTAGTGCAGAGTGAGGATGAACACAGCCCAGTTCTAACACTTGCTAGTCATGTGACTTTAAACTTTCTGTGCCTATTTCTTCATCTAAAAAAACTGAGAAAAAATAGTAACTTCCTTACAGGTTGCTGGGAAGATGAAATGAATTTATATAAGCAAAACACTGAGAGCAGAATCTGGTACCATGGAAGTGGAAGATAAACATTAGCTATTGTCTGCTGCTGCCCACCATGACTTCCTGGCCCTCCCGGGAGCAGGGCCTTCATACACACTCTCTTCCCTTTTTTCTTTCCTCTTTCTCCAGTGCCCACTACCCTTCAGGTCTTGGTTAAACTCCTTTGCTGTTCGCTCCCACCAGACCCAGGCTATGGTCACACCTGTAAGAACACATTTAATACCTAGTTCCTCACTAGCCTGTTTGCTCCACGAGGACACAAATGGCATCTGTGCATGGAAGGTGATCAAGAACTGAGTTGGCTGATGGACAGCATGATCAGGGGTCAACAGTTGGGCCAGAGGCTTAGGGCTCAGAGTCCAAAGTGCTTCAAATCTTTCCCTGCTCCAGTGGTTAAGTGTCTGAGACCCACGTGGGTTTGGGAGGTAGGAGGTCAGTTCCGATTCCAACCAGAAGCTTCTCTTTCCAGGCTCTATCCTGTGTCCTACATGCTGGAGGCCAAAAGAAGACAGGAAGGGCCTTTGTGCTAAGCACCAAAGGGACACATAAATGCCACAAAGCAAGCAGTCAGGCCATATCCAGAGCCCAGAAATCAGCTTCATGGCATCATACTCTCATTCACCCTTTTTGGTTTTCTTGGAAACCAGGTGGTGGGTATATAGCTATTAGTCCCACAAATGCCCACTGTGCACCTAGGATGGGTTAGCCTAAAAGAGCCTCTAAGGGCTCCACAGGGGCAACTAGCCCTACCTTCTTGCTGTACAGATGGAGAAACTGAGGCCAGAGAGTGCCTAGGGGGGCTCAGCTGGCAAGTGTCCCTACCTCTGAGGCTGATGCTCTTTCCACGAAAGCTTGCTTGGCACATGGCGGTAAACCTGGTTGCTATCTGACTCCCATACTAGATTCCAGTCAACCTGGATCATTGTTAAAGTACCCCTTCCCCAGTAACATTCTAAGTGAGATCCCAAAATCAATCATGCCAAGTCTGTGATGGATTATTGCCAGGCTAATGAAAAGCACGGGGTCAGCCCTTCTAGACTCCATGCACCACCTGTGCCCAGCTCAGGAATTTTTTTCTGAGGGAATGAATGGTTTTTATCACACCTAGCTTTCCACACTGGCTCAGAGTACATGTTTACTGTGCCTTCCTGACACTTCTTCTCCATAACTCCTCCCTAGTTACCCTACTCTGCTCCTTCAGGAAGCCTTCTTGGTGAGCTCCACAAGCTCCCCTGGCTCAGGGACCTCCTGGAGCACCAGGAACATGGATCCTGGGACTACAAAGAGCCATCCATCATGGTGGCTTCCTCATGGTCACACAGCTGGTGCTTAGTTTCTTCCTTGGTATCATTTTCCTGGATTTGCACCTGTAGGCAAGGGCTTCTCCTTCTGGGCCTTTCCTGTCTTTCAGAGAGAGAGAGATCAGAGCTGGAAGGGAAGGACTCCTAAGATGGAGGGCCCACCTGAGCCAGAGGCTATGGATTTCAGTCATGTGGTAGAGTCAAGAAGAGGCCCCTCTGACCCTCCCAGCTTCCACCTCCCCATCAGTAAATTCGTTTACAGAGCCCTGGAAGGGCTGAGAGCAAGTCTGTGTCTCTTTCCTCCTGAGGGGTAAAAAGGAGCCTTAGAGGTGCTCAGAGAGCCCTGCTGCAGGAGGTTTTCTCCCACCAGGTAGACAGATGCAGATAAAGGGCCAAGGATTAGCTGTGCCTGTTGGCATGCAGAACAGAGGGAAGGAGTGTGGGGTGGGGGTGGGGGGTTCAGCTTGGGAGAGGACCAAGATGAGTTGGAATGCTGGGCAGCAAGTGGTCAGCAGGAGTCAGGCAGAGACCCAGCTCCAAGAGGGGGTACATCTCATCACAGCCAGGGGCAGGAAGGTCACCTGGCCTGCTGCCTCCATTTCCCTGCTTGAACTTCCTGCAGCCCCAGGAGAAGACAGCAGGTACTCCAGCGTAGGGGCCAGAGCCTATGGCTGAGGAGGCCTCAGATGGCCTCCTACCTGGGGTGGAGGACTGCTACTATTTCATTCTTTAGGTTCCAGGGTGAAGATTCAACAGATTAAGTAGCTTCTGTGGAAAATGTGTACAATCCAGGTGAAGACCTGAGTTTGAGTTCTTGCCACTTATGTGTTGTGGAATTCTCAAGCCAGTCATTAATCTCTCTGAGCTTTCTTTCCTCAGATGTGAAACAGGTATAACAACTCTGACCTCAGAAGGTGGTTTTGAGGATGAGGCGAGAGTGCTCTGTGGAAGGTTGAAAAAGCCCTGCATGTGGGCAGGTCACATAACAGAGTGGTGGTAGCGTGGGGCTATGCTGGTCAGGGACAGCCTTGCAGAGAGCAGGCTATAGCAGCAGGGTTTTAAGGAGATTGTGTGCATGTGCACACATGCCAGGGACACTGAAACAGTATGCAAGGGCAGGAGGCAGTGGCTCTCCATTTGGGTATTCATTTATTAACCTATGCTACTGGAGCTCCTACAGCACTGAATAAAACGGTCAAAATTCCTTGTCCTCATGGAACTTACATTCTAACAGTGGAAGATGACAAGAAGTAAGGTACAGTGTATGTGTGTGTGTCTGTGTGTATGTGTAGAATTCTTTAATTTAGACTGAAACTGGCCAGGGATAGCCTCACTGAGAAAGAGGATGTTTGAGTAAAGAACCCAAGGAGGTAGCAGACCAATCATATGGATACCTGGGCAAATATTCTAGCAGAGGGTATAGAAGGTGCAAAGTTCCTGAGGTGGGAGTGTGTCTGGCAAGCTAGGCCTGCGTAGGAGGGAAGGAGCAGGGGGGTCAAATGATGTAAGATCTCTTGGGCATTGTAGAGGCCCAAACTTTTCCTCCAATTCAGATGGGAGCCTTGAAAGGTGTGAGCAGGGGAGGGATGTGAGAATACAGTGTAGGTGGCAAAGGTGGAGGCAGGGAGACTGGTGAGAGGACATTGCAGTGGCCTTGGCAGAGTTAGAAAGAGTGTCAAGGGCAGAGCTGGATAGGGTAGCCCCCTTGGAGCCCCCTCTTTGGCTTGGCCCAGGTGAGACAGCTGGCAGCCTATTACCTCTCCTGCAGACAAGCTGTCTTCCTCATCTCAGGCCTGAAAGGGAGGCAGGAGAGTGGGGAGGAAGCCCTGCACAAAAAACAATGGCCTTGAGCCAGGACACAGGAGATGCTTGTTCCCCTTTATTTATGATTGTTACTGGGAGAAATAAAGGCCTCAACGGCACGCCTCCTCTTGGGCTGGGAGCCAGGCCCTCGCTCCTCTCTTTCCTTCCACCTTCCCTTTCCGTCCCCACCTCTTCCCTTTTGCCTGGGCATAGGTTTTCCTCTGACACACACAGATCAAATAACTTTTCACTCAAAGGGAAAGATATTATCTCCCCTCACAATTCAGCACCCACACTGGTGACCCGACATCCCTAGATTAAAAGGCAATTAAGACAGCTTTGTTTTTGAAGGGGCAGAAGGTCTACTTGGCACCCTCCTTGGGAAATGGATCCCACTGTAGGGAGGGCTGGCAGCTCCAGTAACTCCCATGAGGAAGGCTGCTGGCTTGGTCTTGGCCCACCCTGCCACACCACCAATTCCTCCCACCTTACTAGCAGCCCTGAGAACTGTTGGGTGCCCAGGAAGAGGGAGGGAACCCCCAACTAGCAACTCCATATCTTTCCTCTGGGCATCCTTGGAATAAGGGTAGAGGCTAACTTTATTTTTATCCCTCCTGAAAATACAGTACTGATTGCTTTCAAGTCTATTTCAAATAAACATCATGGAATTGCCCCTTAAGGTCTTCTGGTCCTTTAGAAATGGCATAGAAGATAAAGGGGGGTGGTGGTGGCTCGGAGATTCCTTCTAAGTCAAGATATCTCGGGCCTCCATCTCCTTCACGCATTTCATTTGTGCTAACAGTGCATCATGAGGATAGACACCAAGGCAGCCCTTTCAAAGCATTTGTATCCACAATCTCTTTCAATCCTCATGAAAACCCTGTGTTGTAGGTATCATTATCCTCCTTTTTTACTCAGTTGGCCATTATTTATAGAAGAAGAAACTGAGGATCAGAGAGGTGGAGTAGGTTGCCCAAGGGCACAAAACTAGTACGTGGCAGGGAAACCAGATCCATCTAGTCCTTAATTCTTCTTCACAAGTCTCCCGTGCATCCCCACCAGGGAAGCTGGGTGAAGGGAAGGGTTTTAAAATCCATTGCTTGTCTTCCAGTAGTTCTCCATTGGCAGTAGGACATGTCTACTAGTAGAGCCACTATTGGCAAGTGGGCAAAACCTAAAACTTTTTTAGGTAAAGTGGGGGGTTGCAGTCCTGTTGGCTGGAGTGATCAGGGAAAAGTTAGCCTTGAAGGATGGGGAGGTTTTCATCAGACACCAGTGGAAAGGCCTTTCCTTTTATGTCCCTACAGTGACATACAGCTTCCTGGGCCAATGCGTTCCTGTTTACTCTCCACCCCAGCCTTTCCCTCTCCCATGCTGTACTCCAGGCCCTCTCAGGCACTGGCTCTTGCACTGGCTCTGGGGCTTTGCATAAGCTGTTCTGTCTGCTAAGAACACCCTCCTCAATACCTATCACTCCATTTTTCTGGCTAAGGGTCACATCCACCCTCTCTTTTATTGCTCTTTCCCCATTATGCTCCTACTCCTACCATTCCCATGATAAAACCTTCCTCCCTATCCATGCTCACGATGAACTAAGTGCTCCAGGAAGGTTGTTTAACCGAGGGAATGGTCCCTCCCTCTATTCTTGCACCTCTGAGCATCCTCATGGGCAGTTTCAAGACCCAGTCATAGCCCTTGTTATCTCTGCTGTGCAAGGTTGCTCGGCTCCCCCCGCCTCCTTCCAGGTCCTCCTTCAGGGCCACCTCTCTCAGATTAACTCCACTGACTCTGGCTCTCCTCTTTCCCCTGCTTTTATTAAAGACATATAACTGAGTGTGTACTATATGTCAAGCACTGTGCTAGTTTCTTTTGGATTGAGGTCATGGTGGCAGTAGTAAGAGGTAGGAAATCAAAGGGATAAGAAAGAATAAGACATTTTCTTTTTCTTTAGAGGTTCAGTCTAGCAAGGGATCCAGACGTGAAAACAAATAATTATTGAATAATAAGTCTGTTTTTTGTTTGTTTTTTAAAGTAAACCAAAAGCTGTGGGAGGTCAGAAGGAAGAGCGATTAATTCTGGTGAGGGTGATGGGGATGTCAAAGAAAAGGTGGTATTTTTAGCTAGGCCTTGCAGAAAAGTAGAAGTCATTCAGTGAGAGAAAAGAGGGAACAGGAAGAGGCAAGAAAGTATCTTCAAAAGCATGGACGTGGATAAACATTGGGCATTTGGTGCAGAGGAGAGGATAGAGGGGGAACGGATAGGGAGGCTGGGACAAACTTGAAAAGGGCTTTGTATGAGACAAGAGGCTGAACTTCATCCTGTAGGCAACTGGCGCCATTGACACTCTTGAGCAGGGCGGAGACATGGTCACATCTGTGCTATAGAAAGAGCCACATGGAATGCTGAGTGAAAGACACTAAATACAAAGGGCTACATATTGTATGATCCCATTTATATGAAACACCCAGAATATGCAAATCCATAGACACAAAAAGTAGATTAGTGGTTGCCAGGGACTGGGGGGAGGGAATGACAGCTAATGGATATGAGGTTTCTTATGGGGTAATGAAAATGATCTGGAATTTGATAGTGGTGATGTTTCTACAACTCTGTGAATATACTAAAACCCATTGAACTGTATACTTTAAAAAGGCGAGTTACATCTCAGTGAAAAAAAAAAAAAAGAGGCACAAGAAGAAGGATGAATGGTGGAGAGCTAAATAGGAGGCAAGAAGACCATTAGGAGACTTCTGCAAAACTGTGTTGTGTTGTTGTTATGTGCCATCGAGTCAGCAAAACTGTAGCACCCCCAAAATGTGGGGGGTTCCCAGCTCAGCACAGCTGCAATGAGCAATGACCTCTGAGGTCTGGGGCTGTCCATCTTGCTCCCACTGTTGCCCGGGACTGACTCTGCTGGGAGGGTGGACACTGAGCGTCCCCACTTCTGGGAGGACTCCCCCCTCCCCCAAGCCAACATATGCAAGAAGTGTGGCAGCAGGCATGCTATGCCTGGGACCAGAGCGACAGACGGATCACCTGACGAGCCACACCACTTATTTTTGAAGACAGTCAGTCCCCTGGTAATAGAGAAGGCACAGAAGAGGCTTTGCCATAGATGGGGAAATTAGGGCAGACAATAACACCATGAAAACAGAACTGTCTGTCTAGAAAGAAGAGAGTGAAAACCTCCCTCACATGCTGAGTGTCAAGGCTTGAGCTCCTGGGGAGCTAGGACCATCTAGCTGCTGTGTCCTGAGCTCTTCAGCCTGCCACACACTGGCCAGGTGCACTCCACTTACGGGGGGGGGGGGCGGGGAGGGGTGCTGGTAGTGAGAGCCCTGCTGGGGAAGTAGCTCAGAGAGAAGCAGAGGTCATAACAACACCTTCTAAAGACAAGGGATTTTTATAGGGCTCCGAGCATCTGTCACAAGGCTTTGAGGCAGCACTTGCTTTCCAGGGAGGGAAGTACAGGACCCCACTCTCAAAACCTTGTAATCTGGGAATCTCGTAGGGACAGAGGAGTCCATTGCAAACTCCATGTTGAAAAGGCAAATGATGTTACAAATGTATTTATCTCAATAAGGGGGGAAAATCCCTATGGGGTACAGTTCTACTCTGACACACATGAGGTGGCTGTGAATTGGAGTTGAATTGACGGCATCAGATGGAGGTGGAGGTACCCTTGATACTGGCGATGGGGGGTAAATGCATCAACAATCACAAGTGGATTTAGCCATAAAGGATGAACTTTTGAGGCTTGTAAAGTAGGGGAATGGAAGGTGAGATTTCTGGTTGAAGTGGATTTTGATATTCCTGGATGGGATGAGGAAGTGCTTTGGAGAAGGGTAGTCAAGGCTCAAAAATGCATAGGCAAGAACCAGGCTGTTATCCCTCCTGGGTTTCCCTCATCCTGGGTGGGTGGGTAGAAAGGCAGAGCTGTGTCTGTACTGGTCTGTGAGGGTGGACAGTACTACGAATAGAAGGGGGAGGAAGGAGGGCGCTGTGTATGTGGGAAGCCCAACAAGAGCTTGGGGAAGAGGAGGTCTGGGGACAGGGGACTGGGATAGAGAGTGATGCTATGGGACTCCCTGGCTCTCTAAAAGGAACAGTTTTATTTTTACTCTGGGTTTTGGGGTAAGGGCAGGATAGACAGAAGGTGAGGCAGAGCAGGTTTGAGGGGGAGAACCTAGCTGTTTTTTTCCCAGCATCCCTCAGGCCACTTCTCTCTCCACAAACCTCAGTCTCAAGCCACTTGGTTGTCATGACAACAGGCCGGAATAGAACAGATGGTCTCCACTAGCCAAATTCCAATTAAACAGGGCAGAGATGAATAGGGAAAGGGGTGTGACGTGACTGGGTCACTGAGGGCTTAGCCCCACAGTCCAACTTGCTCACCTTGAGCTGTCCCGGGACGGACAGGAACCCCTGGTCACTCCCACCAGACTAAGAGCTCTAAGAATACTCTGAGAGGGTGATTCAGGTGGTTGGAGAAAGTTGCCCAGGGGCAAGTCACCACCTAGTCATGCCTACTCTCATCCCTTCAGTTCACGAAGGTGGGTGGTTGTAAAGGCTAAGGAAGTGCCAGCTTGAGGTAGGACAGCACTGGGGACACACATTTAAATCTGCAAGAACACATAAACAGACATATGCACACATATGCGTATATCCAAGAACATGTGTGCAATTAAGCATGTTGTATATGTACATGTACATGTCCACATACACAGGGATACACAGGAACACAGGTAGAAAGGGTAGATAAAGTCATTGCACAGAGGCACACTTCTAAAACAGTATAAAAAATGCTTTGGATAAGCAATTTATTTCCACTTATTTAAGAAACAAGTATTAACCTACCATGTGCCTATAATTAGAGATACACACACACACACACACACGCAAACATACTATGGTCCCTGGCCTGAAGGACACAGGATACGTTAACTAATAACATGATCATTTGCTATGGTAGAAATGTTCACAAAGTGCCATGGCAATACTGTGGAGGATGTGATGAATTTGGGGAGGAGGGTTAGAAGAGGAAGGGCTATGTTCCAAAGAAGGTAACATTTCCCTGGGCCTTGAACCATGAGTGGGAGTCTGCCAGGCAGGGAAGGAGGGTCCTCCAAGCAAAGAGGACAGAAAGAATGGAGGCCTGACAGAATGAAAGGTCATTGTGTGGGGAGGGAATCTGCTTTGGATGAATGGAGCTGACAGTGGTGAATGGAAGAGAAGACCCTAAAACAAACATTGGCTGGATGGTATGTTTGCAAACTCCAACATGAACACTCCCCACACAGAAACACAGCATCCTACACCATTTGCCTGCAAACACACACATTATGCCCACTTCACACACTCACAACTACAGCACCTCCTGGTCCCCAGGGCTCGACGTACAGGAGATGCTTAATAAATGCTGAATAACGGAAAAAAGATGATTTTGTTTGCAACAAACAAAATGAGGTGGGGATATGAGGTGTCAGAGAAAGGGAAGTGTCAGAAGTTTTCATATCTTGGCCACGGGAAATAAGCAAGGTGCCAAGAAAAACACAGGGAGATGCACAGAAGAAGGAGGAGGCCAGCTAGTTTCATCAATGTACTGTACATTTATGAAGCACCTACTGTGTACAAACAAGGCACTGAGCTAGAGCCTGAAGAGGTTTTAAGGCTGGTTTTCTTCAAAGAGCTCAGGGTTGAGGTGAGGGGAGAGAAAGCAAATACTAAACAACAATGCCAGGGGGAAGGCATCACAAGAGAGAGGCTGTTGAGAACCAGGGATTGTACAGGTGGGTGCACTGGGCTCTAGGCTCAGTGATCAGCAGGAGCCAAGGCCTGGGGGCAGTACTGCACAGGAGAAGCTGGGAGTAGGTAATTTGGGGCAGGGATTTAGAATTTAAAAAGAAAAAAGAAAACAAGAAAGAAGTGGCATGGACTCCAAGTCATGGTGACCCTGTGTGCATCAGATTAGATCTGTGTTCCACGTTTTCAATGGCTGAGTTTTTGGAAGCAGATTTCCAGGCCCTTCTTCTGAGATGCCTCTGGGTGGACTTGAACTTCCAACTCAGAGCATGTCCATGTATAGGAGTGGGAGATATCTTTGGAAAAATCCAGTTCTGGTCATAGTGAAAGGCCTACATCAGTGGTTCTCACTTTGCCCCCAGGAGACATTTAGCAATATCTGAAAACACTTTTTTTATTGTCACACAGAGTGGAACGGCTACTGGCATCTAGTAGTTAGAGTTCAACATCCTACAATACATGGGACAACCTCACACTACAAAGAATTATCCAGCCCCTACTGTCAACAGTGCTGGAGTTGAGAAACCCTGGCCTAGATCATGCAGTCTGTACTTAAGTCAGCAGCACTGGGGGGGCCCCTGAGGGCTTTGGAGCAGGAGAGTGACATGCTTAGAACCTCTCCTTAGGATGCCTCTCTAGTGGTGTGTGGGATCTACAGGGATAGGAGGGATGACTGGGAGAGGTAACGGTACCTGGGCTCAGAGGGTGGTGGTGTGGGACTGAGGGTGGCAGCTGGGCTGGGGGGTCCTGCAGAATTGGCACCAATAAGCACTGGCAACAAATTAGATGTAGGTGGAAGGGAGGAGCCACAGCTCCAGTGAGTGATAGAATCGGAGTTCTGATCACAAAAATGAGAGTAGCAGGGGAGGACAATGTCAAAGGAGGGAGGTGATGAGGTTGGCTTTGGACAGGTGGGGCTTGGAGTGGAGGCAAGGCATGCAGGGGAAATGACAAGCTGGCAGCTAGGATCACTGGCCTGGGGCACTGGTGAGGAGAAATTACAGAGAACAGATTGGGGAATTGTTCTCTTAAATCCAAAATCCTCCCAGTCCCTTTCACAGCCACATTCTCTGCCCACCTCCATAGACAGTCACCTGCCCTGCTGGTCTTCTTCCTTGTGCCCCCATGTCTGGGTCTTCCTCAGGCTGCCCCTGCCCTGGTCACTCTTCCCTGCTGCTTCCTCCCGCCTACTTCTATGTAAATGCCTGGACTCAGTACTCAGTCACTTCCCTCGGAAGCCTCCCCTGGCCCTCTCCCCAATTAGTCCTCCAGTGTCTCCTATATAGTCCTGTGCATATGTTAACCACCTAAGTACTGTTCTGTGACACTTTTGTCATTACCCCATCGGAGCAGGCCCCATACCTGTTTTGAGTCCAGTACATCACCGTTGTACTTAGCCCCCAGCACAAGTGAAGGATTAAAGCAGGCACGAAAGAGGACCCCAATTCCCCTTGCTTCAACCCTTCTTGCATCCTTTCCCTTTTTCCTTCCTCCTTCCGTGGCTATGCCCCCTGGCTGACCACAGGTTCTAGAAAGAACTTCTCTGACAGTTATTGGGATAGGGTTGCACCGAGAGTCCTGAGCGAGAGGCATGGCAACTGGACAATCTCCAACCAGAAGGTTCACAGCAACTAGAGAGGAGAAATGCTACCAAGCTGCCAAACCACAAAGTCATGCACCCCCTCTGCTCACCCCTCCATTACTGCTCCGACTTGGGGGTTACCTGCTCTTCAGGTGCTCCCAATGCACATCAGCCAAATAAAGCCATTAACCTCAATTTGAATCACTTCAACTACTTATTCTTGATACACAGTACCTGGCACATAAACCAAAAAAAAAAAGAAAAAAAAAATCACTGCTGTGGAGTCAGTTACCCCTCCTTAGGTTTCCAAGACAGTATCTCTGTAGAGGTAGATTTTCCAGTCTTCCTTCCAAGGAGTGGTTGATGAGTTTGAACTGCCAGCCTTTTCGTTAGGAGTCAAATGCCTTAGGCACTACACCACCAGAGCTCCTTGCACATGTTGTTGTTATGTGCCGTCGAGTTGGACCCGACTCATAGCGACCCCTCCTTGGGTTTCTGAGGCAGTATCACTACGGAAGTAGATTGCCCCATCTTCCTTCCGAGGAGTGGCTGGTGGATTTGAACCGCCAGGCTTCTGGTTAGCAGTCAAGTGCCTTAGGCACTACGCTACCAGAGCTCCTTCCTTGCACATCGTAGATGCTAAAAGAAGATGTGTTGATTAACGGACCTCACCTAAAGAATTAGGGAAGTTACACACAGGGTGGCTCATGACAACACCTGGCCAGCAGAAAGGGCCCATAGCCAAGAGTCATTGGGGGAAAGGGTGGCACAAAGCATTATCACTAAGGAGGGGCACTACAGATGCTCTCTAGGGTGGCCATGGGTGCCTGCCCTTCTAGCAGGAAATATCTAGAGATGTCCAAAGAGCCTGTGAGGGAGGGAAGCGAAAGCAGTTCATTAATCTCTCTTGAAGATTAAACACCATGCTGGCTCTGGAGACCAGAAGCCAGCTGGGAGGTGGGTGGGAGGTGGGCAGGGGGAGAAGAAAACAGGGGTAGGGGTGAGGGCTTCTTTTCTGAGGCCTGGGCAGAGCCCTAGAAGGATCTACAGGATTGGGGGTGAGGAAGCTGAAATTGGGGGAAAAACCCCAATGATTTATTAACCAGAGTTACTAATGATTAACTAGCTAAACTCTTGGACTTGAGGGCCCAATTCTGGCTTCACTTCTTCACCAGAACTGAATCCCAGGCACCTCTTGAACCCCTCACCTCTCTCTCTCTCCCCCTGCTCCCTAGCAGACTATCTCCAGCCTGACCTTGCTCTTTATCTTCTGGCCTCAATGGCTGCTGCTATTGACTATCAACCTGATTCCCAGCCCTTGGGACTCTCAGAAAATAATTGGATGGCAACGATTGAGATTTATTTGAGGCATGTCCTGGGTGCTTGGTCCTGGTGACCTGGGAGGCAGCCTCGTCCTCTGGACTTTCACCTCCAAACCACATGCTCTCCAGGATAGCTCAGCTCCCTATCTCTCCCAGCTCAGCCTCAAGACTGGCAAGGGGAGGCTGGAAGCGCCTGGAGGAGGGAAGCAGGAGGCACTGAGGGTGTCACCAGCACTCCCTGCTAGGGAAGAGTCTGATGCTAGGAAGGGTTATGCAGAGGGTGTCAAAAAGTGGCCAGCCTGGAAGATTGGGACAGGGCTCCAAACCTGGGCCTCCTGGGCTTTGGGGGTGACGGAAGCTGGAGCCAAGCAGGGAGGAGATGCAGGGTACAGGGGAGGTATTAGGGGGCAGATCCCAAGTGATCCCCTTTCTCTGGGTTCAGAGTTACTCTTAGATAAAAGGAAAGCTCAGACTCAGTGATTGACCATGTACGTCCAGGTTTGCCAGTGTTTGGCTGTGACTTCACCAAAGGAATAAAGCCAGAGAAGAAGCACTCTCTGGCAAAGGCCCCTCTGAGGGCCACCAAGGATCTGCCTAGGGATTATTTACTCTCTGGAAGGTACTGATTAATTTTCTGTGGAGTAGTAGCCCCTGGACCTCAGACTGCAGAATTTGCCTCTTCATCATGATGTCAAAGGATCCCTGATGGAGCTGTGGTTAAATGCTCCAATGCTAATCCAAAGGTTGGCAATTTGAACCCACCAGCCATTCTACGAAGGAATTCTTGTGGCATAGTGCCTAAGGTATTTGACTGCTAACCAGAAGTTCAAACCCACCAGCCACTCTGTGGAAGGAAGACTGGGCAATCTACTTCCATAAAGATTAACCACCTCGGAAAACCAAAGGGCATAGCTATGAGTCGGAATCGACTTGATGGCAGTGAGTTTGGTTTTTTTGGTTTAGCCACTCCATGGGTAAAATATGTGGCAGTCTGCTTTCATAAAGATCGACAGTCTCAGAAACCCTTTGGGTTAGTTCTACTCTATCTTATAGGACCACTGTGACTCAAAATTGACTTGATGGCAGTGTTTCTTTCATTCTTTCTTTTTTAATCATAATGCCAAAAGGTAGAGAGTTTCCACTGCTATTCAACATGGTATTGGAAATGCCAGCCAGAGCAATCAGGCAAGAAAAAAAAACAAAAGGAACCTAAAGAAGTGAAACTATTTGCAGATGATGTGATCCTATGTATAGAAAATCCCAAACAATGCACAAGAAAGCTATTAGAACTAATAAAGGAATTTAGCAAAGTTGCAGGGCACAAGATCAACACATAAAAATCAGTTGTGTTTCTCTAGACCTACAGTGAACAATCTGACATGAAAATCAATAAAACAATTCCATTTACAATAGCATCTAAAAGAACAAAATATCTAGGATTAAATTTAACCAGGGAGGTAAAAGATATGTACACTGAAAACAACAAAACATTGTTGAAAGAAATCAAAGATCTAAATAAATGGGAAGACATCCTATGTTCATGGATTAGAAAATTTAATATTGTTAAGATGTCAATACTACCCTAAGTGATCTATAGACTCAGTGCAATCCCTATCAACATTCCAACAGCCTTTTTTTTTTTTTAATACAGAAATAGAAAACCCAATGCTCAAATTCACATGGAACTGCAAGGGGCCCTGAATAACCAAAATAATCTTGAGAAGAACAAAGTAGGAAGACTCACACTTGCTGATTTTAAAATGTACTGTAAAAAGATACAGTAATCAAAACAGTGTGATACTGGTATAAGGATAGACATATAGACCAATGGAATAAAATTGAGAGATTGGGAGATCAGAAATAAACCTGGACATCTGACCAATTGATTTTTGATTAGGATGCCATATCCATTCAATAGGGAAAGAAAAGCATCTCTAATAAATGGTGCGGAGACCACTGGATCTCCCAGTGCAAAAGAATGAAGTTAGACCTATGCTTCACACCTCATGTGGAAATTAACTCAAAATTGATTAATGGCCTATATATAACAAGTGAAACCATAAAACTCTTAGAAGAAAATATAGGAGTAAAACTTCAAAGCCTTGTTTTTGACAATGGATTCTTAGATGTGACACTAGAAGCATGAGCAACATAGAGAAAACAGACAAACTGGACTTCACCAAAATGAGAAATTCTTGTGCATCCAAGGACGTTAACAAGAAAGTGGAGAGACAAGCTACAGAATGGAAGAAAATATTTGATAAGAGTTTAATATTCAAAATAATAAAGAACTTCTACAACTCAATGATAGAAAGACAACCTAATTTTAAAAAGGGCAAAAGGACTCAAAAGAAGATGTACAAATGGCCAGTAAGCACATGAAAAGATGCTCAACTTCACTGGTTATTAGGAAAATGCAAATCAAAACCACAATGAGATACCACCTCATACCCACCAGGATGGCTATTATCAGAAAAATGGAAAATAACAAGTGTTGGGGATATGGAGAAGCTAAAACACTTATCCATTGCTGGTGGAAATGTAAAATGGTCAGTCACTGCAGAAAACGGTTTGGTGGTTTCTAAAAATGGTAAGCATAAAATCACATCATAAACCAGCAATCTAGCAATTCCACTCCTAGGCATATACCCAAGAGACTTAATAGCAGGGATGCAAACAGATAATTGTATACCAATGTTTATTGCAACATTATTCACAATAGTCAAAAGGTAGAAACAACCCAAGTATCCATCAACAGATAAACAGACAAACAAAATGTGGTATATAGGTACAATGGAATATAATTCAGCTATGAAGAGAAACAAAGCTCTGATACATGTTATGGCATGGATGAACCTTGAAAGCATTCCAAAAGAAAACTAAACTCACTGCCATTGAGTTAATTCTGACTCACAGCAACTTCTTTTGGGTTTCCAAGGCTGTAAATCTTTATAGAAGCAGACTGGCTCATTTTTCTTCTGCAGAGCACCTGGTGGGTTCCAACCACCAACAGTTTTTGGTTAGCAGGCAAATGCTTTAACCACACCACCACCAGAACTCCTTGAAAGCATTATGTTGAATTAAATAAGTCAGACAAAGAACAAATACTCTAAGATCTCACTTATGTGAAATAACTAGAATAGGCAAATGCAGGAAGACAAAAAGTGGTTATTAGGTGCTGGGGATGGGGAGCAGGAGGGAATAGGAGTTACTCCTGAAAGAGTATTGAGCTTCCATTTGGGAAGATGAACAAGTTTTGGAAATGGATAGCAGTAATGGCAGCACAACATGGTGAATATAATTGATATCACTGAGTTGTACACTTAAAAATGGTTAAAATGGCCATTTTTTTGTTATATTTATTTTACCCCACATACACACACAAAAGTGAGTGCCCCACCCTGCCACATGCCCTGGCTCACTCTCTCCCAGCACTGTGACATGCCACAGAGCTGCTGCACCATGTCATGAAACACTGATGGGGGATAAGAGAGGCTGTCTGAAGATCACCCCATGGGCATCATCCCTGTGATGCACCACCTTCTGCCAAGTCACTACGCCACCCCAAACCCAGCCCTTAACACGTCCCCATGAGGGCACAGGAAGGTGGGAGATGGAGTCATTGCAGGTGGAGGGTGTCTGCCCCACACCACTGCTCCCTGTGCCCCTCCCCCAGCCCCCTCATCCTCTCTGAGCCCTGATCCTCTGCAATATGCTCCCCTCTCCAGTCCTTTCCCTCCCCATCACCAACTTAATTCCCTAATGCCCACTAAACATAAGCGGATCTTTCACTGCAATTTATTGTTAATCCAAAGGAAAACAGGGTTGGGAAGGGGTGAGGTGGAGGCAGGGAAGCGTGAAGGTAGCCAGCTCAGCTCTGACAGGTGTGGCCACTGGGGGCTCCTAGGTTGAAACCCCTAGGTGTCCAGTCCCCATTTGGAGCACTAGGTTGGACTTTGAGGACCACGCCTGGTGCTGGGGATCTAGATAAGTTGGTTCTAAGGAGTACAGCTGAGGGGGTGAGGTATGTGAGAATTGTCCAGGGAGCCCTAGAAGCCTCAGAAGCTGAGCCCTTCTTTAAATGCCTGAAGGGATATCATGTGCAAGCTCAGAGGTGCTCCACATGATTTCAAGGAGGAAGGAACAGGACTGGAATCCTTAGGTGGTGCAAATGGTTATGCACGCAACCACTAACTGAAAGGTTGGTGGTTCAAACCCACTCAGTAGCACCAGATCTGCTGTAAAGGCAGACTATAACCAAGAAAACCCTATGGAGCAGTTCTACTTTGTAACACATGAGGTGACCATGAGTTGGAATTGATATGATGGCAATTCGTTTTTTTGTTTTGTTTTAGGAACAGGACTAATGAATGGACCCTTTGGGGATACAGATTTCAGTTCAGTACAAGAACAAATTTGGGGCAGCCAGAACTGTACAGGCTTCTAGGGAGGGTGGTGAGTTTCCCATCACTGGAGGTATTCATGTTGAAGCCAGATCGTTGACCAGCTGGAAGGAGTGTGGTTAAGAGGTTGTAGAAAGCGAATGGAGTGTTACTTTTGACTTCCTTTCCAATTCTGGCATTCTAGGATTTTCTGATTTAATCTTCCACGTCCTTTCCACCCTCCCCCCAGGGAAGTACCTTCCCCACTGGGAGGCTCCCCTGGCCCTGGGAGGGTGACAGGTGGGCACAGGTGTTTAATCCATATTGGAAGGATTAAAGAAGGAGAAGGCTCTGTCTAGCCACACCTGCCCCTCATGCCCAAGCAGGGAGGGCTTAGGGAGAGTGATCGTGTTACCTGCATTGCCCTACAAGGCCTTCTCTTCTCCATTTCCAGCCAGGCCACTGCACCCATAGGTGCCATTGGCTGTGTGTGAGGTCAGAGGGTTGATGCTGTCCAATGCTGGACTGGAAGCACTAGGAGGCAGGGGCATTACTCTTATTATTGTATACACTCCAAACTCCCATCCAAATGCCTGGCACCCAGGAAGCCCTCAATCCATAATTGTCAAATGTACAAATGAACCTGCCAATCCCTTCCATCACACACAGCCAGGGCAGTGGGGTTCCACATTGGCTCCCACTAAGGGCAGTACTCTTGCACCTGGAGATCTTTGGCTGAGGGCATATAACTCTTGCTTCCAACCTTTAAGAATGAAGCATTGGGTGGCTTCAAAGAGCCAGAAGATACTGGCCTATGTGGACATCTAGGGGTAGGAGAGTTCTCCAGGAGTCCAGAGTCCCATCCCCCTAGTATTCCCTGCCTGTGTTGATCACTCCGGAGAGGTCACAGGAGCCCAGCTGAGGGACCTCCCACAGTGTAGGGGGTCATGCACTGCAGGGAGGTCTCCTGGGCCTGGCTTCTCCTCCCCTAGACACAGGAATGAGCACGAGCTAATAATAGCCTTGTGGTGTGAAGACTTGCTCTGTACCAGGCACCGTTCTAATCATGTCACATACAATGTTTACCTCTTCTAAAGCTGACATTATCTCATCCCTGCTTTACAGCAAAGGGAGCTGAAGTCTAACAGAGTCAGACACAGGAGAAATTGTGTGTGTGCATAAGCTGACCCACACAAGTCGTCAAAGGCTGAGACCATGTGGCTCCAAAATAACCACTGGGCTCAGTCAACCCAGCGGGGCCAAATAGTCAAACCAGTTGTTTGTGATCTTATTGTTGTTGTTATGTGCCATCAAGTCAGACCTGACTCATAGCGACCCCTCCTTGGGTTTCCGAGGCAGTATCACTATAGAAGTAGGATTGCCCAACTTTCCTTCCGAGAAGTGGCTGGTGGGTTTGAACTGCCAGCCTTCTGGTTAGCAGTCAAGTGCCTAGGCACTACACTACCAGAGCTCCTATAGACAAAACAATTATTGAAGATGAACCTTCTTCCATTCTCTAACTGGCAGTTGAGGGGCAGTGTTCATTGCCCACCTCCCCACCCTCTCCCACCTCTTAGGATTCAGGCTCTGCCCCCTCCCTAGACCTGAGTAAGAGCCCCCTTCAGGGGAGAGAAGGTGATGATCCAAGTCTAATCAAGAGGCATGCACACACACATGCTCGCACACACACCAACACACAAGCACACACACACACAGCAGTGACCTCATTCATCTCACACACTCACACAAACCATAAACCTCTCTCATACACACACAGAGGACATAAAAACACTTGTAAAAAAAAAAAAACATAAACCAGCACAAATTATCATTACAGTGCAAACTGTGTACACAAGCACCAAGGGGATAAGAGTAATGGAGTGACAAGAGACGGGGGACAGTGCCTGGGAAGGGTGTTTCACAGCAGAGCTTAGAGTGGGATCTCCAGTGAAGCTGTCGGTGGCCCTGTCGGGGGGGCCCCCTTGCCTCAGGCTCCCTGCAGGGGAGGGGGTGGCCACAGAAACCTTTCCCAGTGATCCCTGCAGCAGTACCGGCAGAACTGAGGTGGGCGCCAAGGACCGACGCTGCTCCCCTCTTCTGCTGGCCCCCTTCAGTTCTGACCCGGAGGCCCATGATGTGACTCCTGGGAGGTGATGAGGGTTAGGAGGGTGCTGCCTGGGGTAGAGGCCAGCGCAGGGAGAGGGGGCTGTCCCATAAGTCCCCCAAAGGCCCATCAATCAACCCAGCAGAAATAATCAGTGTGCTCAGCCGGCCCAGGACACTGATTACTCTCTGGGCACCATAAACACAGGGAATAAATCTGGGAAAGGGCTGGGTAGGAGGGTGTCTCCGCAGCAGGCCGGCCATCCTGCCTGGGTAGGGAGAGGCAGCCCATCCATCATTCTGAGAGATGCAGCAATCTAGGCCAATGAGATCAGGACAGTTCGGGGGGCGGGGGAGGTGGGGAATGGCAATAAAATCATCTAGTGCAGTGTGTGCTGCTCGGCTCCGATCTCATTTACACTCGGGGAAGCCTGGCCAATTTATACCCAGGATCAGCTGCAGAAAGCCTCGACTCAAAACTGTCAACGGAGGCCTGGCTCCAGAGAGCATGACAAGGGGTTCCAATCTCTTCTACCCTCACCTTCATGAAAGTAGCTTAGCTTGAGTATGGGCAGAGCTGGTCCCTTTGTCCTCGCCAGGCAATCCTTGGCTTTGGACAGGAGTCCAAACCTTTCTTTCCTCTTAATCGCTTTCAAGTGTTTCCTGGGTACATGGCACATTCCAGCCCCAGGAGCCGATCACATAGCTCTAGCTTGTGTCTGGGCCACAGAGGCCATGCGATAATTCAAGCTAACGGAGCATGGATAATCTAGAACAGCAGAGGGTCTAGGAGGAATTTCTCTTTGGCATTGAAACATATCAGATGACTGCTTTGCAGCTGAGTTACCTTGCTAATTAAGCAAGCGAGTTTTCAAGGTCTGAGTCCACGTGGTGACCTGCAGGGTGTGCTGAGAGGAGCTGTGCCGTGGGACTCCCAAGAGGGTCACGGCATGTGGATCATCTAGAGTACACTACTGGTCCTTAGCTATAACATCGGGAAAGAGTTTTGGTTTTTCTGCTCCCCTTTTCCCCTTCCTTGGGCTGTCCTCTACCCCAGCTGTGGGATGGAGCATTGCAGACACAGCATCACCAGCCTCTGGTCCCCAGCTCCCTGTCCTGAACCTGCCTGGGGCAGAGGAAGCACCAGCCCTTTCATCTCAGGAGATCAAAGCAACCAGCACAGGTGAACACCCTAAATCTTCTCCCCACTCCCTAAATCCTCTCCCTATCCCTACTCTCTAGGTAGGGGCCCCTCCCTTGCCATCTTCTGGGATCTCTGGGTGAGGGTAAAAGAGACCTTCCAGAGGCTTAGGTAGGTCCTGGCATACAATCAGCTTGCTGAGCCCAGCATCCACCCAAAATCTGGGACCAGCTTGGGAACATCCTAATGGGGGCAGTTCCGGGTGGAGTCTCTAGGAGACACAATTGCACCTGCCTCTAGTCTCATGATGAAACAAGGTAGGAGGCCCCCAAAATGATATCAGCAATACCCGAAGACTCAGAGGATAAAGAGTGATAATATCAAGACACATCACTCTAGCATGGCCACATTAATACGGCCAAGACACAACAGTGACTGTGGCAGTATACAATTGAACTTCTAATACTTCCAAGATATCCAAAGGATACAATAGTAATACTGCCAAGACACTCAGAAGATACAGCACTAATAACTCCTCAAACACTCCAGAGATGCACAACTACAGCACCAGGTTACTCCTGCACCATCAAAAGGAGTTTGATGGTTTCAAAAGCAGTGGAAGCCATACAGTGCTAAGCAGGGGCAGCAGGTGATTCTGGAAGCAAGGTCTGACTCCAGACTTAGTATGCTCTCCCTCTCTATCACCTACCCACCCACCCAAGAGAGAAGCAGCTTAGTGCGGTGGTATGCACACAGAATCTGGAGGCAGACTCCCTGGATCTGGATCTTGGTTCTGCCAAGGACTAGCTGTGTGATCTTGAGCTGGTTTCCCAACCTCATGGAGCTTATTTTCCATATGCAAAATGGAGAGAATAGAAAGCACCTTCATATGAAGTTGTTATGAAATGTAAGATGTTTACTACTATGCCTGGCACATCAGAACTCTCAATAAATTTGCTATCATCATTGTCAGGAGCTCTGGTAGCATAGTGCCAAAGGCACTTGACTGCTCACCAGAAGGCTGGCGGTTCAAACCCACCAGCCACTCCTTGGAAGGAAGGTTGAGCAATCCTACTTCCGTAGTGATACTGCCTCGGAAACCCAAGGAGGGGTCGCTATGAGTCGGGGCCGACTCAACAGCAAACAACAACAACAACATCATCATTGTCAACTGTCTGAACACACAACCATCTAACCACTCAGTGTGAGCTACAGGCTTACTAGTGGCTGGTCCTGTGTGAGGCCCTGGGAACACCAAACCTTATCAGCATTGGAGCTCTTCATCTTGTGGAGAAAATAAATTCCAGGCCCAATAACTATACAGCCAAGATGGAAAACAGTTAGTGCAAGGTGCTGGGGTACATTAGAGATGAAAGGGGTTATTTTCAACTGGGAGTTCATGAAAGCTCCATAGAAGAAGTGGCTCTTGGCTTCAGCTCTTGGATAAGGGAATAAGGGAGAAATGTGGGGCAATGGCAAATGCAAAGGCACTGAGGTGGGAAGGCACAGAGCACATATAAAGCAGTGTGTGGCTGGGTGGGCCTGGCATGCAGGGAAAGGCTGTGGGAGACGAGCCAGTATTGGGGCAGCTATCAAACACTTCTGGGTCCGTGACAGTCTTTCCCTGGTGTGCTTTAGGTATCATTCAGCCAAGAACTAGTATGGGCAGACTGAAGCCAGGGAGTCAGGGAGAGAGGTGAGGTAAGCAAAGGGTTTTGCTGTAACAGTCTCATGAATGAAAATGCTGCCACGAGCCTTCCTCAGCAGTGGGATCCATATAAAGTGGCAGCAGGGTTGGCTTGGCTCTGAAGCACCTTTTCCATTCCCCTTGTCTGACAGCTGACAGCATTTGTCCCCAGGGCACTAGGACTGAGGGAGCAGGGCTTCTGGGGTGCTGCTCAGGAACAAAGAGAATGGAGCTCATGGTCCCAGTCATAAACTCCTACTTGCATGAATGCAAGGGCCTTCTAGGGAACAACCTGGGCCCGTACAATTACCCAGTGCCCTTTATCACATCTGCCCAAACAGATCAGTGCTCTCATCACCACTGACTCATTTGGCAGGAACACCTGCTCACATGCCAAAGCATGGGCTGACCTGCATGACAATCCCCCCCACCCCATCTCCACTGGAGCGTATCAAGTGAGCCCTTATGCACTGAGAACCAGTTATTTGGGCCTGGCATTTATTTTCCTCCACAAGATGAAGGCACCAAGAAGGGGTAAGCTTCCCTTTGCCTTCATCTTGATATATATATATATATATATATATATATATATATAGTTTCTGAGGTGGTATCTCTATGGCAGTAGATTGCCCAATCTTCCTTCCGAGGAGTGGCTGGTAGGTTTGAACCACCAGCCTTCTGGTTAGCAGTTAAATGCCTTAGGTACTATGCCACCAGAACTTCCATGTATATATATATATACGTGTGTGTGTGTGTACATATATATATACATACACACATACATATATATGTATGTGTGTATGTATATATATATGTATAATTACGTATATGTATATATACACATGGGAGCTCTGGTAGCGTAGTGGCTAAGGCACTTGACTGCTAACCAGAAGGCTGGCGGTTCAAACCCACCAGCCACTCCCTGGAAGGAAGATGGGGCAATCTACTTCCGTAGTGATACTGCCCTGGAAACCCAAGGAGGGGTCGCTATGGGTCAGGTCTGACTCAATGGCACATAACAACAACAACAACATATATACACATATATGTATATATACATACATATAGCTTTTTTTCCCCCCCAGAAACTGGTATTTATTTACCATCAATTTTATTTCCATTTTCATAGAGACTTGGAAGAACAGCTTAAGAACACTCACTGGTGGTTTCTACCCACTTGGTGTTTGGTGGCCTGAGCAGTGGGGCTGCAGACTAGTCTTCAGTTGCAGACTGAGCACTCCAGATGATGAGGGAACTGCTGAATAGGCACTGAGGGCACCTGCATGCTTTCAGACTAGTCTGTGACCTCGAGTGGAGTAGCAGTAAATTCAGGAGCTGAAGCAGTCCATTCATCCTGAAATTCCCCCCTGGTCACACAGCTTTTTCAGCAGTGGCCTGCTCTTCCTTTCCAATCTCTTCTGGATCTCTTTAGAAGTAGAGATTAGGCATGATCTCCCATTGGTGCTCCTGGGAGATGGTGCCATGCCTGCATATTACTTCCTGGGCCAGCATCCACCACATCAAACCCACCGAATAACCTCCCTTGTTGAGTGGATGGCAATGTCCAAGTAGCACAGAGGAGAATCTGTTACACAGAGTGATGGTGAGCAGGTTAACATGATGGCTCTGTGAGAGGCTAGTGGTCAGCCCTGGGATCAGTAAAGACCAGAAGATGTGGCTCCCAGAAGGCTGCCTGGATCTGGTTAGTGAAGGTTCCAGGAGTGAAGCACCCAGCAATAGGAGTGGCTCCAATGGCAGCAGCAAATTTCAGCAGTCTGCTAGCTGATATTCCTGGAGGATACGACACTGACATTAGCCAGGTGTTCAATGGCAACAGTGGCCCGAGCTACAAACAGAAATTTCTATCAGATCCTCTTCAGGTTTATGATGTAGATGCCATCACTTTTCCTTCTATAGATATACAAAAGTCACATTGGGAACTCAAGGTGGGTAACACCTAAGTGGGTTTCTGCTGCAAGGAATTTGAGGACATCCTCCTCCTTCATCTACAGGACATCAAGGGCTCCAGATATAATGAAAGATTTCTCTTTAAGTTATGACTGGAACCTTGAACATATGAACCCTTCTATGGGTAGAGCAGAAAGGCTGCCCTCATCTTATTTTGGATGGCAATATCCGAGGAGCCATTGTGGTCTTCCGGGTGACCAGCAGATAGGTTGGATTGAAAAGGAAGAAAGATAGAAGCAGAGTGGGGAGGGTACAGGCAAATAGGAGGCTGGGCAGAGTATTTTGGAACTTGTCAACAAGCACTAGAATTTGCAAGAAAAAAGAATCCCATCAGTGGTGGAAAGAACCCTAAGATGGAATCCAAGGTCCCACCACAGCCCAGGTGGGTGAGCATGGACAAATTCATCAGCCTCATGATTGCTACTATCATTTCCCTTTGTAGTAAGGGCTGGCTTTGGGAAGGGGAGGGACCAGGAAGCCCTTGCCAAGGCTACCAGCAAGCTCTGGCAGCCTGAACGGGGACCTTGTGTGAAACAGCAAGTGAAGGAAAATGCTTCCATCATGGGGGTTGCCAGACCGACTAGCCCCATCATTTGGACTGAAAGATGAGTCAAGATTCAGGCCAAGGGTGCTGAACTCCAGACTCTGTCTCTGCTGCTAAGACAGATGTCTCAGAGTAGGTCCAGATCTATGGTGCAGGGAGCTTTGGCAGATGCCTCTAAATATTCTTGGAGGAGGTGAGTGGCCTCCTCCCCTTCAGGCATAGGGTGGAACTGCGGGCTTACATGGGCTGGAGGGACCCCGTGTTTCCAGCTTTGAGGGGCTCCATTTAAGCCCACAGATGGAACTCAAAATTCCCAGAGGTACATTATTTTTGTTTTGTTTCTTTCTATGGACTTTTTCTTTTTTACAAATTGTGATTTGGGTAAAAGTCTACAGAAAAATTGGTTTTCTGTTCAACAAACCATACACATTCTGTTTTGTGACCAGAGGTACATTCTTGTGCCCACGGCCACCACCGGTCTGTTTTGCTCCCTGGGCCACGCCTGTATCTGTGTCCCAACGGAGCCACCAGCCAGGGGAACTAATGTCCTCTAATGAGATTCGGGGCTAGAGTGGCCAAGTGGGTTTTATTGTCTGTGGCTTGGTAATGAGACTCCCCATAAAATGGGAATGAAATTGGGGTCTGTGCAGACCAGAGGGGGTGGAGGATGGCCCAGAAGAGTCACTTCTGTTTGCCAGTTCTCATCCCTTTTCCCCTCTCTGCTGCTCCATTCAGTCCATAATGCTTTCTGAGCATCCACTCTCTGCTCCTGGGCCGGCCACACCCTAGCCCCATGCCTATCTGTGCCCCAGGGCACAGATGCTCTGCCCATGTCTGTTCAGATTCCCAGGAGGTGACACCATTCCTCCTGGCCCACCTAGCTGTTCTGCTGTTAGGTGTCCCATGTACTTTGCCAACCTAGGCTGCATGGTCAGCTCCAGCTGGGCCACCCTGAAGCCTATATCTTGAAAGTATCTCTTATTTGCCCAGGGAGACACTACACTCTTCATATGAAGGGGACACTTAGCACTGTGGCTTGTTGTTGGGGAGCAGCTGGTGAAGGGACAACATCTTACTGGACACATTCTACTCTGGTGTGGCTCAATCTCTTCTCTGCCTACGCCCCCTCCATTTCATCTTCCTGATCTACTGGATTTGGAGACATGATTATCATCACTGAGGAAAGGGTTCAATTGCAACAGGAGAAACTGAAATAAGGGCTTTCTGCCAATGAGAAGAAGATGACCCCAGGAGGGGGTCTTGCCATATGAATGGGCCCTCAGAGGGAAGGCCCTGTTGCCCAACCCCCTCCTCCCTCAGTGTGGGAGTCTGAAGGAAGCTAGGGCTGAATCCCAGGCCCTCCTGACCAGCCCCAGGTTACTGCCTCAGCAAGGGCTCCAGACAGGCAACAGAACCCAGCTGGGCTGCTGCCAGGGAGAGAGGGGCAGGTAGCAGGGGAGCCCTTGGTGATGTTCTGCAGAACAAAAGGTACGCAGCACTTGCTGCCTGTGTAGTACACGACCACCAGGGCTAGGCCCAGGCAGGTGCCAGGAGGCCATCCCAGGCACCTGAGCCTCCCAGGCTGTTGCAGAAACAGCCATCATTTCCAATAGGGATAGGGTGGCTCCTGGTTGGAGACAAGAGAAGTGAAGCCAGCAAGAAGACAAGCAGCTGAGTGGCTTTCTCAAGGGTCAGCAAAGTTGGCACTTCCCAAGTAGCAGAGTTAGTGTGAACCAGGACCACTCAGAAGAAAAGCAGAGGGAATAGAAATGATAGTGACCACTTCATTGCATGTTTATCACATGCCTGGCAATGTGCTAAGTCAATGTACTTGTCATACATTATTCTCAATCTAATTTTACAAATCTCCTTTGAAAGCTATATTAACAGAAACCTATTTTATAGATGGGGAGACTGAAGCCTCCAAAGTGACTTAACCAAATTCACTCAGCTAGCAATTGGTGGAATTTGGATTCAAACCCAGTCACCTGGCCCCACTTTGCTGTCTCACTTTGCTAAGGCCAGGGACCTCTGCTGCTCTGCCCTCTCTGGAGGACTGTGAAAGGCAAAGATCCCAGGAACCCCCAGGAATATACACCTATTGTCCACCCTTACCTCCAGGATTTTCCATTGCCTGGAAGAACTTACAGTCTGCTTTCAGAAAGTCTTTCTTTGTGTCCTTCCTGAGTCTCTCCTGCTACAGTGAGTTCATTTCTCCTTGTGTGATGGGTCAGAGTTCAGATCTTAGGTTCAATGTGTTTTCTCCTGTCTCTCCCTTCTCCCCATCTCTCAGCCCCAAACAACACAAGAGAATTCAGGGCTTCAAGAGTTAACTGGATTAAGAGGTATTATCTCCAGCTCAGGGCATTCCCTTTGCAAGGTGATCCCTACTCAGATCTTAAGTTACCTCCTGTCCTAGCCAGCACATCTGTTGTTGGCTCTACAGACCTTTTCTTTATGGAGAGGGACAGGCATCATGGAAGAGAAACACTTCCCAGCTGGGTTTGGGCACAGGGTGCAGGGCTCCCAGAACTGCCCTCTTCCCCACTTCCTGCTCCTCATTCCTACTTGTCTTTCCAACAAGGCAGTTCAGCTCCTGCTTTCCATTGTACAAGCCTTGATGTTTTCATGCACATATATGTTACAGACCTGGGCACACATATGGCTCTGCAGAGCTACTCGTGGAAGACCAAAGTCCACACTTATGCCCAGGGTATGCCACCTTTTCCCCCAGATGATCCTTTTTTCCCAAGTACCCATGTAGGAAGCAAAAATGCCAAATTGGTAGCCAAAAAACTGTCTCCCACAGTCCCTCCCAGCCATTCAGGGATCACAAGAACTTGTGGGGCAATCCAGGCTCCAGCTAATCCTGGGTTCCAGTGATGCTGTTTGCCAAGGAAACAGAAGGCTGGCAAGAGGAGAAAGTCTTTCCAGGTGTTGTCAAGGTCTCAGGCATCTCCCTGCAAGGATGCAGAGAGGCCAGTCTAAAACCAAGGGCAGAGCAGAAAAAGAAAGCAGTGTCTAGGCTTCCCATTCTCAAAGGACCAGGCACAGCACGGCTTGGAGGAAGCCCGCCAAGGGCAAGTCCTGGGTCTCCGAGGAGTTCCAAAGTCTCCTCCCAAAGTCACCCTCAACGACACTGACATAAACAAGGCATTAGCAAGGCTCAGAACCACTCACAAAATCCTAGTCGGACAGCCATAAGAAATCAGTTATGTGTGAACATATATTTGACATTATTTATGGATACAGTTCCAGGGTGACCCACAGATACTAGTGTACACACTTTATCCCAGTTCTCCATGGATCTGCATGTGCACAGCTAACCAACAAGAACACACAGAGCTCAGCCTGTGTGTGCCTGCAACCACTGTACACTGAAGATGAGAGTGAATGCAGTGGGTCAGAACCCTGGGTTCCACCGCTGGCTCACGTCTATTCAATCCTGGCACACTGGCTGACATTCAAAGTTTAAAAAAAACAACAAAAAAAAATCATCAACACAGGTGAATATAAAGACACCCTCTCCTTCTACCTCTCCCCCAGGTAGGAGCCCTTCAATTCACCAGGTTAACCAGGAAAGATACAATCAGGAAAATCGAAGGTATATTTACACCTCCCTTGGGTGTTTTCTGTTTGTGTTGAACAATGAACATTAGTCAGCTGCTAAACAATGGCAGTATCACAAGCACAGCAACTGGGGCCGACCCTCTGCTCTAGCAGCTTGGCCCACCTGCTCAGCTCTAGGGTCCTGGCAACATACACTGGGTCTGAGGGTTGGCAATGAAGACAATGAGGTAGAGTTATTGTGCAAAGCTGAGTGGTTGGGAAGGAAATTGATGTCACAGACCTGGTCTTAGCCAGCTTTGGGCTCCAAGGGGCCACTTGTCTCACATTTGCAGCAGATCAGGCTGATAGACATCTTCTAGGCCCATCTATCTACATTCAGTCAGGCCGCTGGGCCTTAGCTCTGCAATCTCTCCTCCCCTCAAGTCCTAGCTCTCAGGCCTTTGGTCTGATTCTGAGATACTCTCCACTGTGCTGCCTCTTAACAGGAACTGAGATTCCTGCTTACACGTACTGCAAACCCCAGGCCAGCGGGATTGGTTTTGCCATAATTTCCAGCCCAGCAAGGCTGATCATGCCACTGTCGTGTGAGAAAAGAGGAAAATAACCCCACTGTCCTGACACTCGAGTTTCGAACAAAACCACCATGGCAGCGAGTTCTGTGCAGACTGCAGTGAAGGGGTGTGTGGCAGCCCGACAGGTCTTCAAACCAATTCCGAGGGTGTGCATGACACCTGGGGTGTGTGTGCTCTTTCCAGACAAAAGGTTTGGGGAAGCCAATTAGGGAGGGTGGGGTGTTCGTGGGACATTAGTGCAGTGCACCTGCTTCTCAGGCAGGTTCTGGGTCTCCTTGCCTGGGCTCCCTCCTGGCCCTCTTTGGGAGGCGACCCCATGTCCCACTGGCCCTCTCCTCTGAGTTAACAGGGAGGAAGGGCAGACTGTCATCTCAGGAAGCAAACGGTGGCTCACAGGGCTTCACCATCCTGCCTGGAAAAGTCTATGTTGCTGAAAATGTATTTTTGTGTTTACATTTCAGTAGCCAGATTGGGAGCACTTCAAAGTCAGGGGCCATCAGATACACTGGGGGCTCTCCCCTTACCTCCACCTGCTTCCAGCCACAGCCCAGAGAAAACCCAGAAAAGAACATCAGGCTATCAGGTCATCAGAGAAAAGCAGTAGCCGGCAATCTGGAAGAAGACTGTGGGGAGGTGAAAAGTAGGGTGTGAGCTGGCAACTTTAGGGTCTACCGGCTTCCATTCAAGTGTCAAACTGGGTACAGCCATACCCACCTGCCTCTCCTTCAAGCAGATGTGACAGAAAAAGCAGAGGAGCCTCTAGGACCACAGACACTGGCTAGAAAGGAGCTGGGCAAGTCCGGGAACTTTAGCTGCCACTGATGCTACCCGTCCATCAATTACAATCAATCGAAGAGCACTTATTAAGTGCCTGTCTGAGCTGTGGTTCCCTTCTCTGCACCTCACACTGTCACCTGGATTTAGAGTGGGGGGAGTGTCCATGTTTGAGCCAGGTGAAAATGCCATCTCTCTGCCCCCACTTTCTCAAGGGAGCTGAGCCAGCCTCCAGCCCCCCAAAGAGGTAATTAACCACGTGCACCATCCTTCATGGGAGGGCACTGGGCTATGCCTCTTTTAAGTGGACAGTGCCACCTGTATGCCCTGGAATTCCAAAGCACTCAAGGGATGCACCTCCACACTAGCAGGACGGTAGCCCATGGGCTGGGGGCTGGAACACCTCAGTGCCAGCTTTCACAAATGGACTTCATGCCATTGCCTTTTAGGGAGATCTGTGGAGCCCTCACAGTAAGCTGGCAGAAGGATGGGGTGCAGGATGGGGTGAGGCAAGTCTCCTGCCTTCCCTGAGTGCACCCCACCTCACCCTGGTCCCCAGTAACTCGGCAGCCAGGTTAGTCCCTCCTCATAAGCTGCCCATGGAATCTGCAATACCTTACGCATCCCTTCCGATTGCTGCCAGCTGCACCTTCCATTGAATATTCATATTTTTGCTCTACACAGGGCTCTGATCCCCTATTCTGCCACCCCAAGGTAAGGACCATGTGCTCCAGCCAACCTCTCATTCCCCAAAAACCTGTCTTGCTAGGGCAGAAGGTCGTCTCAGGTTTCTTACCAGGGGGCTGGAGTAAGCCCGCCCCGGCAATGGCATCATTAGTCACGGCAGGAGCCGGACAGCTTCCCCTGGGACACAAAGGGTTAAATCCAGGCGAGGGGACTTGGTCGGATTTGCCTCCTAAACGCATTTTCCAGTTCATTCCCCAGCACAAAGCGCCCGGGCCAGTCCAAGCCTCCGCCCCCACCCCACCCGACAGAGTGGGCCACCACTGGCCACCTTTTGGGGCCACATCGTGTTCGGCCGCGGGGTTAACCCTTCGGCTGCCGGCAGCCTGCAACTCGAGAAAGGACACGCGAGGCCCCTCGGAGCCCCTCGAGAAAGTGGGTCATGTAGCCAGCTGGCTGGCACTAAGCCCGCGGCGTTTCCTTCGGGGAGAGCCCCCTAAACTGCTAGCGGAGTTCCGAGGCGGAGCCTAGCCCCGCTCGAGGCCGGCCAAATGCGATCCCCGCTGCCTCGGCCTCACCCTCCAGGAAAGAAACCGCAGGTGAGCTAGAAGCCGCCTCTGCCGCAGAAGCGGGCTGTCCGCGCCCACTGTGGGGCGACGTCGGGCCAAAGCGGCTCGAGCGCCCGAAACCTTCTGACTGAGGGACAGGCGAGAAACATGCAGCCCCCTGCCATTCTTCAAACCCACAGCCCCCCAGCTCTGAGACTGACTCCCTCCCTCTGGGGCTGTTGTCTCGACACCCCAAGAAGGTGGTTATTTTGCATTTATGTAATATACAGTGTTTCCAAACTGCTTCCTGAACTGAGAGCTGGTTATTAAATAAATAGAACGCTATTATATATTATTATTTTTGTGGAAAACTGAGCCGAGAAAGTGCTTTCTTGTTACACAGAGACGTGCATCCGACTGCTTCCCTGCAGGGCAGGCTGTTCGCTTCTCAACCTCCCATTCTCCATTCCCACCCCCCACCCCCCTTTTACCTACGCCGTGACCTAACTTCTCTGGCTCTTTTCACTCCCTACAAACCAAACGTTCTTGCCATCCAGCTCCCGGCCCCGGGGAGGCACTGGATGAAAGAGACAAGGTAGAGGCGGAACGCGCTTACCTGGGAGGAAGAATGCAGTCAAACCTAGAGCGAGTCCCCACCAGCGTCCAGCGGCGCCCGCAAGCCCCATCCGAGCCATCAGGGTCCGGAGGTCCGGCGAGAGGGGCCGCGAGGAGAGCGCTCCTGGCTCTCCAGAAACCAGCCCGGAAGATGAGGAAGAATCACTGCCGACCGGCGGTTGCTTCGAGGATCCAGGTCAGCCCTCAGCCGACAGCCGAGGCGGGTGGGCTGGGCTGGGCTCCGAGCGGCCGCAATCGGGCCCGGGCCGCCGCCGGCTCAGAGGCTCGGCAGATGCCCGCCGCGAGTTGCACGAGTCATAACCCGGTCCCCTCCTCTGCTCTCCGCCCCACGCCGGTCCCCGCCCTTTTCTTCCACGCAGAGCCGGGCTGGGAGAAGGGACCCACCCCCGGCGCGCCCGGCTGCCCGGCGCGCTCAAACCCTGCCGCTCGCCTCCAACTTGCAGGCGTCCATGGCCGCCCGTCCTCCGGGGGTGGCGGGACGAGCCCGGGTGGCGGGCGGGCGGCGGGGTGGGCTCGGGGCCCAGGAGGCGGGCGCGTAGAGAGCTGCCTTGGCAGTGCGGCTCGGTGCGGCCGCGGGAGAAGAGCGAGCCCCGGGCGCCGCGCGTCCTCCCTCGCGCCGCTGCCGCTCGCTGGGCTGGGCCCCGCGATCCGCGACAATGTGGAGCTCCCGGCGCCGAGTCCGCCGCGCTCGCTCCGCTCGCTCTCTTTCTCTCACTCAGCCTCTCGCCCGCTCTCGCTGTGATGTCAGACCGAGAGGAGGGGTTAGCGTTAACCCCCTCCCGGCTCCGAGGCGCGCCAGGCCGGGCCTGGCCTCCGACCGGCCGCGCACACCTTCCAAGCCGGAGGCGCGACTAGGATGCCGAGTGAGGGCCGTGGGGGTCACGCTTCGGCCCACTCCCTCGTGAGATACCCCTTTGGTCGCCTTTCAGCCTGGGAGAAGGCCGGAGGGCGAGTCGCCCTCCTCCATCGTTGACAAAGGGAGGCAGTGACCCCTAGCGGCCAGAGTCGGGGTACACGCTATCGATGGGGGTGGAGTTAAGATGGGGGGCGGGCTGTGGAGGGGGTTGCTGTCCGAAGAATTGCTTTATCTGGGGATATCTGAGCTGAACGGGTTTCTGCAGACCTTTCTCCAACCCTGGCCCCATTTTACAGATGAGGAAACAAAGGCAAACAGAGTGACTTGCCCAAGGGCACAAGGGCTAACAGTGGCAGAGCTGAGGCTAGACCCCAGCAGCTAGAGGTTGCCTTTGCATCACTTGAACGCTCAATGGAGAGGCAGCTAAGCCAGGGACCGGAAGCTGCTTAACTAGTCGTTAGGGACATTAGTGGAGAGGGAGGCCACCGAGGTTTCCAGCAGGGTTTCTTTTCTAATCCCCATTCCTTTCAAGGGTTCCTTTTCTAAATACTGCAGCACCCCTCCCCAAATAGAGCATGAACTAGCAGTCAGCTCCCTTTGCTGGCACTCTACATTTCAGTGATTTACGGGATTCCTGCCAGTGTCCCATTCAGTCAGCTTCTCCTGCAGGGCAGGGACTCTCTGCCTCATCCTGTTCACCACCCACCACATCCGGGTGTGGTCGACTTTTTGCCAAGGCGGCTGGGCCCCTGGGCCCTTGGCAGCCTTAAACCTGTCCTCTCCTTCTCCTCCATGGACCTCCTACTCCTGTTCCCTCACCCAGGACCAGGGTGACAGGCAGGAGTTCCCAATAAGTTCTCCCCAGGCGCCTGACCAGACGATGCTCCTTTTGCCCTTTGCCTTCCCTCCACACAGGCCAGGAGAAGAGGGGAAGTGGTCTGTTTCTGATAAAATGTAAATTCTAGTTCCTGGAAGAGGAGGAGCTGGAGGGGGAAGGGGAAGGAAGGCACTATGTTCCTACTTTGCAGGGTCATCTTCCCTCCCTGTATCTTGGTTTCCCACTGAAGCTAGTGATCTAATTCAACACACACAGTATACTCATGGACTCACATATACATCTTTTACATTTAACGAATGTGACCAGGGCTTCCTTATACCAAATATTGTGCTGGGCTTGAGGATACAGAGACATCCTCTTTGCCCTAAAGGCATTCATTTGAGGGTGGCAGACATAGATAGAAATGGATGTTATAAACAAGTATTAATGTAATATGTGCCAAAGGAGTGCACACAAAGTTTGATGGGTAACAAAGAAAGTGCCTAGTTCAGCCTGGGGTGAATGAGGGGTTAGTGAAGACTTCAGGGGCAGAGAGACACAGGGGCAGCAGGACACAGGGGCAGAGTGATCTTCTATCAGACAAAGGTATGTGGGGTGAAGCATTTAGGAGACTGGATTTAGAGTAGAAACATCAGCAAGCATGAAGAAAGCCATGAAGGTGAGCAACAGCTGGTTGAGGAAAAAACAAGAGCTCATTGCCATTGAGTAGATTTGAATTCATAGTGATCCCACAGATGACTATAGAACAGAGTAGAACTGCCTCATAGGGTTTTCAAGGCTGCCAAAGCTGTAGTCTTTAGTAAGCAGATTGCCACATCTTGCTCCCATGGAGCTTGCAATGTTTTCTCCCATGGAATGACTGGTAGGTTTGAACCACCAACCTTTCAATTAGCAGCCAAGTGCTTAACCACCATACCACCAAGGCTCCTTGCTGGGTAAGTTGTTGTTCGGTGCTGTTGGGTTGGTTGGACTTATAGCGACCCTGTGTACAACAGAACAAAACACAACCTGGTCTTGCACCATCCTCACATTTCTTGCTGCTATGCTTGAGCCCATTGCTGGAGGAGTTGTTGTTGTTAAGTGCTGTCAGGTGATTCAGAATCATAGCAACCCTGTGTACAACAGAACGAAACACTGCCCTTTCCTATACCATCCTCACAATCCTTGCTATGCTTAAGCCCATCGTTGCAGCCACTGTGTCAATCCATCTTTTTGAGGGTCTTCTCCTTTTTCTGTGACATCTGCTTTACTAAGCATTATATCCTTCTCCAGCAACTAGTCATTTCTGACAACATGACCAAAGTAGGTGAGACGAAGTCTGTCCATTTTCCACCACTCATCTATCAGTTTGTCATACTGTGGTGGTTTGTGTGTTGCTGTGAGGCTGAAGACTATGCCACTGGTATTATGAGTATAAGCAGGGTGGACAGGTTTCAGTGGAGCTTCCAAGCTAAGACAGACTAGGAAGAAGGAAAGGGCCATTCACTTCTGAAAAAATGGCTGCTGAAAAACTTATAGCTCTAAGTATGGGCCCATTTGTGGGCTTGAGCGTCAGACTTGATCTTAAATGCAGGGTAGCCCCTGGGAGAGTTTTAAGCTGGCAGATGTTCTATCAAATTTAGCTTGTGGTAGCTCAGTCAGGCAGCCAGGAACCTCCCCTCTAACTGCTAATGCTTGAAGGGGCAGGGCTGTATTGGATTCATTGCTGTGGCACCAGATCCTGTTCTTGGCATGGTGTAGGAGCTGGATGGATGGATTTGAGAGAACAGTCCTAGATGTCCCAATGCCCGCTGGTTCCTTGCTCAAGTTCTCCTAACCTCTGCAACCTTGGTTAAGGCTTCTTTGATCTTCTGCTCTTAATTGGGCTTCTGGAGAGGGTATGTCTGGGGGTGGATGGGTTATGGCTTTCTGGAGATGGGTTGGATGGAAAAAGTGGACACAGGTAAATGAGATAGTGTGTTATTCCTACATCTTTAAACAACACCCTAAAACATGTAGAGCACTAAAGCATGGTGTATGTGTTTGTGAGTGTCTGCATAGTGTGTTTCAGGGAACAGAAGAAAGAAATCAGGCAGGGGGCCAAGGAAAATAAGAGAGTTGGTACTCTCAGAGAATGGATTCACTCAACAATTATTTTTTTAGTTCCTATTATGTTAGGTATTGAGGAGCTCTGTGGCGTAGTACCTAAGGCATTTGACTGCTAACCAGAAAGTTGGTGGTTCAAACCCACCAGCAGTTCTGTGGAAGGAAGACCGAGCAATCTGCTTCCATAGTGATGCTGCCTCAGAAACCCAGGGAGGGGTCGCTGAGTCGGTTCCGACTTGACAGCAGTGAGTTTGGTTTGTTTTGGTTTATGTTAGGTACTGAGGATATAAAAGCAAGTAGCAGCTTACTTTTCAAAGAACCATATTATAGGGCAGAAGTTGTTAGCTGCCCAAAGAGAGTCTCCTCTGACAAAAATAAATAAATAAAAAAGCCAGCATCTAGAGGAATGACCAAGGGCTTCTCATTGTGGAGAACAGGAAGGCTTCTGGAAGAGGTGATGTTTGACTGAGGCCTTGAAGGATGGGTCAAATTTGGACTGAGGAAGATAAAAGAGAGAATTTCAGGTAGAGGGAACAGCTTGTGCAAGGACCTGGATGTGGGAAAGTTTGGAGCCTGTGTGGGAATAGTGGATGGACCAGTTTGCTTTGCAAACAGATCACAAAAGATCTTGACGGTTTCTTTCAGTGACAGGAAGACGTACAGGACCAAGCATCAGGAGACTAGACTCTGGACAATACTCTAAAGCTGGAAACCCAGGAGCCATTCTTGCTTCTTTCCTCTTCTTCAACCACCATATTCCAATTCAAAAGCAAATCTTGTTGATTCTGCATTCGCTATAGATCTTAAATAAAGTGATGTTGCTCCATTTTTACTGTTTCCACCCTAGTTAATGCCTTGATAATCCCCTCATGGTCTGCTACAATATGCTCTGGCAGGATAGCCAATACAACTGAATTGTTGTTTTTAGGTGCCGTTGAGTTGATTACAACTCATAGCAACCCTATGTACAAGAGAACGAAATAATGCCCAGTCCTCCCAATTCTTGCTATGATTGAGCTCATTGTTGCAGCCATTGTGTCAATGCATCTCATTGAGGGTTCTTCTTTTTTTGCTGACCCTCCACTTTACCAAGCATGATATTCTTCTCCAGGACTGGTCTCTTCTGACCACCTGACCAAAGCAGGTGAAATGAAGTCTGGCCATTATTGCTTCCGAGGAGCATTCTGGCTGCACTTCTTCCAGAACTGATTTCTTTGTTCTTCTGGCAGCCATAGTATTTTTAGTATTCTTTGCCAACACCACAATTTAAAGACATTAATTCTTCTTCAGTCTTCCTTATTCATTGTCCAGCTTTCACATCATATAAGGAGATTGAAAATCATGGCTTGGGTTAGGCACAACTTAGTCTTCAAAGTGACATCTTTGCCCTTCACTTTATAGAGGTCTTTTGCAGAAGATTTGCCCAATGCAACATGACATCTGATTTTTTGACTACTGCTTCCATGGGCATTGATTGTGGATTCAAGGAAAATGAAATCTTTGACAACTTCAATCTTTTCTCCATTTATCATAATGTTGCTTCTTGGCCCAATTGTGAGGATTTTTGTTTTCTTTATGTTGAAGTGTAATCCATATTGAAGACTGTGGTCTTTTTGATCTTCATCAGTAAGTGCTTCAAGTCATGTTCACTTTCAGCAAGCAAGGTTGTGTCAGCTACATATCACCGATTGTTAATTAGTCTTCCTCCAATCTTGATGCTCCATTCATCTTCATATAGTCCCAGCTTCTCAGATTATTTGCTCAGCATACAGATTGAATAAGTATGATGAAAGTTTCAACTGAGGGGAAAGAGTAAAATAGTGGTCAAGACCATAAGAATCTGGAACTAGACTGACAAGGTTTGAATCCTTAAATCTCAGCTCTGCCACTCAGTAGCTGTGTCCTTGGGCAAATGACTTAACTTTTCTGTGCTCAGACTCCTTATCTGTAAAATGGGGGGGGGGGAAACACTTACCTCATGACATTGTGAGGATTAAATGAATTAAACATGTAAAGTCCAGTTACTGTATATAGAAAGAACTCGACGGCACATAACAACAACAACAACAATTTAAGTGTTAGTTAACATTTTTACTGTCACCCATCTCCCCACATCCAGTTTAGCTTTTCTCTGCCATAGTGCCAGAGAGTATTTTTAAAATTTTTTATTTTGAAGTAACTTTGGATTTATGGAAGACTTACGAAGATGACTTGTGCCCTTCATTCACTCAGCTTTCCCTAAAGTCAGCATCTTACATGACCATAGTACAATTATCAAAACTAAGAAATTAACGTTGGCATACTACAGTTAACTGAAGTACAGAATTTATTTAGATTTTCCCAGTTTTTTCTGCTAATGTCCTTTTTCTGTTCTAGGATCCCATTCAGGATACCACACTGCTTTTAGTAGTGGGACATTTGTATAGTGCAAATAATCAAGTCCCAACACCTGAGAGGCCTTCCTTGGCCTGCCTGATTCTGGGGCTGATGTTAAATCCTCAGCAAGTCCTGCAGAGCCCTTGCCTGCTTCTGTATCCTTGTCTCGTCCTGATCCAGGGCTTTTAGGAGGAGCTACTGGGGCTTTCCTGAGGTTCTAGCCACCAAACTCACCTCCTCAGCCTTCACTCAAGCTGTTCTATCTGACCAAAGCTCTTCCCTGTCTTTTTCTCAAGCTCTGGTGGCATAGTGGGTAAAGTATTTTGCTGCTAATCAGAAAGTCAGCAGTTCTAACCCACCAGCTGCTCCATGGGAGGAAGATGAGGCAAGCTACTTCTGTGAAGATTTGCAGCCTTGGAAACCCAGTGGGGGTAACTATGAGTTGGAATAGACTTGATGGCAGTAAATTTTTACTTACATGCTAGGGCTCAGATTACATGTGCCACTTCCTCAGGTGGCCTACTCTGCCCTTCAGGCCAGGGAAGTCCCCTGCTATAAGCTTGCCCAGATCCCTTTGTGCACCTGCAACCACTTTAGTAACAGTTTATGAGACTAGATTCACTCCCCACTAGGCTGTCAACTCTGTGAGCTTTGCATGTACATCTTGTTCCCTGCTGTAGCCTTAGCACCTAGAACCTTAGCACTTGGTAGGCATTTAATAAAAATGTGCTGATTAACTAACTCATACTCTGCACCACTTTCTGTCAAATCACTTCCTCTCTCTTGGCTTCAGTTTTCTCATCTGCAGACTGAGGAATTTAACTTACCAACTGTTCTCACATTGTGTTTTAAGAGCCCTAGAATTTCCTGGGTTCTCTACTAATTTTTTCAATAGGACTCCTGGTTTTTTTTTTTTTTTTTTTTGTGTGTGTGTGTGTGTTTCTACTTTAAACACTGGGCTTCTTGGGGAGTGTACCCATGTATAAGGTTGGCAGACAATGGTCCTATAAGTGTATTTGTATGATCTCTAAGAATTACCAGGTGTATAGTAGAGCTGACAAGGGACAAGGCTGTAGTCACTTCTTGATCACAGCCAGCTACCCAGAGGGACCAAGTAGTTGAACCAGTGGGCTCAGGACTATAGTTGCAGGGGACATCAAGCTCAATTTGCATAACATACTACACAAAACATTGTTCCACCTCCTACTTTGGCGAGTAGCGACTGGGATCTTAAAAGCTTGCAAGCGTCCATCTAGATGCAATGATGGGTCTCTCCTCGTCCAGAGCAAAGAAGAATGAAGAAAACCAAAGATTCATGGAAAGAATTAGTCCTGGCGACTGGTACACCATGTGATCCACAGCCTATACGACTATGAGACCAGAAGAATTAGATGATATCTGGCTACCACTGTCAACCACTTGGAGGCAGATCTATGTAGGCGATCCTGGATAGAGAGGGAGAATAATGTGGAACAAAACTCAAAATCATTTGGAGAAAAAAAAAAGGGGGGGACCAGGATTGCTGGTCTGATAGAGCCTGGTGGAACCACTGAGACTAGCTGCCCTTCAGGTCTGGAATTGAACCCATACCTGTGGCTTCCAGCCAAACAAAAGATAGGCATATGAGTTGAACATTTCTGAGGTAGATACACTCCTTACAGAGAATAATCATGGGAAAAAGAAGGGCTGTTTAAGCACAGGGAGACAGCTCAGGGGGTAGGAGTGCATGGAGGGATGGACACAGGGAAGAGGTAACTATTGGGAGGATGTGGGAGGGGAGCTGTTGTATTGTGGTAAATTGTTATCAATGTCATGAGACAAAGTGTATGTGAACTGCTGTATGGAAAGTGAATTTGCTCTGTAAATTTTCACCCAAATCACAATAAAAACAAAATAAAATAAAACAAAACAAAAAAAATTGGGCTTCTGAGAAAGAGTCTTCTTAATGGATTCTACTCCTTAAAAAAAGTTTTAAAACTTCTGATATTGTGTTATATATGATGTATTCCATATAATTGCATTCTTTTATGACTTCATGATTTTTTTTTTTTTTTTTTTTGCCAGCAGTGATGAGCCATTGAAGGTTTCTGAATAGAGAAGTGCTTATTGGGAGCTGTTGGAGCTGTGGTTTCAGGAGATAGTAGCAACATGGGTAGGACAGACAGATAAGGACTAGTCAATGAGGGAAGAGGGAAACAAGGAGAGAGGGTTGTCATGGAAGCCAAGGGAGGAAAGGATTGAATGGAGGAGGAGGTTGCCAATAGTGTCAGATGCCACAGAAGCAGGTGAGCATCAGAAAGAGTCTTTGGGAACAGTGGCAAATACACCAGTGACCTTTCAAAGAGGGGTGTTGATGGCTGTCATAAACTGAATTGTGTACCCCAAATATATATGTCAACCTGGCTGGGCCATGATTCTCAGTGGTTTGGCAATTTTATAATGATGTAATTTGGCAGGTATGCAGTGATGTAATCATCTTGATGGTGTGATCTGATGTGATCAGCCAATCAGTTGTAAGGGGATTAGAGTGAAATGCAGCATCCTAACTCAAGTCACAACCCTGATCTGATGTAAGGGGAGTCTCCCTGGGGTGTGGCCTGCTTCACGTTTTATCTTACAAGAGATAAAAGGAGAGAGAAGTGAGTAGAGAGAGAGAGACCTCAGTATCACCAACAAAAATGAGCCAGGAGCAGAGCATGTCCTTTGGAATCAGGGTCCTTGTGCAGAGAACCTCATAGATCCAGGGGAAGATTGATACCAAGATGCATGGAGATCTTCAAGGAATGCTGGGCCTACAGATGTTGGAAGGAGAAAAGGACCTTTCTGTAGAATTGACTGAGAGACAAAGCCTTCCCCAACAGCTGGCACCCTGAATTCAAACTTTTAGTGTCCTAAACTGTGAAAGAACAAATTTCTGTTTGTTAAAGCCACCCACTTGTGGTATTTCTGTATAGCGGCCTTAGATAACTAAGACAGTGACAGAGCCAGGGCAGAGCCTGAATCAAAGGGGAATGAGGATCAAATGGAAGGTGAAAAAGCAGAGACAGCAGGTGTCTACTCTGCTTTTGAGAAGTTTGATAGTAGGTGAAATGAGCAAAATGGATCATAAGCTTGAAGAGGGTTAGCATGGCAGAGGCCAACATGGTTTATCTTCTCCTTTCTGGTGAGAAGATATGAGCATCTTGTAGCTGGAGGGAAAAGATCTGGTCGACAGGAAGGGACTGGAAAAGCAAGTGAAAGAAGTGAGATAGATAGCTGTTTTTGAGTCAGCTCTGACTCATGGCAACTTTATGTACAACCTAATGAAGCACTGCCCAGTCCTATACCATTTTCATCATCACCAGCTAGTTCAAGTCCATTGTTGCAGCTACTGTGTCAATTCATCTCATTGAGGAACTCCCTTGCCCTTGTAGGCCCTTTACTTTACCACACATGATGTCCTCCTCTAGCAATTGATCCCTCCTGATAACATGTTCAAAGCAAGCAAGTAAGACAATGTTTTGTTTTGATCCATAAGGTTTTCGTTGGCTAATTTTCAGAAGTAAATTGCTAGACCTTTCTTCTTACTCTGTCTTAGTCTGGGAGCTCTGCTGAAAACTGCCTACTATGGATGACCTGCTAGTAGTTGAAGTACCAGTGGCACAGCTCCAGCATCATAGCAACATGCAAGCCACCATAGTATGACAATTGAAAGATTGGTTATGGGAAAGAAGTGAAAGAGGTTATAATTCACGGAGTAGGCCCTGGAGGGGGGTAGATGATGGGATTGGGCGTGAAGGAGCAGTCCCTTTGGAAAGGAGAGGACATTATTTTCTCTGAACCTGGAAGGAAGGTGAAGAGGGGCTGTGCAAATGGAAGTTTTGGGGTGGAAAACAGAGAAGCTGATAACAAGGTCATCACAATACAGTAGAATTGAAGTTACCTGCAGAGAGAGGATGGAAGGTGGCTACACATTTCATTAAGAAGGACAAAGGGAGTGGAGGGGAAGTGTGATAAGCTGTCTCCTAAAACCTGAAAAGAAAAAAGAACAATTATAATTTGTATGCTTTCATAGAGAAGAACCAGAGCCAATGGGCATATCTTTCAGGGAAGTAGATTTCACTTTGGTATCAGGAAGACTTCTTAGGGATCTGAGTTGAGCCACAGTGGAATGGACAGCCTGTCATTTTTTCAGACTGAGGCCACAGATCCATTTATTAGGGATATTGTGGAAGGGATGTTTATCCTGGCATGGAGAGTAGACCAGATAGCTCTAAACTCCTTCCTGGCTCTAGGATGAAGACTAGGAGTGGCAGCCCACTCAAAAGACAGGCACTGGGGCTCACCTTCCTCACCTACCATAGAGCTTGAGTAGCAAGGAGGGTGACCAGACAGAGATCAGCCCCGAGGAAGGTGCCATTCCCAGATAATTCTCCCAAAGCCCTCCTTTGGCTTGCACAGGCTCTTTTAGAGAGGCAGCTGTTGGGCTTGGAAAAGGCCCAAAGTCAACACAATAATGACTTCCCCTCCCAGCCATATCCCAGGCCCCTCTGTGTCATTCAGTAATTAGCTAATAAAGCTCACTTTGATGTGAAAGGAACCCTACTAAGAAGTCCCCGAGATTTCCCAGTCCCCTGAAATCTGTTGATAGAAGGTAGACTTGAACGTCTTTTGGGAGTGGTATCCTGAATGGGGATCACTCCCTCCTGTGTCTCCAATCTGTTCTCTGAGGTCAGTTTATACCGACAGGAAGGGGAGAAGAGAGGAGGAGGAGGAATCCAATGGAGGAAGTGCTGTATGGTCAAAGTCCTAACCTACCCCAGGGAAGACCCATCTGGCATGGGTGCCCCTTCCTTAATCTGACAGACCAATCTAACCCCAGGCAGTGCTCCTGGGGGGTAATTGGGAAACCACAGCACCTAATTACTGTTATTATCACCCTGGTAGCTGTGGTGATTATGATGGTGCCTCTGTATCCCACAGTGCTTAGCAACACTTAATTATTGTTATTCTTACAGAGACCACTGCAGAGTCTCCCTATTACCATAGCTGCCATCACTCTTGAGGATGGATCAGCTGCATATAGTTGCCGCTGCACATAGCTGCCACTCCACCGCTGGTCAATGTGCTACTGTGTCAAAGTGGTACCCAGATGGAGGATAGGCATCCAGCTTCTTCCTAGTGGACTACTGTGTCCCAGGGATCTCCATGGCTGTTGGGACTGGAGCTCTGAGGAAAGATGGAAAAGTCTCAGTCCATCTTGAACTACACTCAGTTCTCTAGAAAAAGAGAAATCCAAAAGATAAATTAGTCCATACCCTGCCTTTGGTGGGATGGTCGATATGTTCCTGTGAATCACCCATCCAAGAATTCTAGACATGAGTGGAGGCAGCATTACTGATTTGAGGTTGTTGTTCTTGTTTTTAGCTGCTGTCAGGTTAGCCCCCAAGTCATGGCATCCTCATGCACAACAGAATAAAACACGGCCCCGTCTTGCTCCATACTCATGATCTGTTAGGGACTGACTGTTGTGATCCGTAGGATTTTCATTGTCTGATTTTGCCTAAGGCATTGGACTGTTAACCTGAAGGTTGGCGGTGCAAACCCACTAGCCACTCTGCAGAGGGAAGACAGGGCAATCTACTTCTGTAAAGATTTACCTCCTTGGAAAGCAAATGGGGATAGTATGCATGTCTTTAGGACAAACATTAAAGTTACAAATGAGAGATGTAGAGAAGTGTGAAAATGTCACATTTAAGGGAGCTCTGGTGGAGTAGTGCCTAAGGCATTTGACTGCTAACCAGAAGGCCGGCCGTTCAAACCCACCAGCCATTCCTGGGAAGGAAGACCAGGCAATCTATTTCCGTAGAGATACCACCTCAGAAACCCAAGGAGGGGTTGCTATGAGTTGGAATTGACAGCAGTGAGTTTTTTTTTTTTTTTTCTGGATTTTCAGAAGTAGAATGTCAGGTCTTTCCTCATCCATATTAGTTTGGAAGTTCTGCTGATTTGGGGTAAGAGTACTTAAAACTCAGTAGCAGTACTGAGAAGAGGGTTTCAGTGAGGATAATCATGGACCAAGAATTAGACAAAGAGGATGAGAAAGGACTGGGTACAGCTTCAGCCTGGAGAATACTCAATGGAGAAAGAGGCTAATGGGAAAAGGATTTAGAAAGAAGACACTCAACCTCTCACCCACACTCCTTTTCCTTACATGCTGTCTTTATATTCAGGGATAGTTGTTATGGTTAGGATAATTACTGGAATGGACTACCCATCTAGAGAAATTGGATTGTTTTGAGAGCAGAATGGAAGCCAAGCAGAGTTCCTGGGTCAGCAACGCCCCCCCCCCCCCCCCTGGGAGAAAGTGCATGGTGGACACTTGCCTTGGAAGCATGAAGAGGAGATGTCCTTCTTTTCTTTCTTGGGGGCTGCTGAGCTGTGAGTCTTAACTTCTTTGGGCCTCAGACCTTTTCAGGATCTGATGGAAGCTATATCCCTCTGCCCTGAAAATCGCACATTGGCAGACAACAGTGTTTGCATGGCAACCCACGAAAGCTCAGCTGGGGCCCTGGGTTAGAAATGCCCTGTGAGGAGAACCCTTTGGGAAGGAGGCAGCTCTGAGCCTGCACGTTATCTGAGCTAATGAGGGATGGTAGTGACATGGAGAATCCTGAGTGAAGAAAACCCAAACTAGATTTCTATAATGTGAAGTGAAAAGAAGAACAAGCATTATATAGGCACTGCATTACAATTCTGTAAAATTATGCTTTTATAAGAGGAAAATGAGAAATCACCATGGAGAAATGAAAACAATTTGTGGGTGAAGGTTTTTTTTTTTTTTTTAATTTTAAAATTTACTTTAAGATCATTATGGAATTACTTTAATAATAGATTTATTTATTTTTTTTCTATATTATATAAAGTTTTTTTCTTCCAGAAATGTGCCTCTGAATTATATTTGATTTAGGTTAATATTAATGTCCTGCATTCCTTGAGCACAAGCTTCTGGAGAGAGGTGCTCCAGGAAGGTCCCAGGTAGCCTGGATGTGACATTCAAAACATAGACAATCCCCAGGCAAATAACTGAGTTTTGAGGCATCCGAGACCTCATGTTGCTCAGGAGGCAGTCCAGCAGGGAGAAGGCATGTGATCTAGAGTTGGGAGTACTAGATTTGAACTCTCATCTACCATTTATTGACTGTGAGACCTTGGACTAGGAGTGTAACCAGCTGTCTGGTTTGCCGAGGACTGGGACTGGGGTGGGGGTGGGGGGAAGGATTCCTAGAACTGGAAAAGGCCCTGGCAAACCTACATGAGTTGGGCACCCTATTAAACCAAAAACAAACTCTTTGCCACTGAGCTGATTCTGATTCTAGCAGCCCTGTAAGACAGAGTAGAACTGCCTTATAGGGTTTCCAAGGCTGTAAGTCTTTACAGAAGCAGACTGCCTCATTTCTCTCCCACGGTTTGAGCCACTGACCTTTTGGTTAGTAGCCAAACACTTAATCACTGTGCCACCAGGGTTCCTCTGTCACCCTATTAATGAGCTATGTTACCTTTCTGAACTTCAGTCTCCTCATTTGTAAAATGGTGTTGATGACTCCTCGGATCTTTGTGAAAGCACTTTGTCAATTTCACCATATTCACATGTGTTGGGGATGATGGTTATTATTGGTGAGGTGAGATGGGGAAGGAGGAATAGGGGAAGGGGTGGTTCTCCCTAGCCTTGAGATCTGAGAGACCAGAGCCTGTCCAGATGAACACCATGATTTATGTATGAGAAGCATAAGGCAACCAGTCTCTCACAACAGGCTTTCAACAATAATTCATTCAACAAATATTTATGGACTATCTGTGAGCAGCACTGTGCTAGGCAATGGGATAGAGCCACCAACAACCAAGACAGGCTTCCTTCCTTCCTGGGGTTAAAGTCTAATGGGGAAGACAAGGCTGTATAGGCAGTGGTATGATGTGGACATCTAGGGGCTTGTAGCAATGTTAGGTGTTTGGGGACCCTTCCCTAGCCAAGGGAGTCAGGAAGTGTTAGGAAAGGTACCTGCACAGGTGAGCAGAGCCCTGAGGGGTGAGACTGCTGAGCGAGGGCTGTGATGTTGTGGAGAAATCAGGCAGAGGGAAGGGCAGAGGGGAGGTCCAGAAGGCTGAAGGGTGAGAACAGCTCAGTCTGGCTGGACAATGCCCGAGAAGGTGAGGGAGGAGGCTGGGAGGCTGTGCCCAGATTGTGTGGGCCTTGTACATTGTTCTGTGGAGCTAAGACTTAATCCTGAGGGCAGTGAGGAGCTGCAGCAGGGCCTTAGCAGAGCAAGGATGATTCATACCTGGCCACTCTGCAGCCCCAATCCATATGGTGCCACGATGGGGTTTCTGGGCCAGGCATTGGGTTTAGCCTGTTATGTTCAGGTTTCTTGGACCTGAAGGTGCCAGCCCTGTCTGTAGGACTCTGAAGGCTCTTGAGCCTGGCCCATCTACTGAGTGCTCTTGTGGCTCCAAGCCTAGTGCAGTCAATCTGTACCTTCCCCTGGCAGGGTCTTGCTGCCAGGCACAGACTGGGGCTTCAGAGAGAGAGTGGTACTCTCCTCCCAGGCACACTGCTGTCACCACATTGTGTCTGTGTGGGCTTGATGGCTGCATGGCTGTGGAGCTCAGGGCATGCCAGGGGCTCATGCAGCCCAGGCAGCCAATAAATAGTGAACAATTATACTAATAGGCCTTGGAACAGGAGGTGGGTGTGTACCCATATGCATGTGTGCGCACACACAAGCCCATGCACACACACACACACACACACTCAGATTCACAGATGTTTATGCCCGTACTTTCACTGAAGCTTAGGCATGAAGAGATGTTCCTGCTTCCTGGATGAGGTGAATGGGCATATATTACTTCCATCCTATACATGCCCATTCCAATATTGACACACACATACATTGCAAATGCTCTATACACAGCCTCATGTCAATGCCTATGTTGGCCAACACCCTTTCTCATGTCCTTACACATAAGTCATGGAGATGAAAAAAGAGCATCTATATCAAGTGCTTAGCACCATGCCTGGCACATGTGAATATATTATCATATATTGTTATATTTTAATATGATATTATTAAGACACCCAAATGCATGCGCATGATGTCCCCATACAGTCATAGATGCACATACATTGTCCCATGTTGTTGTTGTTGTTGTTATGTGCCGTCGAGTCGGACCCGACTCATAGCGACCCCTCCTTGGGTTTTTGAGGCGGGATCACTACGGAAGTAGATTGCCCAACCTTCCTTCTGAGGAGTGACTGGTGGGTTTGAACCTCTAGCCTTCTGGTTAACAGTCAAGTGCCTTAGGCACTACGTTACCAGAGCTCCTACATTGCCCCATACACTCCTGTAACGGCAAATGAAAGCGTAAGAATTCCACCCTTCCATGAAACTGGTGCATGTGCTCCAATCACACAAAAAAGCTCACTCTCAGAACAAACAGGTTGTCATAATTTGCTTTCACAGTCGCATCTACACACAATCACAACATCAATAATAATGATAATAGCAAAACCAGGTTGGGTGATTGCTTGATACTTTTCAGAGGGCTTTCAGGCCTATAATCTCATTTGATCCTCACAGCAGCCCTGTGAGGTAAGTGGGTGGAGCAGGTATTATTACTCCAGGTTTACAGTTGAGGAAGCAGAAGCCAGAGAGGTGCAGTATGCCATCAGGGAGGCAGCTGGAACCCAGACCTGACTTCTTGGTAGTGAGCTCCCCATGGCTCTCAGATGCCTGTTTAACAACATCCAGAGCTCACTGTGAAAGCAGCCACAGGACAGATTCTTGATTCCTGGTCAAAATATTTCCCGGAGTCAACCCCAGCTGAGAAGTGGGAATTGGAGGCTGATAAAGGGAAACCGCCATCATTAGAAATCCCATAAAGTCTCATTTACAACTCCTCACCAGATGAAAGCAGCAACTGACTGCGTTGGAGGGAAAAGCAAATGCTTATTTCCTTTAGTACTGCCCAGCCTCAGACAGCCTGATCCTGGGAGGACACGGAAGGTCTTAAGGGGTCCTACCCCATCTCCACTGTCCTCCACTTTGTATACTTCCTCTCCCATCTGTTAGACTGGCCTGCGGGACCTTAAACTCTGGTTGGAGGAGAAAGGGAGGAGAAAAGGAGGAGAAAAGGACCAAGAAGGGACCACCTCCTCTGTCAAGGTCCCTCTATTCTACCACATCCGCAGTGGGAGACTTTAGCATACACTTAGACCCTGTCTCCTATCTGGATGGGGAAGAAGGGAGCTGGAAGCCCCTTTACATCTGGCCTGCCAAATCCACAGTCTCATTCACTGCCATTGAATAGGTTCTGACTTATAGGGACCCCTCTTTGGGTTTCCGAGGCAGTATCTCTATGGAAGTAGATTGCCCAGTCTTCCTTCTGAGGAGTGGCTGGGTTTGAACCATCAGCCTTAGGCACTACTGGGCCCTTGAGAAGAGAGCTCCTTAACTCCAATAACTCTGAGAAGTGATGAGGGCAGTTTTCTTCAAAGGCTGGTGCTCAGGAGGGAAGGTGGCCTGATGATATAGCCCATCTTCTTTTGCTTCTGATGCTACTGCACCTTCACTCTGGTTTCATTAACACTGTGTGCCTTAGTTTCTGCATCTGCAAAATGGGGATACTAAGACTATCCTTCTGGTGCTGCTGTGAGGATGAGCTGCTGGCCTGGTGCCTGGCAAATTGCTGAGCTCTTCAGTGTCAGGCCCCAACTCTGAGCAGGCAGCTTCCTAAGAGTATGTCCACTGCTAGGGCTGCAGGTGTGGTTGGAAGGAGGAGTTTCCATGGCTTCCTGGGTGTGTCACCTAGGCCTGGGAGGGAGCGAGGGAGGGGCAGGGAGGGGACATCTGTTTGACACTCTTGTCAGCATCCGTTACCTGGTGTGTATTTTCCCAGGAGCTGATTACATTACAGCATGTGTTGATAAACATTTGGAGTCAGAGCAGAGAAGAAACTGAGCAGAATGTTAAGCGGGTGGCGGTTTGACTAGGAGATGCTGAGAAAGGGTGGCTATGTGGAGCTGAAGCTGGAGGTGATAATAAGGGCCCCAAACTGGTAGTATCCTAGCCTGCCCTGTCCTCTTCTCTTCTCTTTCCTCCCCTCCTAGGCTTCATGCTCTGGACCCCAGCAGGGCATCCAGACTTGGCCTCAGACAGCATGTTACATATAGTACAAGAGGTTTGGGCCTTGGACTTAGTTAGTTAGAGGTCCCAACCCTAGCTCTGCCACAGACCAGCTCTTGACACCGTTGGCCAGACCTTTAACCTCCCTAAGCCTTAGTTTCATCTCCTGTAAAGTGGGGTCCCTATCCATTCCACAGGGTGAGGGGAAGATTAAATGAGACAACATCAACTATGCCTGGCACATAGAAGTAGGCACTCAATAAATGTTGGCTCCCTTCCTTCTGTCCCTAGTTCACCTGTAGGAAAATGTCACCCTCGCCTTGATTGTACTTTGGATGTTAGACAGCTATTCTTATTTCTACTTCAAACTAAAGAGGAAGTAGGCTTATGTTCTTCATATTGGAAACTTCCCCATTTCCACTCATGGACTCTTCCCCTTAACTCTTCGTATACCTGTGCACTTACCACAACTGTAGTTAATTATTTGCGTGGTTATCTGTCTGATGCCTTGAGCTTTCACTAGTCTATAAACCCCCTAATGACAGGGACTGTGTATGCCTGGTCACAATTGAATGCCCAAGGGCCAGCCCAGTGCCTGGTACTGGGGTGAATGAATGACTCTTACAGGTCTAATTGTTCTAAGTTAGCTCATCTGAGTTCTGTGTTGTCTTATTTCAGTGTTGCTTCTGAACTCTGAGCACTGACTACCCCTTCACGTGGCCTGTAAAATAGATTACTTTGTATTAAATTTTTCTGAATGTATCTCTTGTGTCTCTGAGGTTGTGGGCTGCTTGAGGACAAACTAGGGCATTTACATCTTCAAGAAGTGAGCGTGCAATTGAGTGCTGAGGACTTAATAGAAACTCAATAGACGCGAACGTGAGTGCATGAGTGGATGCTCTTCCTACCCCCTTCTCCCATTTCTATAGGTTCTTGATTAAGCACCTGCCCACACCAGTCCACCTCCAGGTGCATTGGGCGCCTCCAAAGCTGTGGGGCAGCCTGGAGGTGAGGCGAGTACAATGGTCCAGCGCCACCTAGCGGGCGTGGGGTCTGGGGAGAGCACGTCCGCGTCTTCCCAGGACTCTAGGACAGGCGACTGCCCCAAATCACAGAGTCTGGGAAGCCCCAGCCACAACCTCAAGGTCCAGAGAGTGTGGACTCTCCCGGTGGGGTGCACTCCTCCCGCCTCCGGAGAGCCCTAGTCCTCGACCACAGTACTGCCAGGGTCGGCGCATCTGGGTGCCCAGGAGGCTCCGCCCACAGGTCTACGCGGCTCCCAGCCCCTCCCCCGGCGCTCGAAGTCGTCGTTTCAGTGCCTCCTCAGCTACAAAGGAGTCATTGATTCAGAAGAGTTGCCAGGTTGTGGTAGGGAAGCTGAAGGGACACGCGCGTACGGACACACACACACACACACACACACTCACGCTCCGCTTCCTGCAGCGCCCATCTCTTTAGGGTGCGAGGGCAGATGCAGGGCTGGGGTGGGAGGGCTCTAGGCGGTGTCGGGGCGTGTGCACCAGTACTGGTGAAAGCTCTGCCAGGCCGACTCCTTGACCCCCTCCCCGCTCCTCCTTTCCGGTCCTCTCCCCCGCCCTTTTTACCCTCTGACGAATTTTTGCAAGCATATCATCCACCTTTGAATGAATCCCCAGGAAATGGTTCATCACTGGCAGACCTGCCTTCCCATCCCCCCAGTGTGTGGCCTCCTCTCCCCAGCAAAGATGGGCCCTGCACTTAGGCGCCCTTTTTAATACCAAGCGAAGCCAATATCGTCAGGGAGGAAGAACTGCTGTCACAGCTGCGGCAAAGAGAAATAATATGCAGTAATGCATCCCAGGCTGATAGGAAGGTTTGAATATATTGCTGCTTTGGTTTATCAGCACTCCGTCCTCTCCATAGAAAGTACTGGATGGCCGTGCAGCGCCCAGAGGAGGCAGAGTTGGGGGACTCTGTGTGAGGTGGGGAGAAAGCAAGGACACGATGAGTTTTGGCAGCAAAAACATGGCTCTCTTTCAGTCCCACCCCTAAAAGGGAACTGCCTGGACCTAAGGATGGAACTAGATTTGAGCCTTGGCTAGAGGTGGGACTTCTGATCCTTCTACAATTATTGCTTGATTCCCTCAGTGACAGGGAATTCCTTACCTCTTGTGGCATCTAGATTCAGGACACCCTGGCCCTTGAGAGACCAGTACTGCCAGGGCTGACCCAGCTTCCCATTCAGTCCAGTGACATCAGAAGTAGAATAAATACCTTACTATCTTGCCCTATTCCTACCCCACCCTGCTCAGAGCGGGCCTGCGATGGAGGTGGGGTGGGGGATGGCTGGCAGTTGGTGCCCCTAAAAGGAGAAATGGGAGTGGAAGAAAACAGCCTCCTTGAAATTCCGCCTGGTGCCTCCCTCTGAGCTCCTGCTTGCCACCTGGATGCCTGTGTGTACACAAAGATTGGCTGGGTGGGGATATTGGCTGTCTGGTTTAAAGTACTCCTTCCTGGTCCCCAAAGCCAGAGCAGAGAGTGTGTTCCTGTATGTCACAATCTGTGGGCAAGGCTGTGCCTGTGTGGGTGCTTGATGGTGTGGTTTATTCATAGTCTCTCAAGGTAGAAGAGACCTTGGAAGATACCTCACTCCTTGCCATACCAAATCAAATGCTCATTGGAGTTCTGCTTGATTATTCCCAGTGACTGGGCACTCACTATGTCCCAAAGCTGCTCATTTTTGCTCTGTTAGAGCTAGAAACTGCTCTCTTAGTATTTGCCCATCGTCCTTCTGGCTGTCAGTCTGAGAAGTTAGTTTTATATAAAATAGAGAGATGGGGGAGTTTAGATGCTTGGGAAGAGCTCTATCCTAGATTCTAGCACCTTCTTGGGTTCCATCATTCTTGGCCTCTGCTCTTACCTTGTCTCTCTTTCCATTGTAGGGACTCATCTTATTTTCACCCTCAGTGCTCCTTTGCCTTCATCGGCCATGCTTGTCTCATTGCTCTCTGCCTTGCTCTTGGTATATCTCTGGATTTTTTTTGTGTATTTGTCTCCCTCCTTCCTAGCAGCCTTTTGTGTCTACATCTTTCTCTCTCTTATCCCAAATAGAGGTCTGTTCATTCACTCATCTATTTCCTTCAACAAATATTTACTGAGCACATACTATAGGGTCTACTGTGGACAAAATAGAAATCTCTGTACTCATGATCCTTACGTTGCTTTCAAAAGAGACAAACAACAAACAAGATAAGTAAATTGTATGTGTTAGGTGCTCCTAAAGGAGCTCTGGTGGTTCAGTGCCTAAGGCATTTGACTGCTAACCAGAAGGCTGGTGGTTCAAACCCACCAGACACTCCTTGGAAGACTAGGCAATCTACTTCTGTAAAAATTTACTGCCTTGGAAACCTGAAAGGGGTCACTATGAGTTGTAATCAACTCCATGGCAGTGAGTTTGGTTTTGCTCTGAGGTGCTCCTAAGTGATAAGGAGAAAAGTAAAATCAGGTAGGGGGATAATGAGTGTTAAAGAAGTCAGAGTTGTAATTTTAGATAGGATCCCAGGACAGCCCAGATGAAGAGACATGTGAGCAAAGATGAGAAGGATGTGAAGGGGTGAGTCAAGGGGATATTTGAGAGAAGAGTGTTCCAGGCAGAGAGAAAAACAGTAGAAAGGCTCTGAGCTGGAAGTGTGCCTGGCATTTTGGAGGGACAAGCAGGAGGCCAGTGTGGCTGGAATTGAGTGACAGGGTTGGCACAGTAGAGTTGAGATCAGGAACCACTGAGGCAGATTGTGGGGAATCTTTCTGAGATTTGCTGAGTGGGATAGGAGCCAGTGCAAGGCATCGAGCATGACAGGGCCTGACTTAGGCTTGCTCTGGCTGCTGGCTTGAGAATACACTGAAGGGGACAAGAGCAGAAGCAGGGAGACTGGCAGGAGACAACGGAAACTATCCAGTTCCCTGCATGTTGTTGGTTCCCAAAGATGGTGTGTGTGGCCAATTCCCACTGTGCCCAGAACAGTGCCAGGCAGCCTGGACAGTGAGCCTCTCCTGAAACAGTGACTGCAGGAAAACAGAGACAGGACATGGAGTCAAGAGATAGCCTAAGACAATTATGGCCAACATTAACTGAGTACCTGCTATCAGCCAAGCGTTGCACTAAATACTGTGCATATGTTCACTATCATAATAATCATAAAACTCTGTGAGGTCATGTTTGTTGTTATCCCCATTATATTGAAAAGGAAACTGAAAAACTTGCCTGAAGTCTCACAGACAGGAGGTGGCAAAATCAGGATTCAAAACCTAGAAGTGTGGATTAAGCCTGGCTTCATCACCATCCTATATTGTCATTCCCAGATAGTAGAAAGTGTGTGTGTGTGTGTGTGTGTGTATACAGACAATGCAAGTGAATCTTTACCATCATTCCTGGAAGCAGAGCTCTATAGTGTTATAAGCAACTAGGGACCTCGACTAGAAATTAAGACATTGGGAATTATTATCTTCTCTTCCTCTACCTCTTCTTCCCCCTTTCTCTTTCTCATCCTTTCACTCCTCTTCCTCCTCCTTCATCTTCTTCATCACCATTGCCCTCAATTTCATCTTAATCAAAAGCCATCTCACCATTTGTGTGTTTAGGGGCTCTCCTAAGGCAGGAAACTCCCTCTGGGAATTTTCAGGCCAAGACAGACATGCTGGCCTAGACAGACATTTAGGGGACAAACACAACAAAGTAACACAGGACAAGTGTGGCTGGTAGATGGGAAATAAATGAGGAAGATCTGCATTTATGTTCCGTACCAGCCAAGGGTTAGTAGTACATGGTTCAGAAATCTTTATGTTCAATTTTATGTCTGGACAGAGTTTGGGATGAGGTTATCACTTCTCTTCTAATTAGCACACAGAGGCTTCCCCAGGTGCTGCTTCTGGAGGTTGCCCTCTATTTTGGCTTTGCCATCTGTATCCAAGAGTGAGAGCTGGATGATGAGGGGTAAAGACTTGGGCACTAGGTTGGGAATCAGGATACCTGGGTCTTTGGCTTTCACCAGGTTGCTATGTGATCATGAATAAATTACTCTTCTTTTCTGGGTCTCCACTGTCTCACCTATAAAATGAGGTGTTAACACCGGATGGTCTATCAGGTCCCTTCAGTGGATGCACTCCCCAAAGTCTGTCAAAAAGGTCTGCTCTATGCAGGTGGGCAACTTGTGTGTGGAGAAAGGATGCCAAGAGGATGGATGGGGGCTAAAATCCAGCCCATGATCTCCTCACCCTGGTGTGGCCTGTACCTGCCTGGAGAAAGAATGTCTTTCTTGCAAATGGCCTTGCCAGGTCACGGAAATCCAGACTGGTCACCAGTGGCTGAAGTCTGAGACGTGGGGAAGGGTAAGGGGAATTTCTATGTAAGAAAGCCAGGTTGTATGTTGAGGGGTTGAGGATAAAGGCTATGGATGGAGAAACAGGGAGAGCCAAGGAGAATGGGAAAGTTGAGCAGGGTCCTGTGGGAAAACATCAACTTGGAGCTAAGCTTTGGCAGAAAGGGAGGTGGAGGGAGGGGTAGGGTGGGCAGTGAGCAGTGAGCCCCTAGCTCAGCCCACCTCTGTCTCCAGTCATCCCAAGGCAGCTGGGCTCTTTGGAGTGGCTCTGTCTATGGTCTCCCATTTGGCAGGAGACAGGAAGGGGTTGGGTTTTTTCCAGGGCTCTGTGAGAAGGATGTAGACTCTGTTAAAGGGTATTCTTTCTTATTGAACAAATGGTTCCAGAGCCCTGGAGTGAAGAGGCCAGGCCCTGTGGTAAAGAGATAGACACTCTCCCTGCCCTCAGGGAGTTTACAGTCTAACTGAGCTTTTATACATGAGCCTGAAGGGAAATGACCCTGGACACCTAGGTATGGAGGTCTGTGGACACGGCTGGATAGTCTGATATCTTGACTGGGCTCAGTCTGCTCTGGAGACAAGGGTCATACCTTAGAATTGAGGGTTATGAGTGGCCACGGATTTGGGCCTCATTGGTTCCTGAGAAGTAGAAGATCTATTAGGGGACAGATTCCTGGGGACTCCCACTGTTCAGGGAGGATGTGGGTCACTGAAAAGGAAAACTTATGTGATGGGCTTCTCCAAGGGAGGCAGAAGAGATGGGCAGGCTGGGGGCCTCTGTGGAGGACAAACTTCACTTACACTTGGTTAGGGGCAGTGGTTGAGGATGAGGGGCCTGTGGTAGAGGGCGGCATAGTCTAGGAGGGTGACTTGTAGCTGATCAGCCAGAACGAGGCCTCTAGGGACCATTTTGTCTTCTCTATTCTACCCTACAAGTAGCCCTTCTCATTCCTTTGGCTCTTGTGAGCCAATTCTACATTATGTGACACGAGAGAAAGCCCTACTTTCTGTCTAACTCTAAGTGCTTCCTACTGCAGATCCTGTTCATTCCCCATATGACACAGCAGTTGCAAAGTGTTGGAAGCCAAACATCGGGATAGCTAAAACTTCCTGGACTTCTCTGATGTTTCCTCAGCAGCCCAGTGATATGGGGGTGGGATGGGGTGCAGTTAAGCCTCAGGGTTGTCATCTCTGCAGTGACAACTGTAGGAGTGTCAGCCAACTCTTCCGGGGTGCTCACCACTCCTGTTCTTCAACAGAAAGGGATCAAAGGGCGGCTGATCATTGGTCTCAGGTTCTGTAGGTTCTGAGGGGTAGGTGGCTGTGCGAATTGATGTTTTCATTTGGGGTTGTTTCCTACCCCCGACTGCCTTGCATTTGGTATTCATTACCCAGCGAAGTGAGCTGTGGGCTCACAGTACTGTGCCTTCTACCCTGGAAAGTTAACGGCAGAAAAAACAATGAAGAGCTCACATGGATTGAGCTCCTAGAAGTGCCAGGCACTGTTGTAAGTGTTTATACAAAAGGTATTAGTTTCCTATTGCTACTGTAACAAGTTACTACAAATTTACTGGCTTAGAACAACACATATTTCTCATCTTATAGTTCTGTAGGTTACAAGTCTAGCATGGGTCTCCCCAGGCTAAGGTAAAGTGTCCACAGGGCTGCATTCTTTTCTGGAGATTCCAGGGGAGAATCCATTCCCTTGCTTTTTGCAGTTTCTAGAGGCTGACTGGGTGGCACAAATGGTATGTGCTTGACTACTGTTCTAGTTACCTAGTACCTGACAAGAATATACCACAAATGGGATGGCCTTAATAAACAGGAGTTTATTCTTTCACAGTTTGGAGGCTTTAAGTCCAAGTTCCAAGTGTCAGGCTCTAGAGGCTGTGTGAAAGCCCCTCGACCCTGGCCTTCAGCTCTGTCTCTTGCTCCTGGCCCATGGAAGCTAGAGGCATCTCTTCACTCAAGCAGTTACAGGCTGCTGAGGCTAACAAGCCCAAGGCCAACAAAGAAAATGGCACAGTCCTGATGTTACCAAACCACCCAGCAGGCCAATAATTCAAGTCCATTGTAAGTCCCAAGGTCGGCAGAGCATGGCAGGCTGCTGAACAATGACACAGTTACATGCAGAGTCTAAGCATGCCATAAGCTAGAGACCATTCCCCAAGGCTTCTGCTTATATACAAGAAGCAGACCACATTCCCTAAGGCACCTACTCAGCTGCTCACAATAGATTCCACCATGGAGTTGATTACCAGTCTCATCATGGGGAATACTATGTCCAACTGCCCAGCCACTCAACCAGGCCCAGCCAAGTTGACACACAAACTGAAATACCACAACTGCTAACCTAAAGATTGGTGGTTGAAAACCACTGCTTCCAGCAGGACCTTGGAAGAAAGGCCTGGTGATCTTCTTTCATAAAGATTACAGTCAAGAAAACCTTATGGAGAGGTTTTACTCTGGAACACATGAGAACTGGCTCAATGACAATAGGTTTGATTTTTTTTTTTTTTTTTAAAAGAGGCTGCCTGCATTCTTTAGCTCATGGTCCATGCCTGCATCTGCAAAGCCACTATGTTGCATCTCTCTGATGCCTCCTCTGTCATCACATCTCTCTCTAAGCCAGCCAGGAAAGGTTCTCCACTTTTAAGGACTCATGTGCTAGCGTGGCCCACCTAGGTAATCCAGGATCATCTTAAAACAACACACATTTGTACTCAAGGGCTGTACTTTAAACACATCTGCCAAGTTCCCTTTGCCAGGTAAGGTAACATATTCACAGGTTCTGAAGATTAGGGCACAGACATGTTTTCTTGCTGTCGTGTGCCATTGGGTTGATTGTGACTCATAGCAACCCTACAGGAGAGTAGAATTGTCCCACAGGGTTTCCTGTGGCCGTAATCTTTATTGAAGCAGACTGCCACATCTTTCTCCTATGCAGTGGTTGGTGGGTTCAAATCACTGGCCTTTTGATTAGCAGCTGAACACTTAACCACTGCACCACCAGGACTCCTTGTGTGGGCATCTCTGGTGGGGCATTATTCTGTCTCCCATAACGCACTTCAACTTTTTCTTGTAATGGACCAATGAGGTGGGTATTATTATTACCTCCATCTTAAAGATAAGGAAACCGAGGCACAGAGAAACTAAATAGATTAACTTGCCACTAGTAGGAATTAGAGATTCAAATTGGAGCAGCCTGATACCAGAGTTGCACCATCAATCGAAAAGCAGAACCAGAGAGCGGAAAGCAGACGTCCATGTTTCCACAGTATTTGGCCAAGTACCCCTAGTTCAGTGGAGCAGTGGAGCAACATGCATTTACTGAGCACCAGGTGCCACACCCTGGGTGGGGCTCTCAGGAGACGTGACAGAGATCCATTTTGAACCCAGGTACTATTGCTCTGTGAAAGGGATGGAGAGGCACACCTGCAGAGTTAAGCCCAAGAAAGAATTGCGCTCTGAGTGTGCTATGGGCCCAGGGACTTAGGTTGGCCCTGGCATAAGAGAAGACAGCCAGCAGTGCTGCATCAGCCCACGGGGACTGGCTCACCAGGCAGACTACTCCTGCCCATCCATCACGATGGTGAATGGCCCCTCAGCAAGCCTGGGACCTGCAAATCACGGAAATTAAAACCAGTTAGAGGGGGAACCAGCAGCCCCTGGCAGGGCTTCCGGCCACAGAGGCAGTTCGGCAAGTTTATGGATGCTTCCTTCCATTTTGTGGTCCAGTTGGGAGGCAGAAACACGCCGGCTCAGCACAAGGTCTCATCAAGATGCTTCAGGGCAACCTGGGAGGAGGACGCAAGCTCAACAGTAAGTGCAGCTCCTCCCCATCCTGCTGCTTGCCCTGCTTTCCCATCTATGGGACCACTAAACCATCGAGTCCATGGCCCTTCTCAGCCCCACACCCCTGCCTCCTTTGTCTGTAAACCCTGGCTCTCTCCTCCACATGAGACTTGTGGAGAGATGAGACTGGGACCCAGAGGAGGGAGAGCAACCCTCATGAGACACCTTGACAGGCTGTGGGCTTCTGCTTGGCTGCCTCTGCTCCTGCCTTTTCTCCCCAACATTCTCACCCCACAGGCCAGCAGGAAGGGGCTTTCCATGTCCTCAACAGGGGCAACTCTCTCTTTTTGCAAATTTGTGATAAAATATAGATAACAAAATGTTTGCCATTTCAACCATTTTAATGTATTCAGTTCAGTGACATTCATTATATTAACCCTGTCGTGCAACAACCATCATTATCTTTTTCCAAATATTTTTATCACTCTTAACAGAAACTTGGAGTCCTTGGGTGGTGCACATGGTTAATGCACTCAGCTGCTAACCAAATGGTTGGAAGTTCAAGTCCACCCAGAAGCACCTGGAAGATAGGCCTGGAGATCTACTTCCAAAAAAATCAGCCATTGAAAACCCTATGGGGTCATCATGAGTCAGAGTTGATTCAAGGTCAACTGGAGAGAACAGAAACTCAGTGCTTTTTAAGCAATAAGCCCCCTTCCTTCCAGAGACATCTCTTGACCAAACTCTTTCTGTATATTTTTCTTCCCCTGAAAAGGTATGCAGACTAGAGTAGTACTGACTCCTCCAATCCCATACCTCTCTGCTGGTGGTGGCAGGATGGTGCCAAAAGCTGAAAAAACAAAAGCAAAATTAATTCTCCTATTTCTCAAGTTTGCCATCTTTAATCCTTGCCCCCTCTCCCTTGTCTTTATCTCATACCCTTCTGTGCTGAGAAGGACCCAGAAATGGGGTGGTTATGGGTAGTGGGCAAGGTGATGCATACTCAGCCCTGCACTGATGTTGTAGCGAACATACACAGCAGAACGAAACACTGCCTGATCTCGCGCCAGCTCCACGATCCCTGCTATACTTGAGCCCATCATCGCAGCCACGTGTCAATCCATCTCCTTGAAGGCCTCCCCCTCTTTCATCGACCCTCTACCCTACCAGGCATGACATCCTTCTCCAAGGAATGGTCCCTTATGATAACATGACCAAAATAGGTGAGACGAAGTCTGGCCATCCTCGCTTCCAAGGAGCATTTCGGGTGCACTTCCTCCAGGACAGATCTGTTAGTTCTTTTAGCAGTCCACGGTACTTTCAGTATTGTTTGCCAGCACCACAACTCAAAAGCATCAACTCTTCTTTGGTCTTCCTTATTCATTGTCAAGCTCTCACATGCATATGAGGCAATTGGAAATATCATGGCTTGTGTCAGACGCACCGTAGTCCTCAAGGAGACATCCTTGCTCCTCAGCACTTGAAACAGTTCCTTCACGGTTGACTTTCCCAATGCAGAGTATGGCAGTGTGCTGAACAATGACATGGCTACATGTAGGGTTCAAGTGTGCCATAAGCTAGAGACCGCTCCCCAAGGCTTCTCCTTATATACAGGAAGCAAACCACATCCTTAAGGCAGCCACTCAGCTGCTCACAGTAGATTCCACCATGGAGTTGATTACCAGTCTCATCATGGGGAATACTACATCCAGCTGCCCAGCCACTAAACCAGGTCCAACCAAGTTGACATATAACTCTAACTACCACATATGTGAAAATTGTTCTATCTTTTGCACTGTCACCCTGTTGGTGAAGAATGAGGTATGATAAAGGCAGAGCCAGACTTAGGGTCTGGTGAGATACGTAGCTACCCAGCACTGGTCTGCACTATAGAAATATGAGGTTGAGAAGCCTGCAATGACTTGAGATCTTCATTTCAGGGAGTGCATGGTATGTGGTTGGGAGAATTTCTTTGATCATAGTGGGGTGGGGACATGTGAGAAGGACCACAGATGGGCACTAAACTGCCTTTTATGTGGCAATTGGAGGGAGGGGAGTGGGGCTCAATTCACTGTAGAGCTTCTGCTTTACTGAACGGAATGCAAGTCTGGGGCCAGAGCTGAATTGCTCGGGACTCTGGAAGACTCTGTCCTGCACAGTCCTACTTCTCTGCTCTTTGTCCCAGCGAACACCTATGGGGCTTAGTCTCGCCTACAAGTCATTGTTGAACAAACTTTCAAAGACTGTCACTGTGGGTATCATCTGGTTCTGGCTGAAGGCAAAAAGCACTGGGACATGAAGCAGGGGATCTGCATTCTGGCCTCGACTTCATTATTAACACAAGTTATGGCACTAAAAGCCTCATGTCTCCATCTATAACCCAGGGGTGACTTCTGGACTTTTGGGATATCAAGAAGATGGAACTACTTGGGAAGTCTCTAGGGCTTTTAAATAAAATCTTACCTCCTGGGAACATGTATCAAACAGACTAAAAAAGGGGGGATGTACTTACTTTATGGCTGGCACAATGCCTGCGGCTTCACGTATATTATCTCATCTTATCTTTACAAAAACTTCTTTTCTTTTCTTTTCCTCCCTCCCTCCTACCTTCCCTCCCTCCCTTTTTCCTTCCTCCCTCCCTCTCTCCCTCTCTCCCTCCCTTCCGCCTTCCTTCCTTTTTCTCTTCTTCTTTCCTTTCCTCTCTTCTTCCTTTTCACCAACGAAAGGCCTTAATCAAAGTCTGACAGGTAGACAAAATATATAGCAGTCTATGGGACTCAAGATCTTTGCTTGTTCCATTGCTTTGAGAACAGAAGTAGGTGAAAAAAAGGGGCTGGAGTTGGAGCAGTGTTTGTTGGTTGCTGTCCAGACCAGCAGAGAGGCTTATCCAGGGCTGAGGATTAGCATATCCCAGGGATATTTACTCCTGGGGAGGGAGAGGCAACTCCCTAGCACAGGGGCAGGATGGTGAGCATGGGAGGCAAAGGCAGGTATGACCTGGGCAGCTGCTTAGGGGGTTTTCAGCAGGGCTCCCAGGGAAGGCATAAGAGAGCAGGTCTGAGAGGTGTGTCCAATCCTTTGGGCTGCTCACTGTAGGAATGCTTCACTGTGGTCTGCCTGCTCTCCTCGTCTGTCTCCAAGCCCTTGAGCATGCAGCTATACATACACAGACAAGCTTTGCTGTCCTGCCATACACCTGCTATCACGGACACAAGGAACACACACCTGGCTTTCTCTGATGATGCTTTACCTCCTGGTGCTCACCTTGGCTCTGTGGTTCCCAGTCCCACCCTCATCCAGTCTCTGTGTGTGTGTCTCCCTCCTTGGCCTGTATACTGCTCTGCTGTCTGTTAGCCACTCTTGGGCTTGCACAAAGCATATGCAGAGTCTGAGAGCCTCTTTGCTGTGTATCTCTCTCTCTCTCTCTCTCTCTCTCTCTCACACACACACACACTCACACTTCAGTCTATCCCTCTGCTTCCCAACTGCTTGTTTCCTAGTTTTTCTTTCTCTCTGATACCTGCACAGCTCTGGGTCCCAAAGAACCCCATTAATCTTTAAAGGGTCTGGGCGATTTCATCCTTGTTTCTCTCTCTGCTGCCCACTGCCTCTTGCTTTCCTGCAGGCTTGAGCTGTGTGTGTGGGGAGGCTCCAGCTATCTGACATGAACTCTCTGTCCATGTAACGTTGAGGCCCTCCCCCCTTTCCATGCAGGCTCCTCCAGGGCTGGGCAGAGGGAGGGCCCTTCCTGGAAGAGGCATCCCCAGGAACAGCTGGCCAGGGAACCACTATGTGGGTGTGGACAGGGAGGGTTGAGAAGGGATTTATTTGCCTTGGATTCTTTTCTATGAACATTTTTGTTCATTTGCTGTGATGTGCCATTGATTTCAGCTGATGTAGTTGTGGTGGATCGGCCAGACTGACATCATATCTAGTGGTGGGCAGCGCCCAGGCCCAGGAGCCAGGGAACCGTGGTTCTAGCTCTAGTGGAGCCTCAGTTTCCTTAGCAGTTATATACGGGGTTTGGAACTGATGATATTCAGTTCCAAAACTTGGACATTTTAGGAGTCTTCTACTTTATTTAGAATCTTCCTGTACCCTGACCAGTCTAGTTAAATCTTCATGCAACTTACTTGTAAACATGCATGTCATACATGCAAACTGCACCCACACACATGCACACAGGCATGCACATATACATGTGTGTGCATGTCTTCGATCCCAAATCCAAATCCAAATGCAAATTAGCTACTCTGTGTTTTCTAGGAACTTTCCTAACTCGGCTGGGCCCCAGGTACCATCTCAGGGCATCTCTGGGCAGAAACCCATGGCAACTCCATGCATAGTGGGAATTGTCTGTTGTGATCCATTGGGTTTTCATTGGCTGATGGTCAGAAGTAGATCACCAGGCCTTTCTTCCTAGTCTTATGGTTTGGAAGCTCTGCTGAAACCTGTCTAGTATCATAGCAACACACAGGCCTCTACTGACAGATGAGTAGTGGCTGCACACGGAGTGCATGGGCTAGAAATGGAACCTGGCTCTCCCATGTGGAAGGCAAGAATTCCACCACTGAACCACAAAAGCCTATGCGAAGCTGTGGATGATTCCTGCCTTTGACTTGATGGCAATGAGTTTGTTTTGTTTTGTTTGGCTAGCATAGATTTCAAGGTTGGAGACCTTTTCCTTCAGTAAGGCTGCACTGAATGGTGGTTGTTGAGGGGCACCCCCAGCCTGGACACCTGAGGAGGGGTATGTTAGAGAGTCTATGAGAGGCAAAAGCCCCAACATATGAGTCAACACTCATATGATAAATCTAAGAAGTCTTCTTGGAAGAGGCAGAATTCCAGGAGCAGGCAAGAAATACAAATTGTGTTTGAACCCAGCCCAGTGTGAAGGGATGAGGAGGGCAGGCTTCGAAGGAAAAGGAGACCCCAAAGGGGCCCTGGCTGGAAGCTGTGGCTGGCATGGAGGGGGTGGCTGGTATGGGGGGAGTAGAAAGAGTGGAGGTACTGAGTTCTTCAGGCTTGCTACCAGTTCCTGCAAGCCTGGGGACTTCTCCCGACAGAATTAGGGAGTGTTAAACATCTCGGGCTAATTAGCCACTGCCTGCTACCAGTGGAGGGAGGAGAGGGGAATTTAGAACCAGGCAGCTTTGAAAAGTGATGCTGCTTCTTGACAAAGCCGGCGTGGGGAGGTTTCAAAGACAACTTCTGAGCGGCCCGCATGTTTCATGTTCATTAGATCCTCGCTTCCCAGGCTCCAAAGACAAACAGTGGGATTTAAGGGTTTTCTTTCCTTTTTGGAGACATTTCATTCTGAGCTGTGAGCTTTCAGCTGGGGAGAAGGCAGAGTCTAGCTTCATCTTCTCTGCACAGTGGAAGTTTCCCAGGGGCCCCCGGAAGCTCTGCATGTCAAGGCTAGTTGAACAGGTGTCTATGACCAGCTGGGGGTGGGCCATGAGGGGTGAGGGTGAGTACTGCTGGACTATAGCTCAGTGAGGACAAGACCAGGAATTCTTGTTTGTCATTATCTCCCCAGAACCTAGGCACTCAGCCAACGTTTACTGAGTAAGTGAGTGAATAAAAGAATGAATGAGTGTGTGGCTCATTTGCCTGTTGACTCTCAGATCCATCTCCTGATTTTCTCTGCCCTGTTTTGTGTCACAGGGAACTCCATTTCCCAGGCTTTTATCTCTCTGGCACCTGGAAAGGTCCAGCCAATTGGAGGCCCTGGAAGAAGGTGGCAATTGGTTGGAGGAGAGAAGCCAGGACATTTCTCCCCTTCTCCTCTTGCTCTCTGTCCCATATATCTGTGCATGGTTTGTATCTCCTCTTTGGTTTTTGCAAGACAGCCCCTGCCTGCATGGCCCCAGTGCCCTCTGGCAGGCTGGAAGTGGTTTTAGTTTCTGCCTAATGGCCTTGGTTCCTGGGCTCCTGTAATACTACCTCTCACCCACTCCTATCCCTAGGAAGGTGGCAACTTTCTGCTATTGCTGATCCCTGGGTTGCCCTATTGTCTCTTGTTGGCCTCTCAGTTCTTCTGTCATCTGCACAACCAAATTCCTTATTTAAACCACTGCACTGGAGTAGTTTCTCTTTTTGCACTGGACTCAGGGATGACTACACCAATATCCTGCTTGTTCCCTTCAGAGAAAGACTCATGACCTTCCAGGCCTGAGCAGGTTTGATCTGCCTGGGAACTGGAGTCCTACAGACATGACAGCTGTGCCTTGGGCAGTGCACCCCACCCCATGGTCAGGGCACACATCTCTGGCCTGTGGGTGTTACTAGATCCCTGGGCACGTGTCCCTCCTGTCTCTCCTTGTGTATTCATTCCTAATGAGCTTGGCTCTGCTGCATGGCACAAAAGCACAAGACGTAGTATAAAGGCACAGCAAGGTGCAAGAGGAAAAAGCCATCTATTGCATGCCAGACCCTGTTTGGGTCTTTATGGTTTTTATCTCTGTTAATGCTCACAGTGCCTCTGCTGGGTAGATTATCTTATCCTCATTTATAGAGGAAAAGACTGAGACTCTAAGAGCTTAAGTGACCTCTTTCCTCACTCACAGCCAATGGTCACTAAGTTCTGTCCATTCCCTCTCACGTTTATGCCTCTTTTTGCCCACCTCCCGTCATTGCTGCTTTTGCTCACATTAAATTCTCATTGTCCTTCATCAGTCTTATTCTAATTGGTCTGACTGCCTCCAAGCTCACCTTCTTCCAACTCATCTCCCTCTTCACCTTCTGGCCCAGGGCCATCATTCTAAAGCAAAAATTGCTTAAAACCCTTCAATAACCTCTTGTTACTTCAGGAATGAAGTCTAGCTCTGGGTTCTGTCTTTGGCAGCATAGCAGTCAAAGCCCTTTGAGATCTGACCACAGCCTCCTTCTCCAGCTATATTTCTTGCCTCTCACACTTCTGCCCGTAATCAGCATCATGAGCCACCTCAACCATGCCATGGAGTCAATTCCCACTCATAGTGATGCTGTAGGACAGAGTGGAACCTTCCCATTGGGTTTCCAAGGCTGTAATCTTTACAGAAGCAGACTGTCACATCTTTTTGCTGTGGAGCAGCTTGTGGGTTAAACCTTTCAGTTAGCAGCCAATTACTCAACCACTGCACCACCAGCACTCCTTCCTGAAGTCAATTAGAGTCCCTTAAACAGAGTTGGTTAGTCACACTTCTTCCCTTTTGTAAGGTCTGTCCCCTTAGCTCCAAGGACCCTTCCCCCTTATCTCTGAGGGAATTTCCTTCTCATTCAAGGTCGGGCGTTGGTTGGCAAGTCCCTCTTCAGGCTCCTTGTCCAGCTTCTCCTCCCTGCTCTGTAGCACTCTTTGTCTTCTTGTTCTTGCTGCATTTATTTCCCCAAATTGTAGCCATCTGTTTCTATCTCTGGTTTTCCTCTTAGACTTCAAGCTCCTCAAGGGCAGGAGCTGTATTTCATTCATTCTTTTATTTTAAAGTGCTTAGTGAGCACTAACTTTATGCCAGGCATTGTGCCAGATGAACTTTGAATAAACAATCACACCAATAAACATAATTTCAATTTATGAAGCAAAAGTAAAGGATATGATATCTTTGGAGTCTGGTATCTAGGAGATATTCAGTAAATGCTATTCTTTTATGCTTTCCCCAGCTCCAGGCACATTTGGCCCTAAACATGAACTGTCTTTATTTATAGTGGGCATGCTTGCCCTCACTGTTCTGTCAGCTTCCTTAGACTTGTGTCTCCAGGGCCTGGCACATAGTAGGTATATGATAAATGTGAATTGGATTAAAAGTGGAATTGCATCCCTGTGTGTGAACTTGGTATGCAAAAGAGCCCAGACCACTGAGCAGTGGGGTCAGAACTCTGAACACAGCTCTCTTTCTCCATCCGAATACTTCAATGCTGTCACTTACTAGCTGTGTGACCTTGGAGAAGTCATGTAACCTTTCTGAGCCTCAATTTCCTCATTGTAAAATGGAGATAATAATAGAATCAATGTGCTGGGTTTGTGATGCAGATGCTTAAGTTACTACACATAAAGTGTTAGAGCAATGTCTGACAGACAGTAAGTGCTCTGTAAGTCTTAACTATTATTGTTAGTTCTATCACAGGTCCTCACATAAATGTCTCATTGTCTTTAGTGCACATCTCCACACCAGATCCCACCACCAGCCCAGGTCCCTATGGCCTGGCACGCGATGGGAGTCCCATCTTTTCCTCTCGCTAAGAAGCTGTGGATAAGTGAGGCTTAATTAAACCCGCTTGACTGGGGTGTGATTAGCGGCTGCTCTGTGAGTCAGCAGAGAGGGCCAGGGCGCGCGGGAGAGGACTGAGGGGGATGGAGAGAGAATGGAGCAGAAGGCTTCTGGGGCCCGGGGCTGAATTTCTTAAGCTCAATAAATCCACTTTGTTCAACAATTCAGGGGGATAGGCTGACAATTCTTCAGACTCTTCCATTCCTCTAGTAGCTCTCACACATCCACCCACTCTATTGCCAAGAGCTATAGCTATGTAGTTGCTACCGCTCATTCATTTGACACATATTGCTTTCTTACTCTTGCCAGGGATTGTCTTGGGTGCTGGGGATAGTGTAGTCACAATATGGACACAGGACATTGCCCTCATGTAATATAAGGACTGAGGGAGAGGGACAGATAAGTAAACGTTGTTGTTGTTGTTGTTATGTGACGTCGAATTGGACCCAACTCACAGCAACCCCTCCTTGGGTTTCTGAGGCGGTATCTCTACGGAAGTAGATTGACCAAACTTCCTTCCGAGGAGTGGCTGATGGATAAGTAAATAGGAGAATAAAATACTCTGTGATACCTGCCCCCGTGGGAGTAGCACCCACAAGACCTCTAGAAGGCTGGCTTCTCCCTCCTCTGGGTGTCCTGTTCCTACACAGCTTTCCAATGCATTGATATGGCATTATTTCTTAGCCTTTCTGTCTCCTACATCAAAGTATAGGGAGCCCAAAGGCAGGGACTATGTGATTCTATTCTCTGTACCTCCAGCTCTTCGTGGAGTGCTTGGCACACAGCAGATGCTCAAAAACTGGTTACTTGGTAGGAAACAACTGACTGTAAGACCCTGTAGAACAAATTTCGGCAAAAAACAACTCTTGGGCCAAATCTGGCTGCAGCCAGCCTGTTTTTGTGGAGCCCTCAAGCTTAGAATGGTTTTAACATTTTTAAAGAGTTGAGTTGTGCAACATACTGGACAAGGGGCTGGTCTCTAAAATTTATAGAAAACTTCAAGCCCTCAGTAACAAAAAAACAAACAGAATAATCCAATTGAAAAATGGGTAGAGACACTTCACCAAAGAAGACATTCAGGCAGCCAACAAACATATGAAGAAACGTTTGTGATCATTAGCTATTAGAGATGCAAATCAAAACAACAATGAGCTATCATCTCACCCCAGCAAAAACAGCAAAGTTGGAAACAAAACAAAACAAAACAAAGCAGAAAGTAACAAATGTTGGCAAGGGTGTGGAAAAAACTGTACCTCTCATACACTGCTGGTGGGATTGTAAAATGGTACAAGCACTGTGGAAAGTGGTATGGCACTTCTTTAAAAAGATGGAAATAGAAATACCAAATGTTCCAGCAATCCTACTACTAGGTATATATCCTAGACAAATAAGAGCCATGATATGAATAGATACATGCACACTCATGTTCATCTCAGCAGTACTCATAATAGCAGGAAGATGGAAACAATCTAAACATCAACAGTTGAATGGATTAAGAAACTATGGTACATACACACAGTGGAATACTATGTAATGCTAAAAAACACCACACATTCTGTGAAACATCTTGTAACATGGATGAACCTAGAGGACATTATGCTGAGTATAATTAGTCAACACAAACATTGTATGAGACCACTATTGTAAAAAGTCAAGAGAAGGTTTTTACACAAAAAGGAATATTCTTTGATGATTACCAGGGGTGGGAGTGGAAGGGAGGGAAAACCACTCAATAGAGGGTAGACACATATTAAGGTGAATGAAGGGGAAGACAGTATACAATAAGGGGAAGGTCAGCACAAAATGATCAAGGAAAGGAAGACACTGGGAGAAATACAAGAGATAAAGGCAGCAGAAGTGAACACTAATTTATATGCAATCCTGGAATAACAATAACAATAATCAATAATCTATAAGTGGATACATAGATGGACATACATACAAACTGAACAGGTGTGGGAAGGAGAGTGAAAGTATACAGTTTCGACAAGGGTATTTCTGCATTTGTATTTACATATGCTGCAAATATAACCATGAATATAGTGGAGGAAAAAAAATTTAAAGAGAATGTTTATACATTGTGAAAAAAAGATGCTGTGTCAGCATGGGAGACAGCATGTCTGGGTGAACTGAAGAGCAGAAGCCTCTGGGTGAACTGTAGAGCAGAAGCCGTGTGTGTGTGTGTGTGTGTGTGTGTGTTATTTATTTATTTTACAATATACTGGATAAAATATAGATCTTATAGAAAGTGTAATGGAAATATCTATGTACTCATCATTTAGTTTTAGAAAGAAAATATTACAATTATATATATATATATATATATATATAAAATGAACATAGATGAAAGTAACCTATTACTCCAAAAAACCAAACTCATTGCCGTTGAGTTGATTCTGACTCATAGCAACTCCAATTGGGTTTCCAAGGCTATAAATCTTTACAGAAACAGACCGCCCCATTTTTCTTCCACAGAGCGGCTTGTGGGTTTGAACCACTGACCTTTTGATTATCAGCCAAATGCCTTAGCCACTACACTACCAGGCCTCCTTACTCTATTACTAAGACATCATAAATGTAAAACTATTATGCTTGTCTACTAACTTATACAGTGATACTGCTTTTGAGCCACTGGGGTCTTAAAAGCTTGTGAGTGGCTGTTTATGATGCAACTATTGGTCTTTGCTTATCAGGAACAAAGAAGAGTGAAGAAAATCTAAGGAACATGGAAACAATTAGTCCAAAGGACTAATGGACCATGAGAACCACAGCCTATATGACCCTTAGATCAGAAGAACTAGATGATGCCTGGCTACTACTGCCAACCATTTGGAATAGGATCAAAACTGGAAATCCTAGATAGAGTGGGAGAAAAATGTGGGTCAAAATAAAATAAAAAAAAAAAAACCATTAAAAAGACCAACTTTACTAGTAGTCTGATAGACACTGGTGAAACCCCAAGACCCCTGGTCACTCTTTGGGCCTAGAATTGGACTAAATCCCGTGACTACCTTTCAGCCAAACAATACACAGGCCCACAAGAAGCTGAACAACTCTATCATGGAGATTCACTCTTTAGAATAATCAGCCATGGGAGATCAGAGGGGCAGCATTTGCATAGGGAGAAATGTTCCGAGGCAGGAATGCATAGGTGGGAAGCACCCTGGAAAAAGGTGACCACAAGGAGGAAGTGGGAGGAGAGCTGTTATATGGTGAGGATTATAATCAGTGTCACAAAACAAAATGTGTATTTACAGCCTTGGAAACCCAATAGGGGTTGCTATGAGTCAGAAATGACTCAATGGTGATGAGATTTTTTTTTTTTTTGTGAGAAACTTCAAGTAGGTGAAAGACGCATACAGTGTTCTGGTGCTAAAGTAGGGTGAGACAGGGTTCAAATAATGGCTCTATTGCTGCACAGTCTGAAACTCAGTTTCCTCATCTGAAAAATGGGGATAATAATTGAGCATCCTCTTCCTAAGGTTACAGTAAGAATTAAAGGAGATAACTAGGTTTGGATGTGCTTTGTAAACTCTGTGGTGCTGTACAAATGCTGGGAATTATTGTTACTCTTATTTTTAGACATATAGGCACTCAGTTTTGTTACTTCCACTTGATACAATTGAATACATAGGGTGGTTCTGGTAAGGAGGATGGTTTGCTCTTCAAAGTCAAGGTGGATTCCAAAGCTGTCCATCAGAAAAGGTAATGGAAAGTGTTCAGGATGATGGGCTTGGGGTAGGATTGTTTGTGTCCTTGGAGCACCCTCAGCTGCCATAATCACTGCCTGCTCTTTTGGTTGTGAGAGGCTGTGAAAGAATATGGGAAGGGCAGTTTACAAAGGCTTTGGAGAGGCTGAACCCCCACAGTCTCAATGCCTGATCATTCCCTGAGGCAGAAGATACAGCCAGACTCACACAGCAGTCTCATGCTATGCTATCACTGTCTTCCACTTCCCCATGGCTAATCCTACCGTAAGATCTAGCCTCATCACTCTATAACCTTGACTGATCTTTGTTCAGCATTTTCTTTTCAATGAATTCTCACATATGTATCATCCCCTTATATCTTTCTGGGAGCTTTGGTGAAGCAGTGCCTAAGGCATTTGACTGCTAACCAGATGGTTGGCGGTTCAAACCCACCAGCCAGTCCACAGAAGGAAGATGGGACAATCTACTTTCGTAAAGATTTACTGTCTTGGAAACCCAATGGGGGTCTTTATGTGCCAGAATAGAGTCAAAGGCAGTGAGTTTGGTTTTGCTTTGGTTCCTTCCCACAAGAACTCTATGTGGTTGTTGTTACTTGCTGTCAAGTCGATTTCAACTCATGGCAACCCCAAGTGTGCAATGAAGAACTGCTCTATAAGTTTTCAAGTCTGTGAACTTTCAGAAGCGGATCACCAGGCCTGTCTTCCGAGGTGTCACTGGGTCAGTTTGAACCACCAGTCTTTCAGCCAGTAGCTGAGCATTTAACCATTTGTGCCACCAGTGAGGTTCAGGGAGGTTAAGTAACTTGCCCAAAGTGAATGTCCCAGCCAAGAAAGGAATCTGGGCTCCTCACTTCCAGTGCTTTTTCTATTACATCAAATTGCCTTTCTTCACCTGCCTCAGTCATACCAACTTGTTGTCCTTGTCCCCCTGCCTACCCCAGCCCAATGCTATCCTCTTGGGTTGCTCTTCTTTAGCTCCAGCTGACACACAGGTCTAGGAGAATTCCATTATCTTGTCCTCCCTCTGCAGGCCTAGGTGGAGGCCCGCTTCTGCTATACAAATGAATTCTGACAACATGGGAGCTTCCTATGCCCTGCCTTGCCTGGCCTTGACCTCCTAGGTCTAGGAGCAGAGATGGCTGAGGAAGGAGCCTGCCAGAGGCACTAAGGAGGAGATGTCAGACTCAGTTATAGTGACATGGAATATTTATGCTGCCATGGGGGCATGGGTGTCACACTGCATTAAACGAACACTCAAGACTCATTCCTTCTAGCTAAGAGATCCAGTTGTCTGCCCTTCTTGATCTATCCCCTGCTTGATGCCACACTCAATGGCATTTCTGACCCCTGAGGATGTAGTCAGGGTCTCCTGGGTGCCCTGCCTTTGGGAGGTGTCACTTTATAGGTACTGAGTGTTCTATTAGGGACAGAAAGTCTTGACCCCTTGGCAGTTTCATCTAGTATTCCTGGAGGCCATGCTCCTATTCCATGGTCAAGCACCCTCTAGGTGGTGGGAGAGTCCAGGGCTCCAGGTCCTATCAATCTCTCTTTGTAGGCTCAGTTCAAAGGTGATGCCCAACACAGATCTGGATGCTGGACACACTGTAATGGAGAAGGTTCTACCTCCTGGAAGAAGAAGACCCTTGGGGAAGTTTGCAGGACCTAGTAGTCCCCACCCATTACAATGATCTCCTTTCTACCTTGCTCATTTTTAGCATTGCCTCTGGGTATCTCTCCCTCATTTACTCTGTAAATAGCATTAGGTTGAGGATGGTAGGGGTGGGTAGCAAAGGGATGGCAGAGGGAAAGTATTTGGGGGGGCATATGACTCTGTGGTGTACGCAACATGAGGAAGGGTAGAGGGCATGAGTTGGTCACAACTGGGCCTCAACCCCAGAGCACCAGGGCTGCCTGGTGCTATCTAACTAAGCAGCATTCCACTTGAGTTTCCTCTCCAGCTCTATTACTCTGGGCCCCATGGTCTCTTACTTTAATCTTCCTGGTGCCCTCCCTGTTTCCAGCCTCTCCCCTATCTTTCCCCAGTGCATCCACCAGGGTGCTGATACCCTAAATTGCTGTCCATCTCTCCTTTCTGCTCTAGGTCCTTGTTGCTAATAAGTTGTTGTTGTTGTTGTTGTGTACCGTTGAGTCGGACCCGACTCATAGCAACCCCTCCTTGGGTTTCTGAGGCAGTTATCACTATGGGAGTAGATTGCCCCATCTTCCTTCTGAGGAGTAAGTTGCTGGTGGGTTTGACTGCCAGCCTTCTGGTTTTTGTGAGGTGGCACACATGCATAGTCATCCTGTTTCAGCTCCTGTGTTTCTCCCTACTGTCTCCACTGAAGGCTGTGCTCCAGCCTATGAAGGAGGGTAGCCTCAGACACACATGCCTGCTCTTATCTTGAGATCTCAGCATGTGCTCACCCTTCCTAAAAAAATGTCTACTCACCCTTCCAGTCTCCTCTCAAGTTCGCCTCCTCTGTGAGCATGCCGTGGTTCCTCTGCTTCCACTGAGCTGGGCACAGAACTGGGCACACCTCCGTTCTAGCTAGTCTCTGCTTGTATTTTAGTTATTTGTTGATGTTTCTCCTGAACCTTTACAGTGAGTGACTCCAAGTCAAGGTAATGTTTTAATCGCCCCTGTAACCTCAGCAATAGCTCTATGCTTGGCTGACATTTCAAGTATTTAGTAAATGTTTGGAAAATACTTGAATTAATAAAGTAATGATTGTTTGGGGCCACTGGGGAGGCACTCAAAGAGTTCTTCCCATCTCCCTGCCCCCCTGTTCCTTCCCTGAAGTCCCCAATACCTTGCTATGGGACAGAGGTAGGCAGGTCTCAGAGCTCACAGTCTGGATGCCCTTAAAGGGATATGGAAGTCAGAGAATAGTATCTCCCAAAAACCCACAGCCCCTGTCCCCCATTGTGATCTGATAACCCTCCTGCACAGCACTCTCCAAACAAAGCTGAGTCCAGCCTCAGAGGTAAGCCCCAGACAGAGGAGCTGCATTTGCTGTGACATCATCCATCTTGGCCAGCTACAAACTAGGTCAGGCCCTGCTGCTAGGGCCAGCAGGACTCAGCCAGCCCTGACTGCCCAGCGGTCTGGCCACGTGGTTGTAGCTTCTGGTTTGCAAGAACAGGGAAGCTGCTGAAGTAGGTGGGTAGTCGCTGGAGGCATGGTGGGGGGTGGTGGTGGGGCCAGGAGTAGTTGAGTTCTGACATTGAGGCCAACACAGTGTTGAATGTCTCCTTTGTTCTACTCTCATTAATTACTTAGCTAACGAAATCATTCATTCTGTCACTTATATATTCAACAAACACTTATGGCATGCTTGCCTTGTGCCAGGCTCTGTACTAAGTGCTCGGGTACAAAGCTGAGCTCTTTGGGCAGAGAGGGAGGCAAATATATAACCAACCACAGTAAAGTGGGACAGAGTGACTCCAAGGCATATACCAGCTGCTCCAGATCTGCCCAGAGGGAAGGATAATTAGCGACCAGAGTGGTGCAAATGGTTAACTTACTTGGCTGCTAACCAAAAAGTTGGAGATTTGAGTCTACCCAGAGGTGCCTCAGAAGAAAGGCCTGGTGATCTACTTCTGAAAAATCAGACACTGGAAACCCTGTGGAGCACAGTTCTACTCTGACACATTTAGGGTTGCTATGAGTTGAAATTGACTGGACAGTAACCAGTTTTTACTGGTTTGTGGAGACCAGAGAGCCACCAGGCCCTGAGTGCCAGCTGCTTGAGCATCTGTAAGTCAACTTCCACTCCCATTTGTGCTCCCCAGTAGGTTCCCAGACCCTATCTCCAAACCAGACCCCAAAGGCATCCTCCCACTGGCACCCTGGTCTGAGCTTCCATCCTCTCACTTGGACGATTGCAGTAGTAGTGTTTTAACTGGTCTCCCTGCTTCCACTTTTACCCTTTTATAATCTATGATCCATACAAAAGCTAAAATTATCTTGTTTTAAATATATATTTATCTTTTCAATAGGTAATACATACCCATGGTACAAAATAGAATGATGAAAACAAAACAAAACAAGAAGTGAGCAATCAGATCATATCACTCCTCTTTTTCAGGAGTCATCCCATGATTTTTATCTACTTAGAAAAAAACCCAAACTCCCTGGTGGCCTACGAAGCCCTCCCTGCCCCTGTGAGCCCATTCTGTACTACTTGCCTCTCCCTGACCATGAACTAGTCTGCTCCTCAAACAGGCCAATCTCTCTCTTGCCTCTTCAAGCCTTTGCATGTACTGTTTGCTTTGCCTAGAACACTTTTCTCCCAAATGATGCTTGTTCTTTTCAACTTAATCAGATTTTATCTTAATGCTACCTTGGCTTTCTCTGACTATTTATCCCAAGTAGCCACAAGACACGCTCTATCCCATTACTTCATTTTTTTAAAAAATAGCTTTAAGATATAATTGGCATACAATAAACTGTACATATCTAAAGTGTATAATTTGCTAAGTTTTGACATATGTATATAACTGTGAAACCACCACCACAACCAAGATAGTGAATGTATCCTTTATTCCCAAAAGTATCTTCATGAACTTTTGTAATCTTTCCATCCTGAATTCTAGCCTCTTTTTCCCCAGCATCCATTGACCAGCTTTCTGTCACTATAAACCAGAAACCAAACCCACAGCCATCAAGTAGATTCTGACACATAAGACCTATAGGACAGAGTAGAACTGACCCACAGGGTTTCAAAGACTGTAAGTCTTTACAAAAACATACTGCCTCATCTTTCTCTTGTGGAAGGGCTAGTGGGTTTGAACCACTGACTTTTTGGTTCGTAGCTGACTTTTAACCACTGTGTTGCCAGGGTTCCATATAGATTCATTTTAATTTTATAGACTTCTGTATTATATATTCTTTTTTTGTTTGAACTTGTTTTCACACAGCGTAATAACCTAGAGACTTATCTATATTTTGTGTGTAAATAACTCATTCCTTTATAATGCCGAACAGTAATCCATTATGTGGATATACCACCATTTATTTATCTAGTCGCCTGTTGGTAGACATTTAGGTTGCTTCTGCTCTTTGGCTATTAGAAATAAAAGTGCTATGAGCATTCCTGTATGAGTTTTTGTATGAACATATGCTTTTATTTCTCTGGGTAAGTACCTGGGAGTGGGTTGGATGGATCATGTGGTCCATCTATTTGTTCATTTAACTTTTTAAAGAAACTGCCAAACTGAATTCCAAAGTAGTTGCACCATTTTATATTCCCACTAGTGGTATATGGGACTTCCAAGTACTCCACATCCTCACCTACAATTTGTTGTTGTTATGTGCCTTTGAGTCGGACCCGACTCATAGCGACCCCTCCTTGGGTTTCCGAGGCAGTATCATTACGGAAGTAGATTGCCCAACCTTCCTTCCGAGGAGTGGCTGGTGGGTTTGAACCGCCAGCCTTCTGGTTAGCAGTCAGATGCCTTAGGCACTACA